>NW_026870880.1:306264-612528 GCF_033118175.1 Dama dama | reverse complement strand
GGACGTGTCTCCACGTGAGGCGGGAGACCCAGGGTCCCTTTCCACGTGCCACAGGGATCCTGGGACTCCTAGCCATTTTCAAGAGGAATCAGGCATCGTCTCCTTTGGAAGCATTGATCTCCGCGGACCTCTCGAGTTTTCAAAGGATGTGAGGCCTTCGGTCGCGATGAGGCGGAGGACTAGGTCTTTCTCTGTCATCTCCACATGGGATTCAGACATCCCTTCGTCTTGGGAGATGCAAGACGAGCCTGCATTCAATTCACTGCAGGGATATCCGGCCTTAGTTCGAGTCAGAACATCTCGGTATCCATTCCACTTGAGGCCACAAACTCAGGGTCCTCTCACATACCTGTAGCTGAGAGAAGCCTCCTCTTGAGGTGCTTGTGGAAAGTTGGTATTCCTCTTGCATCGAAGCCAGGGACTAAGCTCTCATCTCGAGTTGATTTGGGGTCCACGGAGCCCTTTCGTGTTGCTCCAGTGACCTCAGGATCCCTCTAGACTTGAGACAGTGACTTTGGGTTTCTCTGGAGTGCCATCAAGGAAATCAAGGCTCCTTTCACGTTTGATGTGGAACACGGAATTGCTCTGCACGCAGTGCAGGGGAATCGGGCCTCATCGTGCGGCGAGGGTGAAGTCTCGGGGTTTTTCTCGAGTTGCAGCCGGAACCTGTGGTATATTCTCGAGTTACGACTGGGAGGGCCCTTCCAGACACGTGTTTGTTCAGCGACGTCAGGACTCCTGCCTAGGTGCGAGGGACACCTCGGGATTCTCCTCGAGTCTTGGCATGGCAATTGGGATGCGTCTCCACGTGAGGCGGGAGACCCAGGGTCCCTTTCAACGTGCCACAGGCATCCTGGGACTCCTCTCTATTTTCAAGAGGAGTCAGGCATCGTCTCCTTTGGAAGCATTGATCTCCGCGGAACTCTCGAGTTTTTAAAGGATGTGAGGCCTCCGGTCGCGTTGAGGCGAAAGTCTAGGGCTCTCTGTGGTCTCCACAGGGGATTCAGACATCCCTTCGTCTTGGTAGATGCAAGACGAACCTTCATTCAATTCACTGCATGGATATCCAGCCTTACTTCGAGTCAGAGCATCTCGGTGTCCATTCCACTTGAGGCCACAAACTCAGGGTCCCTCTCACATACATGAAGCTGAGAGAAGCCTCCTCTTGAGGTGCTTGTGGAAAGTTGGTATTCCTCTTGAGTCGAAGCCAGGGACTAAGATATCATCTCGAGTTGATTTGGTGTACACGGAAACTTTTCGTGTTGCTCCAGTGAACTCTGGATACCTATAGACTTGAGACAGTGATCTTGGGTTTTCTCTGGAGTGCCATCAAGGAAATCAAGGCTCCTTTCACGTTTGATGTGGAACACGGAATTGCTCTGCACGCAGTGCAGGGGAATCGGGCCTCTTCTTGCAGCGAGGGGGAAGTCTCATGGTTTTTTCGAGTTGCGGCCGGAACCTGGGGTATATTCTCGAGTTACGACGGGGAGGGCCCTTCCAGACACGTGTTTGTTCAGCGACGTCAGGACTCCTGCCTAGGTGTGAGGGACACCTCTGGTTTCTCCTAGAGTCTTGGCATGGCAAAGGGGATGCGTCTCCACGTGTGGCGGGAGACCCAGTGTCGTTTTTAACGTGACACAGGGATCCTGGGACTCCTATCTATTTTCAAGAGGAGTCAGGCATCGTCTCCTTTGGAAGCATTGATCTCCGCGGAACTCTCGAGTTTTCAAAGGATGTGAAGCCTCCGTTCGCGTTGAGGCGGAGGACTAGGTCTTTCTCTGTGGTCTCCACAAGGGATTCAGACATCGCTTCGTCTTGGGAGATGCAAGACGAGCCTGCTTTCAATTCACTGCAGGGATATCCAGCCTTACTTCGAGTCAGAGCATCTCGGTGTCCATTCCACTTGAGGCCACAAACTCAGGGTCCCTCTCACATACCTGTAGCTGAGAGAAGCCTCCTCTTGAGGTGCTTGTGGAAAGTTGGAATTCCTCTTGAGTCGAAGCCAGGGCCTAAGCTATCATCTCGAGTTGATTTGGGGTCCACAGAGCCCTTTCTTGTTGCTCCAGTGACCTCAGGATCCCTCTAGACTTGAGACAGTGATCTTGGGTTTTCTCTGGAGTGCCATCAAGGAAATCAAGGCTCCTTTCACGTTTGATGTGGAACACGGAATTGCTCTGCACGCAGTGCAGGGGAATCGGGCCTCATCTCGTGGCGAGGGGGAAATCTCATGGTTTTTCTCGAGTTGCGGCCGGAACCTGGGGTATATTCTCGAGTTACGACGGGGAGGGCCCTTCCAGACACGGGTTTGTTCAGCGACGTGAGGACTCCTGCCTAGGTGCGAGGGACACCTCGGAATTCTCCTCGAGTCTTGACATGGCAATTTGGACGCGTCTCCACGTGAGGCGGGAGACCCAGGGTTCCTTTCCACGTGCCACAGAGATCCTGGGACTCCTATCCATTTTCAAGAGGAGTCAGGCATCGTCTCCTTTGGAAGCATTGATCTCCGCGGACCTCTCGAGTTTTCAAAGGATGTGAGGCCTGCGGTCACGATGAGGCGGAGAACTCGGTCTTTCTCTGTGGTCTCCACAGGGGATTCAGCCATCCCTTCGTCTTGGGAGATGCAAGACGAGCCTGCATTCAATTCACTGCAGGGATATCCGGCCTCACTTCGAGTCAGAGCATCGCGGTGTCCATTCCACTTGAGGCCACAAACTCAGGGTCCCTCTCACATACCTGTACCTGAGAGAAGCCTCCTCTTGAGGTGCTTGTGGAAAGTTGGTATTCCTCTTGAGTAGAAGCCAGGGCCTAAGCTATCATCTCGAGTTGATTTGGGGTCCACGGAGCCCATTCGTGCTGCTACAGTGACCTCAGGATCCCTCTAGACTTGAGACAGTGACTTTGGGTTTTCTCTGGAGTGCCATCAAGGGAATCAAGGCTCCTTTCACGTTTGATGTGGAACACGGAATTGCTCTGCACGCAGTGCAGGGGAATCGCGCCTCATCTCGCGGAGAGGGGGAAGTCTCATTGTTTTTCTCGAGTTGCGGCCGGAACCTGGGGTATATTCTCGAGTTATGACGGGGAGGGCCCTTCCAGACACGTGTTTGTTCAGCGACGTCAGGACTCCTGCCTAGGTGCGAGGGACAACTCGGGATTCTCCTCGAGTCTTGGCATGGCAATTGGGACGTGTCTCCACGTGAGGCGGGAGACCCAGGGTCCCTTTCCACGTGCCACAGGGATCCTGGGACTCCTATCCATTTTCAAGAGGAATCAGGCATCGTCTCCTTTGGAAGCATTGATCTCCGCGGACCTCTCGAGTTTTCAAAGGATGTGAGGCCTTCGGTCGCGATGAGGCGGAGGACTAGGTCTTTCTCTGTCGTCTCCACAGGGGATTCAGACATCCCTTCGTCTTGGGAGATGCAAGACGAGCCTGCATTCAATTCACTGCAGGGATATCCGGCCTTAGTTCGAGTCAGAACATCTCGGTATCCATTCCACTTGAGGCCACAAACTCAGGGTCCTCTCACATATCTGTAGCTGAGAGAAGCCTCCTCTTGAGGTGCTTGTGGAAAGTTGGTATTCCTCTTGCATCGAAGCCAGGGACTAAGCTCTCATCTCGAGTTGATTTCGGGTCCACGGAGCCCTTTCGTGTTGCTCCAGTGACCTCAGGATCCCTCTAGACTTGAGACAGTGACTTTGGGTTTCTCTGGAGTGCCATCAAGGAAATCAAGGCTCCTTTCACGTTTGATGTGGAACACGGAATTGCTCTGCACGCAGTGCAGGGGAATCGGGCCTCATCTTGCGGCGAGGGTGAAGTCTCGGGGTTTTTCTCGAGTTGCAGCCGGAACCTGGGGTATATTCTCGAGTTACGACTGGGAGGGCCCTTCCAGACACGTGTTTGTTCAGCGACGTCAGGACTCCTGCCTAGGTGCGAGGGACACCTCGGGATTCTCCTCGTGTCTTGGCATGGCAATTGGGATGCGTCTCCACGTGAGGCGGGAGACCCAGGGTCCCTTTCAACGTGCCACAGGCATCCTGGGACTCCTCTCTATTTTCAAGAGGAGTCAGGCATCGTCTCCTTTGGAAGCATTGATCTCCGCGGAACTCTCGAGTTTTTAAAGGATGTGAGGCCTCCGGTCGCGTTGAGGCGGAAGTCTAGGTCTCTCTGTGGTCTCCACAGGGGATTCAGACATCCCTTCGTCTTGGTAGATGCAAGACGAGCCTTCATTCAATTCACTGCATGGATATCCAGCCTTACTTCGAGTCAGAGCATCTCGGTGTCCATTCCACTTGAGGCCACAAACTCAGGGTCCCTCTCACATACCTGTAGATGAGAGAAGCCTCCTCTTGAGGTGTTTGTGGAAAGTTGGTATTCCTCTTGAGTCGAAGCCAGGGACTAAGATATCATCTCGAGTTGATTTGGTGTACACGGAGCCTTTTCGTGTTGCTCCAGTGACCTCTGGATACCTATAGACTTGAGACAGTGATCTTGGGTTTTCTCTGGAGTGCCATCAAGGAAATCAAGGCTCCTTTCACGTTTGATGTGGAACACGGAATTGCTCTGCACGCAGTGCAGGGGAATCGGGCCTCATCTCGCGGCGAGGGGGAAGTCTCATGGTTTTTTCGAGTTGCGGCCGGAACCTGGGGTATATTCTCGAGTTACGACGGGGAGGGCCCTTCCAGACACGTGTTTGTTCAGCGACGTCAGGACTCCTGCCTAGGTGTGAGGGACACCTCTGGTTTCTCCTAGAGTCTTGGCATGGCAATGGGAACGCGTCTCCACATGTGGCGGGAGACCCAGTGTCGTTTTTAACGTGCCACAGGGATCCTGGGACTCCTATCTATTTTCAAGAGGAGTCAGGCATCGTCTCCTTTGGAAGCATTGATCTCCGCGGAACTCTCGAGTTTTCAAAGGATGTGAGGCCTCCGTTCGCGTTGAGGCGGAGGACTAGGTCTTTCTCTGTGGGCTCCACAAGGGATTCAGACATCGCTTCGTCTTGGGAGATGCAAGACGAGCCTGCTTTCAATTCACTGCAGGGATATCCAGCCTTACTTCGAGTCAGAGCATCTCGGTGTCCATTCCACTTGAGGCCACAAACTCAGGGTCCCTCTCACATACCTGTAGCTGAGAGAAGCCTCCTCTTGAGGTGCTTGTGGAAAGTTGGAATTCCTCTTGAGTTGAAGCCAGGGCCTAAGCTATCATCTCGAGTTGATTTGGGGTCCACGGAGCCTTTTCGTGTTGCTCCAGTGACCTCAGGATCCCTCTAGACTTGAGACAGTGATCTTGGGTTTTCTCTGGAGTGCCATCAAGGAAATCAAGGCTCCATTCACGTTTGATGTGGAACACGGAATTGCTCTGCACGCAGTGCAGGGGAATCGGGCCTCATCTCGTGGCTAGGGTGAAGTCTCATGGTTTTTCTCGAGTTGCGGCCGGAACCTGGGGTATATTCTCGAGTTACGATGGGGAGGGCCCTCCCAGACACGGGTTTGTTCAGCGACGTCAGCACTCCTGCCTAGGTGCGAGGGACACCTCGGGATTCTCCTCGAGTCTTGGCATGGCAATTTGGACGCGTCTCCACGTGAGGCGGGAGACCCAGGGTCCCTTTCCACGTGCCACAGGGATCTTGGGACTCCTATCCATTTTCAAGAGGAGTCAGGCATCGTCTCCTTTGGAAGCATTGATCTCTGCTGACCTCTCGAGTTTTCAAAGGATGTGAGCCCTGCGGTCGCGATGAGGCGGAGAACTCGGTCTTTCTCTGTGGTCTCCACAGGGGATTCAGACATCATTTCGTCTTGGGAGATGCAAGACGAGCCTGCATTCAATTCACTGCAGGGATATCCGGCCTTACTTCGAGTCAGAGCATCTCGGTGTCCATTCCACTTGAGGCCACAAACTCAGGGGCCCTCTCACATACCTGTAGCTGAGAGAAGCCTCCTCTTGAGGTGCTTGTGGAAAGTTGGTATTCCTATTGAGTCGAAGCCAGGGACTAAGTTCTCATCTCGAGTTGATGTGGGGTCCACGGAGCCCTTTCTTATTGCTCCAGTGACGTCAGGATCCCTCTAGACTTGAGACAGTGATCTTGGGTTTTCTCTGGAGTGCCATCAAGGAAATCAAAGCTCCTTTCACGTTTGATGTGGAACACGGAATTGCTCTGCACGCAGTGCAGGGGAATCGGGCCTCATTGAAAGGTTGCTGCTGAACGATAAGACGCGGGATTCTTGGCCTCCGGAGGAGACGAATTCAATCCGGGGCCAGAGACGAGGCTGGATCGCTCAGAGCTTTTGTGTAATAAAGTTTTATTAAAGTATAGAGAAAGCTTCTGACATAGGCATTAGAAGGGGGCAAAAGAGTACCCCCCTCCTAGTGTTTAGCTGTATGTTATATAGTCACTCACAGTCTGTTAATGAAATGAAAGGAATGTCATAAAATTTAGAATGGCATCAGATAATCCATCCCAGGCCATAAAACGATTGACTGGAATCTTGTAGAAGGGCAGAATACCAACAAATAGTTCCATTTACATAGATTAGGGGAACAATACCTGAGTAAGTAAGTTAGGCCTTTTGGCAGAACCAACTTGAAGGTAGAGTCTGGGGTTCATTAACATAGCTTAAGACAACATTTCCATACGAAAAAGGAATGTATTGGTTAACTCAAAGTCTGAGAGTAGTTAGCTTTAGGTGAGACCAGGTGTCATGGCAACACAGAATGTTAAGACAAACCTCCTTTTATTTTATTTTTTTTTTCTTTTTTAATTTTTATAATTATTTTTTTTTTCCCAGTGGGTTTTGTCATACATTGATATGAATCAGCCATGGATTTACATGTATTCCCAATCCCGATCCCCCCTCCCACCTTTTAAATTTGTATAGAGAAGGAAAAACAGATTTCTTCCTGCCGCTTAAGAGAGATAAAAATGTCTGGCACTTACAGCCTCTTTCCTCCATTTGGAGACCCCTGGCCTTCCTGCCTGTTACCCTCTCATCATCTCGCGGCGAGGGGGAAGTCTCATGGTTTTTCTCGAGTTGCGGCCGGAACCTGGGGTATATTCTCGAGTTACGAAGGGGAGGGCCCTTCCAGACACGTGTTTGTTTAGCGACGTCAGGACTCCTGCCTAGGTGCGAGGGACACCTCGGGATTCTCCTCGAGTCTTGGCATGGCAATTTGGACGCGTCTCCACGTGAGGCGGGAGACCCAGGGTCCCTTTCGACGTGCCACAGGGATCCTGGGACTCCTATCCATTTGCAAGAGGAGTCAGGCGTCGTCAAGTTTCGAAGCATTGATTTCCACGGACCTCTCGAGTTTTCAAAGGATGTGAGGCCTCCGCTCGCAATGAGGCGGAAAACTAGGTCTTTCTCTGTGGTGTCCACAGGGGATTAAGACATCCCTTCGTCTTGGGAGATGCAAGACGAGCCTGCATTCAATTCACTGCAGGGATATCCGGCCTTACTTCGAGTCAGAGCATCTCGTTGTCCATTCCACTTGAGGCCACAAAATTAGGGTTCCTCTCATATACATGTAGCTGAGAGAAGCCGCCTCTAAAGGTACTTGTGGAAACTTGGTATTCCTCTTGAGTCGAAGCCAGGGACTAAGCTCTCATTTCGATTTGATTTGGCGATCACGGAGCCCTTTCCTGACGCTACAGTGACCTCAGTATCCCTCTAGATTTGACAGTGATCTTGGGTTTTCTCTGGAGTGCCATGAAGGAAAGCAAGGCTCCTTTCACGTTTGATGTGGAACACGGACTTGCTCTGCACGCAGTGCAGGGGAATCGGGCTTCATCTCACGGAGAGGGGGAAGTCTCATGGTTCTTCTCGAGTTGCGGCCGGAACCTGGGGTATATTCTCGAGTTACGACGGGGAGGGCCCTTCCAGACACGTGTTTATTCAGCGACATCAGGACTCCTGCCTAGGTGCGAGGGACACCTCGGGATTCTCCTCGAGTCTTTGCATGGCAATTGGGACGTGTCTCCACGTGAGGCGGGAAACCCAGGGTCCCTTTCCACGTGCCACAGGGATCCTGGGACTCCTATCCATTTTCAAGAGGAGTCAGGCATCGTCTCCTTTGGAAGCATTGATCTCCTAGGACCTCTCGAGTTTTCAAAGGATGTGAGGCATCCCGTCGCGATGAGGAGGAGAACTAGGTCTTTCTCTGTGGTCCACACAGGGGATTCAGACATCCCTTCGTCTTGGGAGATGCAAGACGAGCCTGCACACAATTCACTGCAGGGATATCCGAGCTTACTTCGAGTCAGAGCATCTCGGTGTCCATTCCACTTGAGGCCACAAACTCAGGGTCCCTCTCACATACCTGTAGCTGAGAGAAGCCTCCTCTTGAGGTGCTTGTGGAAAGGTGGTATTCCTCTTGAGTCGAAGCCAGGGACTAAGCTCACATCTCGAGTTGATTTGTGGTCCACGGAGCCCTTTCGTGTTGCTACAGTGACCTCAGGATCCCTCTAGACTTGAGACAGTGATCTTGGGTTTTCTCTGGAGTGCCATCAAGGAAATCAAGGCTCCTTTCACGTTTGATGTGGAACACGGAATTGCTCTGCATGCAGTGCAGGGGAATCGCGCCTCATCACGCGGCGAGTGGGAAGTCTCATGGTTTTTCTCGAGTTCCGGCCGGAACCTGGGGTATATTCTCGAGTTACGACGGGGAGGGCCCTTCCAGACACGTGTTTGTACAGCGACGTCAGGACTCCTGCCTAGGTGCGAGGGACACCTCGGGATTCTCCTCGAGTCTTGGCATGGCAATTGGGACGTGTCTCCACGTGAGGCGGGACACCCAGGGTCCCTTTCCACGTGCCACACGGATCCTGGGATTCCTTTGCATTTTCAGGAGGAGTCAGCCATCGTCTCCTTTGGAAGCATTGATCTCCGCGGACCTCTCGAGTTTTCAAAGGATGTGAGGCCTCCGGTCGCGATGAGGCGGAGAACTAGGTCTTTCTCTGTGGTCTCCCCAGGGGATTCAGACATCCCTTTGTCTTGGGAGATGCAAGACGAGCCTGCATTCAATACACTGCAGGGATATCTGGCCTTACTTCAAGTCAGAGCATCTCGGTGTCCATTCCACTTGAGGCCACAAACTTAGGGTCCCTCTCACATACCTTTAGCTGAGAGTAGCCTCCTCTTGAGGTGCTTGTGGAAAGTTGGTATTCCTCTTGAGTCGAAGCCAAGGAATAAGTTCTCATCTCGAGTTGATTTGGGGTCCACGGAACCCTTTCGTGTTGCTCCAGTGACCTCAGGATCCCTCTAGACTAGAGACAGTGATCTTGGGTTTTCTCTGGCGTGCCATCAAGGAAATCAAGGCTCCTTTCACGTTTGATGTGGAACACGGAATTGCTCTGCACGCAGTGCAGGGAAATCGGGCCTCATCTCGCGGCGAGGGGGAAGTCTCATGGTTTTTTTCGAGTTGCAGCCGGAACCTTGGTTATATTCTCGAGTTACGACGGGGAGGGCCCTTCAGACACGTGTTTGTTCAGCGACGTCAGGAATCCTGCCTAGGTGGGATGGACACCTCGGGATTCTCCTCGTGTCTTGGCATGGCAATTGGGACGCGTCTCCACGTGAGGCGGGAAACCCAGGGTCCCTTTCGACGTGCCACAGGGATCCTGGGACTCCTATCCATTTGCAAGAGGAGTCAGGCGTCGTCAAGTTTCGAAGCATTGATCTCCACGGACCTCTCGAGTTTTCAAAGGATGTGAGGCCTCCGCTCGCAATGAGGCGGAAAACTAGGTCTTTCTCTGTGGTGTCCACAGGGGATTAAGACATCCCTTCGTCTTGGGAGATGCAAGACGAGCCTGCATTCAATTCACTGCAGGGATATCCGGCCTTACTTCGAGTCAGAGCATCTCGTTGTCCATTCCACTTGACGCCACAAAATTAGGGTTCCTCTCATATACATGTAGCTGAGAGAAGCCGCCTCTAAAGGTACTTGTGGAAACTTGGTATTCCTCTTGAGTCGAAGCCAGGGACTAAGCTCTCATTTCGATTTGATTTGGCGATCACGGAGCCCTTTCGTGACGCTACAGTGACCTCAGTATCCCTCTAGATTTGACAGTGATCTTGGGTTTTCTCTGGAGTGCCATGAAGGAAAGCAAGGCTCCTTTCACGTTTGATGTGGAACACGGACTTGCTCTGCACGCAGTGCAGGGGAATCGGGCTTCATCTCACGGAGAGGGGGAAGTCTCATGGTTCTTCTCGAGTTGCGGCCGGAACCTGGGGTATATTCTCGAGTTACGACGGGGAGGGCCCTTCCAGACACGTGTTTATTCAGCGACATCAGGACTCCTGCCTAGGTGCGAGGGACACCTCGGGATTCTCCTCGAGTCTTTGCATGGCAATTGGGACGTGTCTCCACGTGAGGCGGGAAACCCAGGGTCCCTTTCCACGTGCCACAGGGATCCTGGGACTCCTATCCATTTTCAAGAGGAGTCAGGCATCGTCTCCTTTGGAAGCATTGATCTCCTAGGACCTCTCGAGTTTTCAAAGGATGTGAGGCATCCCGTCGCGATGAGGAGGAGAACTAGGTCTTTCTCTGTGGTCCACACAGGGGATTCAGACATCCCTTCGTCTTGGGAGATGCAAGACGAGCCTGCACACAATTCACTGCAGGGATATCCGAGCTTACTTCGAGTCAGAGCATCTCGGTGTCCATTCCACTTGAGGCCACAAACTCAGGGTCCCTCTCACATACCTGTAGCTGAGAGAAGCCTCCTCTTGAGGTGCTTGTGGAAAGGTGGTATTCCTCTTGAGTCGAAGCCAGGGACTAAGCTCACATCTCGAGTTGATTTGTGGTCCACGGAGCCCTTTCGTGTTGCTACAGTGACCTCAGGATCCCTCTAGACTTGAGACAGTGATCTTGGGTTTTCTCTGGAGTGCCATCAAGGAAATCAAGGCTCCTTTCACGTTTGATGTGGAACACGGAATTGCTCTGCATGCAGTGCAGGGGAATCGCGCCTCATCACGCGGCGAGTGGGAAGTCTCATGGTTTTTCTCGAGTTCCGGCCGGAACCTGGGGTATATTCTCGAGTTACGACGGGGAGGGCCCTTCCAGACACGTGTTTGTACAGCGACGTCAGGACTCCTGCCTAGGTGCGAGGGACACCTCGGGATTCTCCTCGAGTCTTGGCATGGCAATTGGGACGTGTCTCCACGTGAGGCGGGACACCCAGGGTCCCTTTCCACGTGCCACACGGATCCTGGGATTCCTTTGCATTTTCAGGAGGAGTCAGCCATCGTCTCCTTTGGAAGCATTGATCTCCGCGGACCTCTCGAGTTTTCAAAGGATGTGAGGCCTCCGGTCGCGATGAGGCGGAGAACTAGGTCTTTCTCTGTGGTCTCCCCAGGGGATTCAGACATCCCTTTGTCTTGGGAGATGCAAGACGAGCCTGCATTCAATACACTGCAGGGATATCTGGCCTTACTTCAAGTCAGAGCATCTCGGTGTCCATTCCACTTGAGGCCACAAACTTAGGGTCCCTCTCACATACCTTTAGCTGAGAGTAGCCTCCTCTTGAGGTGCTTGTGGAAAGTTGGTATTCCTCTTGAGTCGAAGCCAAGGAATAAGTTCTCATCTCGAGTTGATTTGGGGTCCACGGAACCCTTTCGTGTTGCTCCAGTGACCTCAGGATCCCTCTAGACTAGAGACAGTGATCTTGGGTTTTCTCTGGCGTGCCATCAAGGAAATCAAGGCTCCTTTCACGTTTGATGTGGAACACGGAATTGCTCTGCACGCAGTGCAGGGAAATCGGGCCTCATCTCGCGGCGAGGGGGAAGTCTCATGGTTTTTTTCGAGTTGCAGCCGGAACCTTGGTTATATTCTCGAGTTACGACGGGGAGGGCCCTTCAGACACGTGTTTGTTCAGCGACGTCAGGAATCCTGCCTAGGTGGGATGGACACCTCGGGATTCTCCTCGTGTCTTGGCATGGCAATTGGGACGCGTCTCCACGTGAGGCGGGAAACCCAGGGTCCCTTTCGACGTGCCACAGGGATCCTGGGACTCCTATCCATTTGCAAGAGGAGTCAGGCGTCGTCAAGTTTCGAAGCATTGATCTCCACGGACCTCTCGAGTTTTCAAAGGATGTGAGGCCTCCGCTCGCAATGAGGCGGAAAACTAGGTCTTTCTCTGTGGTGTCCACAGGGGATTCAGACATCCCTTCGTCTTGGGAGATGCAAGACGAGCCTGCATTCAATTCACTGCAGGGATATCCGGCCTAACTTCGAGTCAGAGCATCTCGGTGTCCATTCCACTTGAGGCCACAAACTCAGGGTCCCTCTCACATACCTGTAGCTGATAGAAGCCTCCTCTTGAGGTGCTTGTGGAAAGTTGGTATTCCTCTTGAGTCAAAGCCAGGGACTAAGCTCTCATCTCGAGTTGATTTGGGGTCCACGGAGCCCTTTCGTGTTGCTCTAGTGACCTCAGGATCCCTCTAGACTTGAGACAGTGATCTTGGGTTTTCTCTGGAGTGCCATCAAGGAAATCAAGGCTCCTTTCACGTTTGATGTGGAACACGGAATTGCTCTGCATGCAGTGCAGGGTAATCAGGCCTTATCTCGCGGCGAAGGGGAATTCTCATGGTTTTTCTCGAGTTGCGGCCGGAACCTGGAGTATATTCTCGAGTTAAGACCGGGAGGGCCCTTCCAGACACGTGTTTGTTCAGCGACGTCAGGACTCCTGCCTAGGTGCGAGGGACACCTCGGGATTCTCCTCGAGCCTTGGCATGGCAATTGGGACGCGTCTCCACGTGAGTCGGGAGACCCAGGGTCCCTTTCCACGTGCCACAGGGATCCTGGGACTCCTATGCATTTTCAAGAGGAGTCAGGCATTGTCTCCTTTGGAAGCATTGATCTCCGCGGACCTCACGTGTTTTCAAAGGATGTGAGGCCTCGGGTCGCGATGATGCGGAGAACAAGGTCTTTCTCTGTGGTCTCCCCAGGGGATTCAGACATCCCTTTGTCTTGGGAGATGCAAGACGAGCCTGCATTCAATACACTGCAGGGATATCTGGCCTTACTTCGAATCAGAGCATCTCGGTGTCCATTCCACTTGAGGCCACAAACTTAGGGTCCCTCTCACATACCTTTAGCTGAGAGTAGCCTCCTCTTGAGGTGCTTATGGAAAGTTGGTATTCCTCTTGAGTCGAAGCCAAGGAATAAGTTCTCATCTCGAGTTGATTTGGGGTCCACGGAACCCTTTCGTGTTGCTCCAGTGACCTCAGGATCCCTCTAGACTAGAGACAGTGATCTTGGATTTTCTCTGGCGTGCCATCAAGGAAATCAAGGCTCCTTTCACGTTTGATGTGGAACACGGAATTGCTCTGCACGCAGTGCAGGGGAATCGGGCCTCATCTCGCGGCGAGGGGGAAGTCTCATGGTTTTTTTCAAGTTGCAGCCGGAACCTGGGGTATATTCTCGAGTTACGACGGGGAGGGCCCTTCCCACGTGTTTGTTCAGCGACGTCAGGACTCCTGCCTAGGTGCGAGGGACAACTCGGGATTCTCCTCGAGTCTTGGCATGGCAATTGGGACGTGTCTCCACATGAGGCGGGAGACCCAGGGTCCCTTTCCACGTGCCACAGGGATCCTGGGACTCCTATCCATTTTCAAGAGGAGTCAGGCATCGTCTCCTTTGGAAGCATTGACCTCTGCGGACCTCTCGAGTTTTCAAAGGATGTGAGGCCTCCCGTCGTGATGAGAAAGAGAACTAGGTCTTTCTCTGTGGTCTCCACAGGGGATTCAGACATCCCTTCGTCTTGGGAGATGCAAGACGAGCCTGCACTCAATTAACTGCAGGGATATCCGGACTTGTTTCGAATCAGAGCATCTCGGTGTCCATTCCACCTGAGGCCACAAACTCAGGGTCCCTCTCACATACATGTAGCTGACAGAAGCCTCCTCTTGAGGTGCTTGTGAAAAGTTGGTATTCCTCTTGAGTCGAAACCAGGGACTAAGCTCTCATCTCCAGTTGATTTGGGGTCCACGGAGCCCTTTCGTGTTGCTCCAGTGACCTCAGGATCCCTCTAGACTTGAGACAGTGATCTTGGGTTTTCTCTGGAGTTCCATCAAGGAAATCAAGGCTCCTTTCAAGTTTGATGTGGAACACGGAACTGCTCTGCACTCAGTGCAGGAGAATCGGGCCTCATCTCGCGGCGAGGGGGAAGTCTCATGGTTTTTCTTGAGTTGCGGCCGGAACCTGGGGTATATTCTCGAGTTATGACGGGGAGGGCCCTTCAGACAAGTGTTTGTTCAGCGACATCAGGAATCCTGCCTAGGTGGGATGGACACCTCGGGATTCTCCTCGTGTCTTGGCATGGCAATTGGGACGCGTCTCCACGTGAGGCGGGAAACCCAGGGTCCCTTTCGACGTGCCACAGGGATCCTGGGACTCCTATCCATTTGCAAGAGGAGTCAGGCATCGTCTAATTTCGAAGCATTGATCTCCGCGGAACTCTCGAGTTTTCAAAGGGTGTGAGGCCTCCGCTCGCAATGAGGCGGAAAACTAGGTCTTTCTCTGTGGTGTCCACAGGGGATTCAGACATCCCTTCATCTTGCGAGATGCAAGACGAGCCTGCTTTCAATTCACTGCAGGGATATCCGGCCTTACTTCGAGTCAGAGCATCTCGTTGTCCATTCCACTTGAGGCCACAAAATTAGGGTTCCTGTCATATACTTGTAGCTGAGAGAAGCCGCCTCTAAAGGTGCTTGTGGAAACTTGGTATTCCTCTTGAGTCGAAGCCAGGGACTAAGCTCTCATCTCGATTTGATTTGGCGTTCACGGAGCCCTTTCGTGACGCTACAGTGACCTCAGTATCCCTCTAGATTTGAGACAGTGATCTTGGGTTTTCTCTGGAGTGCCATGAAGGAAAGCAAGGCTCCTTTCACGTTTGATGTGGAACACGGACTTGCTCTGCACGCAGTGCATGGGAATCGGGCTTCATCTCACGGCGAGGGGGAAGTCTCATTGTTTTTCTCGGGTTGCGGCCAGAACCTGGGGTGGATTCTCCAGTTACGACTTGGAGGGCCGTTCCAGACACGTGTTTGTTCAGCGACGTCAGGACTCCTGCCTACATGCGAGGGACACTTCGGGATTCTCCTCGAGTCTTGGCATGGCAATTGGGATGCGTCTCCACGTGAGTCGGGAGACCCAGGTTCCGTTTCCACGAGCCAGAGGTATCCTGGGACTCCTATCCATTTTCAAGAGGAGTCAGGCATCGTCTCCTTTGGAAGCATTGATCTCCACGGACCTCTCGAGTTTTCAAAGGATATGAGGCCTCCGGTCGCGATGAGGCGGAGAAATAGGTCTTTCTCTGTGGTCTCCACAGGGGATTCAGACATCCATTCGTCTTGGGAGATGCAAGACGAGCCTGCATTCCATTCTCTAAAGGGATATCCGTCCTTACTTCGAGTCAGAGCCTCTCGTTGTCCATTCCACTTGAGGCCACAAACTCAGGGTCCCTCGCACATACCTGTAGCTGAGAGAAGCCTCCTCTTGAGGTGCTTGTGGAAAGTTGGTATTCCTCTTGAGTCGAAGCCAGGGAAAAAGTTCTCATCTCGAGTTGATTTGGGGTCCATGGAGCCCTTTCGTGTTGCTCCAGTGACCTCAGGATCCCTCCAGCCTAGAGACAGTGATCTTGGGTTTTCTCTGGAGTGGCATCAAGGAAATCAAGGCTCCTTTCACGTTTGATGTGGAACACGGAATTGCTCTGCACGCAGTGCAGGCGAATCGGGCCTCATCTCGCGGCGAGGGGGAAGTCTCATGTTTTTTCTCAAGTTGCGGCCGGAACCTGGGGTATATTCTCGAGTTACGACGGGGAGGGCCCTTCCAGACACGTGTTTCTTCAGCGACGTCAGGAATCCTGCCTAGGTGGGAGGGACACTTCGGGATTCTCCTCGAGTCTTGGCATGGCAATTGGCACGCGTCTCCACGTGAGGCGGGAGACCCAGGGTCCCTTTCCACGTGCCACAGGGATCCTGGGACTCCTATCCGTTTTCAAAAGGAGTCAGGCATCGTCTCCTTTGAAAGCATTGATCTCCGCGGACCTCTTGAAATTTCAAAGAATATGAGGCCTCCGGTCGCTATGAGGCGGAGAACTAGGTCTTTCTCTGTGGTCTCCACAGGGGATTCAGACATCCCTTCGTCTTCGGAGATGGAAGACGAGCCTGCATTCAAATCACTGCAGGGATATCCGGCCTTACTTCGAGTCAAAGCATCTCGGTGTCCATTCCACTTGAGGCCACAAACTTAGGGTCCCTCTCACATACCTGTAGCTGAGAGAAGCCTCCTCTTGAGGTGCTTGTGGAAAGTCGGTGTTCCTCTTGAGTCGAAGCCAGGGACTAAGCTCTCATCTCGAGTTGATTTGGGGTCCACGGAGCCCTTTCGTGTTGCTACAGTGACCTCAGGATCCCTCTAGACTTGAGAGAGTGATCTTGGGTTTTCTAGGGAGTGCCATCAAGGATATCAAGGCTCCTTTCACGTTTGATGTGGAACACGGAATTGCTCTGCACGCAGTGCAGGGGAATCGGGCCTCATCTCGCGGCGAGGGCGAAGTCTCATTGTTTTTCTCGAGTTGCGGCCGGAACCTGGGGTATATTCTCGAGTTACGATGGGGAGGGCCCTTCCAGACACGTGTTTGTTCAGCGACGTCAGGACTCCTGCCTAGGTGCGAGGGACACTTCGGGATTCTCCTCGAGTCTTGGCATGACAATTGAGACGCGTCTCCACACGATGCGTGAGACCCAGTGTCCCTTTCCACGTGCCACAGGGATCCTGGGACTCCTATCCATTTTCAAGAGGAGTCAGGCATCGTCTCCTTTAGAAGCATTGATCTCCGCAGACCTCTCGAGTTTTCAAAGGATGTGAGGCCTCCGGGCGCGATGAGGAGGAGGACTAGGTCTTTCTCTGTGGTCCCCACAGGATATTCAGACATACCTTAGTCTTGGGAGATGCAGGACGAGCCTGCATTCACTGCACTGCAGGGATATCCGGCCTTACTTCGAGTCAGAGCATCTCGGTGTCCATTCCACTTGAGGCCACAATCTCAGGGTCCCTCTCACATACCTGTAGCTGAGAGAAGACTCCTCTTGAGGTGCTTTTGGAAAGTTAATATTCGTCTTGAGTCGAAGCCAGGGACTAAGCTCTCATCTCGAGTTGATTTGGGGTCCACGGAGCCCTTTCGTGTTGCTCCAGTGACCTCAGGATCCCTCAAGAATTGAGACAGTGATCTTGGGTTTTCTCTGGAGTGCCATCAAGGAAATCAAGGCTCCTTTCACGTTTGATGTGGAACACGGAATTGCTCTGCACGCAGTGCAGGGGAATCGGGTCTCATCTCGCGGCGAGGGGGAATTCTCATGGTTTTTCTCGAGTTGCGCCAGGAACCTGGGGTATATTCTCGAGTTACGATGGGGAGGGCCCTTCCAGACACGTGTTTGTTCAGCGACGTCAGGACTCCTGCCTAGGTGCGAGGGACACTTCGGGATTCTCAACGAGTCTTGGCATGGCAATTGGGACGCGTCTCCACGTGAGGCGGGAGAACCAGAGTACCTTCCAACGTGCCACAGGGATCCTGGGACTCCTATCTATTTTCAAGAGGCGTCAGGCATCGTCTCCTTTGGAAGCATTGATCTCCGCGGACCTCTCGAGTTTTCAAAGGATGTGAGGCCTCCGGTCGCAATGAGGCGGAGGACTAGGTCTTTCTCTGTGGTCTCCACAGGGGATTCAGACATCCCTTCGTCTTGGGAGATGGAAGACGAGCCTGCATTCAATTCACTGCAGGGCTATCCGGCCTTACTTCGAGTCAGAGCATCTCGGTGTCCAACCGACTTGAGGCCACAAACTCAGGGTACCTCTCACATACCTGTAGCTGAGAGAAGCCTCATCTTGAGGTGCTTGTGGAAAGTTGGTATTCCTCTTAAGTCGAAGCCAGGGACTAAGCTATCATCTCGAGTTGATTTGGGGTCCTCGGAGCCCTTTCATGCTGCTACAGTGGCCTCAGGATCCCTCTAGACTTGACACAGTGACTTTTGGTTTTCTCTGGAGTGCCATCAAGGAAATCAAGGCTCCTTTCACGTTTGATGTGGAACACGGAATTGCTCTGCACACAGTGCAGGGAAATCGGGCCTCATCTCGCGGCGAGGGGAAGTCTCATGGTTTTTCTTGAGTTGCGGCCGGAACCTGGGGTATATTCTCGAGTTACGACGGGGAGGGCCCTTCCGGACACGTGTTTGTTCAGCGACGTCAGGACTCCTGCCTAGGTGCGAGGGACACCGCGGGATTCTCCTCGAGTCTTGGCATGGCAATTGGGACGCGTCTCCACGTGAAGCGGGAGACCCAGGGTCCCTTTCCACGTGCCTCAGGGATCCTGGGACTCCTATCCATTTTCAAGAGAGTCAGGCATCGTCTCCTTTGGAAGCATTGATCTCCCTGGACCTCTCGAGTTTTCAAAAAATGTGAGGCCTCCGTTCGCGATGAGGCTGAGGACTAGGTCTTTCTCTGTGGTCTCAACAGGGGATTCAGACATCCCTTCGTCTTGGGAGATGCAAGCCGAGCCTGCATTCACTGCACTGCAGGGATATCCGGCCTTACTTCGAGTCAGAGCATCTCGGTGTCCATTCCACTTGAGGCCACAAACTCAAGGTACCTCTCGCATCCATGTAGCTGAGAGAAGCCTCCTCTTGAGGTGCTTGTGGAAACTTGGTATTCCTCTTGAGTCGAAGCCAGGGACTAAGCTCTCATCTCGAGTTGATTTTGGGTCCACTGAGCCCTTTCGTGTTGCTCCAGTGACCACAGGTTCCATCTAGACTTGAGACAGTGACTTTGGATTTTGTCTAGAGTGCCATCAAGGAAATCAAGGCTCCTTTCTCGTTTGATGTGGAACACGGAATAGCTCTGCATGCAGTGCAGGGGAATCGGGCCTCATCTCGCGGCGAGGGGGAAGTCTCATGGTTTTTCTCGAGTTCCGGCCGGAACCTGGGGTATATTCTCGAGTTACGACGGGGAGGGCCCTTCCAGACACGCGTTTGTTCAGCGACATCAGGACTCCTGCCTAGGTGCGAGGGACACCTCGGGATTCTCCTCGAGTCTTGGCATGGCAATTGGGACGCGTCTCCTCGTGAGGCGGGAGACCCAGGGTCCCTTTGCACGTGCCACAGGAATCCTGGGACTCCTATGCATTTTCAAGAAGAGTCAGGCATCGTCTCCTTTGGGAGCATTGACCTCCGCAGACCTCTCGAGTTTTCAAAGGTTGTGAGGCTTCCGCTCGCGATGAGGCGGAGGACTAGGTCTTTCTCTGTCGTCTCCACAGGGGATACAGACATCCCTTCGTCTTGGCAGATGCAAGACGAGCCTGCATTCAATTCACTGCAGGGATATCCGGCCTGACTTCGCGTCAGAGCATCTCGGTGGCCATTCCACTTGAGTCCACAAACTCAGGGTCCCTCTCACATACCTGTAGCTGAGAGAAGCCTCCTCTTGAGGTGCTTGTGGAAGGTTGGTATTCCAGTTGAGTCGAAGCCAGGGACTAAGCTCTCATCTCGATTTGACTGGGGTCCACGGAGCCCTTTCGTGTTGCTCCAGTGACCTCAGGATCCCTCGAGACTTGAGACAGTGATCTTGGGTTTTCTCTGGAGTGCCATCAAGGAAATCAAGGCTCCTTTCCCGTTTGATGTGGAACACGGAATTGCTCTGCACGCAGTGCAGGGGAATCGGGCCTCATCTCGCGGCGAGGGGGAAGTCTCATGGTTTTTCTTGAGTTGCGGCCGGAACCTGGGGTATATTCTCGAGTTACGACGGGGAGGGCCCTTCCGGACACGTGTTTGTTCAGCGACGTCAGGACTCCTGCCTAGGTGCGAGGGACACCGCGGGATTCTCCTCGAGTCTTGGCATGGCAATTGGCACGCGTCTCCACGTGAAGCGTGAGACCCAGGGTCCCCGTCCATGTGGACAGGGATCGTGGGAATTCTAACCATTTTCAAGAGGAGTCAGGCATCGTCTCCTTTGGAAGCGTTGATCTGCGCGGACCTCTCGAGTTTTCAAAGGATGTGAGGCCTCCGGTCGCAATGAGGCGGAGGACTAAGTCTTTCTCTGTTGTCTCCACAGGGGATTCAGACATCCCTTCGTCTTGGGAGATGCAAGACGAGCCTGCATTCAATTCACTGCAGGGATATCCGGCCTTACTTCGAGTCAGAGCATCTCGGTGTCCATTCCACTTGAGGCCATAAACTCAGGGTCCCTCTCACATACCTGTAGCTGAGAGAAGCCTCCTCTTGAGGTGCTTGTGGAAAGTTGGTTTTCCTCTTACGTCGAAGCCAGGGACTAAGCTCTCATCTCGAGTTGATTTGGGGTCCACGGAGCCCTTTCCTGCTGCTACAGTGGCCTCAGGATCCCTCTAGAATTGAGACAGTGACTTTGGGTTTTCTCTGGAGTGCCATCTAGGAAATCAAGGCTCCTTTCACGTTTAATGTGGAACACGGAATTGCTCTGCACGCAGTGCAGGGGAATCCGGCCTCATCTCGCGGCGAGGGGGAAGTCTCATGGTTTTTCTCGAGTTGCGGCCGGAACCTGGGGTATATTCACGAGTTATGACAGGGAGGGCCCTTCGAGACACGTGTTTGTTCAGCGACGTCAGGACTCCTGCCTAGGTGCGAGGGACACCTCGGGATTCTCCTCGAGTCTTGGCATGGCATTTGGGACGCGACTCCACGTGAAGTGGAAAACCCAGGGTCCCTTTCCACGTGCCACAGGGATCCTGGGACTCCTATCCATTTTCAAGAGGAGTCAGGCATCGTCTCCTTTGGAAGCATTGATTTCCGCGGACCTCTCGAGTTTTCAAAGGATGTGAGGCCTCCGGTCGCGATGAGGCGGAGGACTAGGTCTTTCTCTGTGGTCTCCACAGGGGATTCAGACATCCCTTCGTCTTGGGAGATGCAAGACGAGCCTGCATTCAATTCACTGCAGGGATATCCGGCCTTACTTCGAGTCAGAGCATCTCGGTGTCCATTCCACTTGAGGCCGCAAACTCAGAGTCCCTCTCACATACCTGTAGCTGAGAGAAGCCTCCTCTTGAGGTGCTTGTGGAAAGTTGATATTCCTCCTGAGTCGAAGCCAAGGACTAAGCTCTCATCTCGAGTTGATTTGGGGTCCTCGGAGCCCTTTCGTGTTGCTCCAGTGACCTCAGGATCCCTCTAGACTTGAGACAGTGATCTTGGGTTTTCTCTGCAGTGCCATCAAGGAAATCAAGGCTCCTTTCACGTTTGATGTGGAACACGGAATTGCTCTGCACGCAGTGCAGGGGAATCGGGCCTCATCTCGCGGCGAGCGGGAAGTCCTATGGTTTTTCTCAAGTTCCGGCCGGAACCTGGGGTATATTCTCGAGTTACGACGGGAAGGGCCCTTCCAGACACGTGTTTGTTCAGAGACGTCAGGACTCCTGCCTAGGTGCGAAGGACACCTCGGGATTCTCCTCGAGTCTTGGCATGGCAATTGGGACGCGTCTCCACGTGAGGCGGGAGACCCAGGGTCCCTTTGCACGTGCCACAGGGATCCTGGGACTCCTATCTATTTTCAAGAGGCGTCAGGCATCGTCTCCTTTGGAAGCATTGATCTCCGCGGACCTCTCGAGTTTTCAAAGGATGTGAGGCCTCCGGTCGTGATGAGGCGGAGAACTAGGTCTTTCTCTGTGGTCTCCACAGGGGATTCAGACATCCCTTCGTCTTGGGAGATGCAAGACGAGCCTGCATTCACTTCACTGCAGGGATATCCGGCCTTACTTCGAGTCAGAGCATCTCGGTGTCCATTCCACTTGAGGCCACAAACTCAGGGTCCCTCTCACATACCTGTAGCTGAGAGAAGCCTCCTCTTGAGGTGCTTGTGGAAAGTGGGTATTCCTCTTGAGTCGAAGCCAGGGACTAAGCTCTCATCTCGAGTTGATTTGGGGTCCACGGAGCCCTTTCGTGTTGCTACAGTGACCTCAGGATCCCTCTAGACTTGAGACAGTGATCTTGGGTTTTCTCTGGAGTGCCATCAAGGAAATCAAGGCTCCTTTCCCGTTTGATGTGGAACACGGAATTGCTCTGCACGCAGTGCAGGGGAATCGGGCCTCATCTCCCGGCGAGGGGGAAGTGCTATGGTTTTTCTCGAGTTGCGGCCGGAACCTGGGGTATATTCTCGAGTTACGACGGGGAGGGCCCTTCCAGACACGTGTTTGTTCAGCGACGTCAGGACTCCTGCCTAGGTGCGAGGGACACCTCGGGATTCTCCTCGAGTCTTGGCATGGCAATTGGGAGGCGTTTCCACGTGAGGCGGTAGACCCAGGGTCCCCGTCCATGTGGACAGGGATCCTGGGAATTCTAACTATTTTCAAGAGTAGTCAGGCATCGTCTCCTTTGGAAGCATTGATCTGCGCGGACCTCTCGAGTTTTCAAAGGATGTGAGGCCTCCGGTCTCGATGAGGCGGGGAACTAGGTCTTTCTCTGTGGTCTCCACAGGGGATTCAGACATCCCTTCGTCTTCGGAGATGCAAGACGAGCCTGCATTCACTTCACTGCAGGGATATCCGGCCTTACTTCGAGTCAGAGCATCTCGGTGTCCATTCCACTTGAGGCCACAAACTCAGGGTCCCTCTCACATACCTGTAGCTGAGAGAAGCCTCCTCTTGAGGTGCTTGTGGAAACTTGGTTTTCCTCTAAGTCGAAGCCAGGGATTAAGCTCTCATCTCGAGTTGATTTGGGGTCCACGGAGCCCTTTCGTGCTGCTACAGTGGCCTCAGGATCCCTCTAGACTTGAGACACTGACTTTGGGTTTTCTCTGGAGTGCCAACAAGGAAATCAAGGCTCCTTTCACGTTTGATGTGGAACACGGAATTGCTCTACCCGCAGTGCTGGGGAATCGGGCCTTATCTCGCGGCGAGGGGGAAGTCTCATGGTTTTTCTCGAGTTGCGGCCGGAAGCAGGGGTATATTCTCGAGTTATGACAGGGAGGGCCCTTCCAGACACTTGTTTGTTCAGCGATGTCAGGACTCCTGCCTAGGTGCGAGGGACAACTCGGGATTCTCCTCGAGCCTTGGCATGGCAATTGGGACGCGTCTCCATGTGAGGCGGGAGACCCAGTTTCCCTTTCCACGTGCCACAGGGATCCTGGGACTCCTATCCATTTTCAAGAGGAGTCAGGCATCGTCTCCTTTGGAAGCATTGATCTCTGCAGACCTCTCGTGTTTTCAAAGGATGTGAGGCCTCCGGTCGCGATGAGGCGGAGGACTAGGACTTTCTCTGTGGTCTCCACAGGGGATTCAGACATCCCTTCGTCTTGGGAGAGGCAAGACGAGCCTGCATTCAATTCACTGCAGGGTTATCCGGCCTTACTTCGAGTCAGAGCATCTCGGTGTCCATTGCACTTGAGGCCACACACTCAGGGTTCCTCTCACATACCTGTAGCTGAGAGAAGCCTCCTCTTGAGGTGCTTGTGGAAAGTTGGTATTCCTCTTGAGTCGAAGCCAGGGACTAAGCTCTCGTCTCGAGTTGAATTGGGGTCCACGGAGCCCTTTCGTGTTCCTACAGTGACCTCAGTATCCCTCTAGACTTGAGACAGTGATCTTGGGTTTTCTCTGGAGTGCCATCAAGGAAATCAAGGCTCCTTTCATTTTTGATGTGGAATACGGAATGGCTCTGCACGCAGGGCAGGGGAATCGGGCCTCATCTCTCAGCAAGGGGGATGTCTCATGGTTTTTCTCGAGTTGCGGCCGGAACCTGGGGTATATTCTCGAGTTACGACGGGGAGGGCCCTTCCGGACACGTGTTTGTTCAGCGACGTCAGGACTCCTGCCTAGGTGCGAGCTACACTTCGGGATTCTCCTCGAGTCTTGGCCTGGCAATTGGGACGCGTCTCCACGTGTGGCGGGAGACCCAGGGTCCCTTTCCACGTGCCACAGGGATCCTGGGTCTCCTATCCATTTTCAAGAGGAGTCAGGCATCGTCTCCTTTGGAAGCATTGATCTCCGCGGACCTCTCGAGTTTTCAAAGAATGTGAGGCCTCCGCTCGCGATGAGGCGGAGAATTAGGTCTTTCTCTGTGGTCTCCACAGGGGATTCAGACATCCCTTCGTCTTGGGAGATGCAAGACGAGCCTGCATTCAATTCACTGCAGGGATATCCGGCCTTACTTAGAGTCAGAGCATCTCGGTGTCCATTCCATTTGAGGCCACAAACTCAGGGGCCCTCTCACAAACCTTTAGCTGAGAGAAGCCTCCTCTTGAGGTGCTTGTGGAAAGTTTGTATTCCTCTTGAGTCGAAGCCAGGGACTAAGCTCTCATCTCGAGTTGATTTGGGGTGCACGGAGCCCTTTCATGTTGCTACAGTGACCTCAGGATCCCTCTAGACTTGAGACAGTGATCTTGGGTTTTCTCTGGAGTGCCATCAAGGAAATCAAGGCTCCTTTCATGTTTGATGTGGAACACGGAATTGCTCTGCATGCAGTGCAGGGGAATCGGGCCTCATCTCGTGGCGAGGGGTAAGTCTCATGGTTTTTTTCGAGTTGCGACCGGAACCTTTGGTGTATTCTCGAGTTACGACGGGGGGGCCCTTCCAGACACGTGTTTGTTCAGCGACGTCAGGACTCCTGCCTAGGTGCGAGGGACACCTCGGGATTCTCCTCGAGTCTTGGCATGGCAATTGGGACGCGTCTCCACGTTAGGCGGGAGACCCAGAGTCCCTTTCCACGTGCCACAGGGATCCTGGGACACCTATCCATTTTCAAGAGGAGTCAGGCATCGTCTCCTTTGGAAGCATTGATCTCCGCGGACCTCTTGAGTTTTCAAAGGATGTGAGGCCTCCGGTCGCGATGAGGCGGAGAACTATGTCTTTCTCTGTGGTCTCCACAGGGGATTCAGACATTCCTTCGTATTGGGAGATGCAAGACGAACCTGCATTCAATTCCCTGCAGGGATATCTGGCCTTACTTCGAGTCAGAGCATCTCGGTGTCCATTCCACTTGAGGCCACAAACTCAGGGTCCCTCTCACATACCTGTAGCTGAGAGAAGCCTCCTCTTGAGGTGCTTGTGGAAATTTGGTATTCCTCTTGAGTCGAAGCCAGGGACTAAGCTCTCATCTCGAGTTGATTTGGGGTGCACGGAGCCCTTTCATGTTGCTACAGTGACCTCAGGATCCCTCTAGACTTGAGACAGTGATCTTGGGTTTTCTCTGGAGTACCATCAAGGAAATCAAGGCTCCTTTCATTTTTGATGTAGAATACGGAATTGCTCTGCACGCAGGGCAGGGGAATCGGGCCTCATCTCGCGGCGAGGGGTAAGTCTCATGGTTTTTCTCGAGTTGCGGCCGGAACCTGGGGTATATTCTCGAGTTACGACGGGGAGGGCCCTTCCAGACACGTGTTTGTTCAGCGACGTCAGGACTCCTGCCTAGGTGCGAGGGACACCTCGGGATTCTCCTCGAGACTTGGCATGGCAATTGGGACGCGTCTCCACATGAGGCGGGAGACCCAGGGTCCCTTTCCACGTGCCACAGTGATCCTGGGACTCCTATCCATTTTCAAGAGGAGTCAGGCATCGTCTCCTTTGGAAGCATTGATCTCTGCAGACCTCTCGAGTTTTCAAAGGATGTGAGGCCTCCGGTCGCAATGAGGCGGAGGACTAGGTCTGTCTCTGTGGTCTCCACAGGGGATTCAGACATCCCTTCATCTTGGGAGATGCAAGACGAGCCTACATTCAATTCACTGCAGGGATATCCGGCCTTACTTCGAGTCAGACCATCTCGGTGTCCATTCCACTTGAGGCCACAAACTCAGGGTCCCTCTCACGTACCTGTAGCTGAGAGAAGCCTCCTCTTGAGGTGCTTGTGGAAAGTAGGTATTCCTCTTGAGTCGAAGCCAGGGACTAAGCTCTCATCTCGAGTTGACTTGGGGTCCACTGAGCCCTTTCGTGTTGCTCCAGTGACCTCAGGATCCCTCTAGACTTGAGACAGTAATCTTGGGTTTTCTCTGGAGTGCCATCAAGGAAATTAAGGCTCCTTTCATGTTTGATGTGGAACACGGAATTGCTCTGCATGCAGTGCAGGGGAATCTGGCCTCATCTCGCGGCAAGGGGGAAATCTCATAGTTTTTTTCGAGTTGCGGCCGGAACCTTGGGTATATTCTCGAGTTACGACGGGGAGGGCCCTTCCAGACACGGGTTTGTTCAGCGACGTCAGGACTCCTGCCTAGGTGCGAGGGACACCTCGGGATTCTCCTCGAGTCTTGGCATGGCAATTGGGACGCGTCTCCACGTGAGGCGGGAGACCCATGGTCCCTTTCCACGTGCCACAGGGATCCTGGGACTCCTATCCATTTTCAAGAGTAGTCAGGCATCGTCTCCTTCGGAAGCATTGATCTCCTCAGACCTCTCGAGTTTTCAAAGGATTTGAGGCCTCCGGTCGCTTTGAGCCGAGGGCTAGGTCTTTCTCTGTGTTCTGCACAGGGGATTCAGACATCCCTTTGTTTTGGGAGATGCAAGATGAGCCTGCATTCAATTCACTGCAGGGATATCCAGCCTTACTTCGAGTCAGAGCATCTCGGTGTCCATTCCACTTGATGCCACAAACTCAGGGTACCTCTCACATAGCTGTAGCTGAGAGAAGGCTCCTCTTGATGTGCTTGTGGAAACTTGGTATTCCTCTTGAGTCGAAGCCAGGGACTAAGCTCTCATCTCGAGTTGATTTACGGTTCACTGAGCCCTTTCGTGTTGCTCCAGTGACCTCAGGATCCCTCTAGACTTGAGACAGTGATCTTGGGTTTTCTCTGGAGTGCCATCAAGGAAATCAAGGCTCCTTTCACGTTTGATGTGGAACACGGAATTGCTCTGCACGCAGTGCATGGGAATCGGGCCTCATCTCGCGGCGAGGGGGAAGTCTCATCGTTTTTCTCGAGTTGCGGCCGGAACCTGGGGTATATTCTCGAGTTACGACGGGGAGGGCCCTTCCAGACACGTGTTTATTCAGCGACCTCAGGACTCCTGCCTAGGTGCGAGGGACACCTCGGGATTCTCCTCGAGTCTTGGCATGACAATTGGGACGCGTCTCCACGTGAGGCGGGAGACCCAGGGTCCCATTCCACGTGCCACAGGGATCCTGGGACTCCTATCCATTTTCATGAGGAGTCAGGCATCGTCTCCTTTGGAAGCATTGACCTCTGCAGACCTCTCGAATTTTCAAAGGATGTGAGGCCTACGGTCGCGATGAGGCGGAGGACTAGGACTTTCTCTGTGGTCTCCACAGGGGATTCAGACATCCCTTCGTCTTGGGAGATGCAAGACGAGCCTGCATTCAATTCACTGCAATGATATCCGGCCTTACTTCGAGTCAGAGCATCTCGGTGTACATTGCACTTGAGGCAACAAGCTCAGGGTCCCTCTCACATACCTGTAGCTGAGAGAAGCCTCCTCTTGAGGTGCTTGTGGAAAGTTGGTATTCCTCTTGAGTCAAAGCCAGGGACTAAACTCTCATCTCGAGTTGATTTGGGGTCCACGGAGCCCTTTCGTGTTGCTCCAGTGACCTCAGGATCCCTCTACACTTGAGACAGTGATCTTGGGTTTTCTATGGAGTGCCATCAAGAAAATCAAGGCTCCTTTGACGTTTGATGTGGAACACGGAATTGCTCTGCACGCAGTGCATGGGAATCGGGCCTCATCTCGCGGCGAGTGGGAAGTCTCATGGTTTTTCTCGAGTTGCGGCCGGACCCTGGGGTATATTCTCGAGTTACGACGGGGAGCGCCCTTCCAGATACGTGTTTGTTCAGCGACGTCAGGACTCCTGCCTAGGTGCGAGGGACACCTCGGGATTCTCCTCGAGTCTTGGCATGGCAATTGGGACGCGTCTCCACGTGAGGCGGGAGACCCATGGTCCCTTTCCACGTGCCACAGGGATCCTGGGACTCCTATCCTTTTTCAAGTGTAGTCAGGCATCGTCTCCTTTGGAAGCATTGATCTCCTCGGACCTCTCGAATTTTCAAAGGATGTGAGGCCTCCGGTCGCTTTGAGGCGAGGGCTAGGTTTTTCTCTGTGTTCTGCACAGGGGATTCAGAAATCCCTTCCTCTTGGGAGATGCAAGATGAGCCTGCATTCAATTCACTGCAGGGATATCCAGCCTTACTTCGAGTCAGAGCATCTCGGTGTCCATTCCACTTGATGCCACAAACTCAGGGTCCCTCTCACATACCTGTAGCTGAGAGAAGCCTCCTCTTGAGGGGCTTGTGGAAAGTTCGTATTCCCCTTGAGTTGAAGCCAGGGACTAATCTCTCATCTCGAGTTGATTTGGGGTACACGGAGAACTTTCGTGTTGCTCCAGTGACCTCAGGATCCCTCTAGACTAGAGACAGTGATCTTGGATTTTCTCTGGAGTGCCATCAAGGAAATCAAGGCTCCTTTCACGTTTGATGTGGAAGGCGGAATTGCTCTGCACGCAGTGCAGGGGAATCAGGCCTCATCTCGCTGCGAGGGGGAAGTCTCATGGTTTTTCTCGAGTTGCGGCCGGAACCTGGGGTATATTCTCGAGTTACGATGGGGAGGGCCCATCCAGACACGTGTTTGTTCAGCGACGTCAGGACTCCTGCCTAGGTGCGAGGGACACCTCGGGATTCTCCTCGAGTCTTGGCATGGCAATTGGGACGCGTCTCCACGTGTGGCGGGAGACCCAGGGTCCCTTTCCACGTGCCACAGGGATCCTGGAACTCCTATCCATTTTCAAGAGGAGTCAGGCATCGTCTCCTTTGGAAGCATTGATCTCCGCGGACCTCTCGAGTTTTCAAAGAATGTGAGGCCTCCGCTCGCGATGAGGTGGAGAATTAGGTCTTTCTCTGTGGTCTCCACAGGGGATTCAGACATCCCTTCGTCTTGGGAGATGCAAGACGAGCCTGCATTCAATTCACTGCAGGGATATCCGGCCTTACTTCGAGTCAGAGCATCTCGGTGTCCATTCCAGTTGAGGCCAGATACTCAGGGTCCCTCTCACATACATGTAGCTGAGAGAAGCCTCCTCTTGAGGTGCTTGTGGAATGTTGGTATTCCTCTTGAGTCGAAGCCAGGGACTAAGCTCTCATCACGAGTTGATTTGGGGTCCAAAGAGCCCTTTCGTGTTGCTCCAGTGACCTCAGGATCCCTCTAGACTTGAGACAGTGATCTTGGGTTTTCTCTGGAGTGCCATCAAGGAAATCAAGGCTCCGTTCAAGTTTGATGTGGAACACGGAATTGCTCTGCATGCATTGCAGGGGAATCGGGCCTCTTCTCGCGGCGATGGGCAAGTCTCATGGTTTTTCTCGAGTTGCGGCCGGAACCTGTGGTATATTCTCGAGTTACAACGGGGAGGGCCCTTCCAGACACGTGTTTGTTCAGCGACGTCAGGACTCCTGCCTAGGTGTGAGGGACACCTCGGGATTCTCCTCGAGTCTTGGCATGGCAATTGGGACGCGTCTCCACGTGAGGCCGGAGACCCAGGGTCCCTTTCCACGTGCCACAGGGATCCTGGGACTCCTATCCATTTTCAAGAGGAGTCAGGCATTGTCTCCTATGGAAGCATTGATCTCCGCGGACCTCTCGAGTTTTCAAACGATGTGAGGCCTCCGGTCGCGTTGAGGCGGAGGACTAGGTCTCTCTGTGGTCTCCACAGGGGATTCAGACATCCCTTCGTCTTGGGAGATGCAAGCCGAGCCTGCATTCAATTCACTGCAGGGATATCCGGCCTTACTTCGAGTTAGAGCATCTCGGTGTACATTCCACTTGAGGCCATAAACTCAGGGTCCCTCTCACAAACCTGTAGATGAGAGAAGCCTCCTTTTGAGGTGCTTGTGGAAAGTTGGTATTCCTCTTGAGTCGAAGCCAGGGACTAAGCTCTCATCTCGAGTTGATTTGGGGTACACAGAGCCTTTTCCTGTTGCTCCAGTGACCTTTGGATACGTCTAGACTTGAGACAGTGATCTTGGGTTTTCTCTGGAGTGCCATCAAGGAAATCAAGGCTCCTTTCACGTTTGATGTGGAACACGGACTTGCTCTGCACGCATTGCAGGCGAATCGGGCCTCATCTCGCGGTGAAGGGGAAATCTCATGGTTTTTCTCGAGTTCCGGCCGGAACCTGGGGTATATTCTCGAGTTACGACGGGGAGGGCCCTTCCAGACACGTGTTTGTTCAGCGACGTCAGGACTCCTGCCTAGGTGAGAGGGACACCTCGGGATTCTCCTCGAGTCTTGGAATGGCAATTTGGACGCGTCTCCACGTGAGGCGGGAGACCCAGGGTCCCTTTCCACGTGCCACAGGGATCCTGGGACTGCTATCCATTTTCAAGAGGAGTCAAGCATTGTCTCCTTTGGAAGCATTGATCTCCGCAGACCTCTCGAGTTTTCAAAGGATGTGAGGCCTCCGGTAGCGATGAGGCGGAGAATATGGTCTTTCTCTGTCGTTTCCACATCGGATTCAGACATACCTTCTTCTGGGAGATGCAAGACGAGCCTGCATTCAATTCAATACAGGGATATCCGGCCTTACTTCGAGTCAGAGCATCTTGGTGTCCATTCCACTTGAGGCCACAAACTCAGGGTCCCTCTCACATACCTATAGCTGAGAGAAGGCTCCTCTTGAGGTGCTTGTGGAAAGTTGGTATTCCTCTTGAGTCGAAGCCAGGGACTAAGCTCTCATCTCGAGATGATTTGGGGTCCACGGAGCCCTTTCGTGTTGCTCCAGTGACCTCAGGATCCCTCTAGACTTGAGACAGTGATCTTGGGTTTTCTCTGGAGTGCCATCAAGGAAATCAAGGCTCCTGTCACTTTTGATGTCGAACACGGAATTACTCTGCATGCAGTGCAGGGGAATCGGGCCTCATCTTGTGGCGAGGGGGAAGTCTCATGGTTTTTCTCGAGTTGCGGCCGGAACCTGGGGTATATTCTCGAGTTACGACGGGGAGGGCACTTCCAGACACGTGTTTGTTCAGCGACGTCAGGACTCCTGCCTAGGTGCGAGGGACACCTCGGGATTCTCCTCGAGTCTTGGTATGGCAATTGGGACGCGTCTCCACGTGAGGCGGGAAACCCAGGGTCCCTTTCCACGTGCCACAGGCATCCTGGGACTCCTATCCATTTTCAAGAGGAGTCAGGCATCGTCTCCTTTGGAGGCATTGATCTCCGCAGACCTCTCGAGTTTTCAAAGTATGTGAGGCCTCCGGTCGCGTTGAGGCGGAGGACTAGGTCTTTGTCTGTCGTCTCCACAGGGGATTCAGACATCCCTTCGTCTTGGGAGATGCAAGACGAGCCTGCATTCAATTCACTGCAGGGATATCCGGCCTAACTTCGAGGCAGAGCATCTCGGTGTCCATTCCACTTGAGGCCACAAACTCAGGGTCCCTCTCACATAACTGTAGCTGAGAGAAGTCTCCTCTTGAGGTGCTTGTGGAAACTTGGTATTCCTCTTGAGTCATAGCCAGGGACTAAGCTCTCATCTCGAGTTGATTTGGGGTCCTCGGAGCGCTTTAGTGTTGCTCCAGTGACCTCAGGATCCCTCTAGACTTGAGACAGTGATCTTGGGTTTTCTCTGGAGTGCCATTAAGGAAATCAAGGCTCCTTTCACGTTTGATGTGGAACACGGAATTGCTCTGCACGCAGGGCAGGGGAATCGGGCCTCATCTCGTGGTGAAGTGGAAATCTCATGGTTTTTCTCGAGTTGCGGCCGGAACCTGGGGTATATTCTCGAGTTACGACGGGGTGGGCCCTTCCAGACACCTGTTTGTTCAGCGATGTCAGGACTCCTGCCTAGGTGCGAGGGACACCTCGGGATTCTCCTCGAGTCTTGGCATGGCAATTGGAACGCGTCTCCTCATGAGGCGGGAGACCCAGTGTCCCTTTCCACGTGCCACAGTGATCCTGGGACTCCTATCCATTGTCAAGAGGAGTCAGGCATCGTCTCCTTTGGAAGCATTGATCTCTGCAGACCTTTCGAGTTTTCAAAGGATGTGAGGCCTCCGGTCGCGATGAGGCGGAGGACTAGGTCTTTGTCTGTCGTCTCCACAGGGGATTCAGACATCCCTTCATCTTGGGAGATGCAACATGAGTCTGCATTCAATTCACTGCAGGGATATCCGGCCTTCCTTCGAGTCAGAGCATCTCGGTGTCCATTCCACTTGAGGCCACAAACTCAGGGTCCCTCTCACATACCTGTAGCTGAGAGAAGCCTCCTCTTGAGGTGCTTGTGGAAAGTTGGTCTTCCACTTGAGTCGAAGCCAGGGACTAAGATCTCATCTCCAGTTGATTTGGGGTCCACGGAGCCATTTGCTGTTGCTCCAGTGACCTCAGGATCCCTCTAGACTTGAGACAGTGATCTTGGGTTTTCTCTGCAGTGCCATCAAGAAAATCAAGGCACCTTTCACTTTTGATGTCGAACACGGAATTGCTCTGCACGCAGTGCAGCGGAATTGGGCCTCATCTCGCGGCGAGGGGGAAGTCTCATGGTTTTTCTCGAGTTGCGGCCGGAACCTGGGGTATATTCTCGAGTTACGACGGGGAGGGCCCTTCCAGACACGTGTTTGTTCAGCGACGTCAGGACTCCTGCCTAGGTGCGAGGGACACCTCGGGATTCTCCTCGAGTCTTGGCATGGCAATTGGGACGCGTCTCCACGTGAGGCGGGAGACCTAGGTTCCCTTTCCACGTGCCACAGGGATCCTGGGACTCCTATCCATTTTCACGAGGAGTCAGGCATCGTCTCCTTTGGAAGCATTGATCTCCGCGGACCTCTCGAGTTTTCAAAGGATGGGAGGCCTCCGGTCGTGATGAGGCAGAGAACTAGGTCTTTCTTTGTGGTCTCCTAAGGGGATTCAGACATCCCTTCGTCTTGGGAGATGCAAGATGAGCCTACATTCAATTCACTGCAGGGATATCCGGCCTTACTTCGAGTCTGAACATCTTGGTGTCCATTCCACTTGAGACCACAAACTCAGGGTACCTCTCACATACCTGTAGCTGAGAGAAGCCTCCTCTTGAGGTGCTTGTGGAAAGTCGGTATTCCTCTTGAGTCGAAGCCAGGGACTAAGCTCCCTTCTCCTGTTGATTTGGGGTCCAAGGAGAACTTTCGTGTTGTTCCAGTTACCTCAGGATCCCTCTAGACTTGAGACAGTGATCTTGGGTTTTCTCTGGAGTGCCACCAAGGAAATCAAGGCTCCTTTCACGTTTGATGTGGAACACCGAATTGCTCTGCACGCAGTGCAGGGGAATCGGGCCGCTTCTCGGAGCGAGGGGGACGTCTCATGGTTTTTCTCGAGTTGCGGCTGGAACCTGGGGTATATTCTCGAGTTACGACGGGGAGGGCCCTTCCAGACTCGTGTTTGTTCAGCGACGTCAGGACTCCTGCCTAGGTGCGAGGGACACCTCGGGATTCTCCTCGTGTCTTGGCATGGCAATTGGGACGCGTCTCCATGTGAGGCGGGAGACCCAGTTTCCCTTTCCACGTGCCACAGGGATCCTGGGACTCCTATCCATTTTCAAGAGGAGTCAGGCATCGTCTCCTTTGGAAGCATTGATCTCTGCAGACCTCTCGTGTTTTCAAAGGATGTGAGGCCTCCGGTCGCGATGAGGCGGAGGACTAGGACTTTCTCTGTGGTCTCCACAGGGGATTCAGACATCCCTTCGTCTTGGGAGAGGCAAGACGAGCCTGCATTCAATTCACTGCAGGGTTATCCGGCCTTACTTCGAGTCAGAGCATCTCGGTGTCCATTGCACTTGAGGCCACACACTCAGGGTTCCTCTCACATACCTGTAGCTGAGAGAAGCCTCCTCTTGAGGTGCTTGTGGAAAGTTGGTATTCCTCTTGAGTCGAAGCCAGGGACTAAGCTCTCGTCTCGAGTTGAATTGGGGTCCACGGAGCCCTTTCGTGTTCCTACAGTGACCTCAGTATCCCTCTAGACTTGAGACAGTGATCTTGGGTTTTCTCTGGAGTGCCATCAAGGAAATCAAGGCTCCTTTCATGTTTGATGTGGAATACGGAATGGCTCTGCACGCAGGGCAGGGGAATCGGGCCTCATCTCGTGGCGAGGGGTAAGTCTCATGGTTTTTTTCGAGTTGCGACCAGAACCTTTGGTGTATTCTCGAGTTACGACGGGGGGGCCCTTCCAGACACGTGTTTGTTCAGCGACGTCAGGACTCCTGCCTAGGTGCGAGGGACACCTCGGGATTCTCCTCGAGTCTTGGCATGGCAATTGGGACGCGTCTCCACGTGAGGCGGGAGACCCAGAGTCCCTTTCCACGTGCCACAGGGATCCTGGGACACCTATCCATTTTCAAGAGGAGTCAGGCATCGTCTCCTTTGGAAGCATTGATCTCCGCGGACCTCTTGAGTTTTCAAAGGATGTGAGGCCTCCGGTCGCGATGAGGCGGAGAACTATGTCTTTCTCTGTGGTCTCCACAGGGGATTCAGACATTCCTTCGTATTGGGAGATGCAAGACGAGCCTGCATTCAATTCCCTGCAGGGATATCTGGCCTTACTTCGAGTCAGAGCATCTCGGTGTCCATTCCACTTGATGCCACAAACTCAGGGTCCCTCTCACATACCTGTAGCTGAGAGAAGCCTCCTCTTGAGGTGCTTGTGGAAATTTGGTATTCCTCTTGAGTCGAAGCCAGGGACTAAGCTCTCATCTCGAGTTGATTTGGGGTGCACGGAGCCCTTTCATGTTGCTACAGTGACCTCAGGATCCCTCTAGACTTGAGACAGTGATCTTGGGTTTTCTCTGGAGTACCATCAAGGAAATCAAGGCTCCTTTCATTTTTGATGTAGAATACGGAATTGCTCTGCACGCAGGGCAGGGGAATCGGGCCTCATCTCGCGGCGAGGGGTAAGTCTCATGGTTTTTCTCGAGTTGCGGCCGGAACCTGGGGTATATTCTCGAGTTACGACGGGGAGGGCCCTTCCAGACACGTGTTTGTTCAGCGACGTCAGGACTCCTGCCTAGGTGCGAGGGACACCTCGGGATTCTCCTCGAGACTTGGCATGGCAATTGGGACGCGTCTCCACATGAGGCGGGAGACCCAGGGTCCCTTTCCACGTGCCACAGTGATCCTGGGACTCCTATCCATTTTCAAGAGGAGTCAGGCATCGTCTCCTTTGGAAGCATTGATCTCTGCAGACCTCTCGAGTTTTCAAAGGATGTGAGGCCTCCGGTCGCAATGAGGCGGAGGACTAGGTCTGTCTCTGTGGTCTCCACAGGGGATTCAGACATCCCTTCATCTTGGGAGATGCAAGACGAGCCTACATTCAATTCACTGCAGGGATATCCGGCCTTACTTCGAGTCAGACCATCTCGGTGTCCATTCCACTTGAGGCCACAAACTCAGGGTCCCTCTCACGTACCTGTAGCTGAGAGAAGCCTCCTCTTGAGGTGCTTGTGGAAAGTAGGTATTCCTCTTGAGTCGAAGCCAGGGACTAAGCTCTCATCTCGAGTTGACTTGGGGTCCACGGAGCCCTTTCGTGTTGCTCCAGTGACCTCAGGATCCCTCTAGACTTGAGACAGTAATCTTGGGTTTTCTCTGGAGTGCCATCAAGGAAATTAAGGCTCCTTTCATGTTTGATGTGGAACACGGAATTGCTCTGCATGCAGTGCAGGGGAATCTGGCCTCATCTCGCGGCAAGGGGGAAATCTCATAGTTTTTTTCGAGTTGCGGCCGGAACCTTGGGTATATTCTCGAGTTACGACGGGGAGGGCCCTTCCAGACACGGGTTTGTTCAGCGACGTCAGGACTCCTGCCTAGGTGCGAGGGACACCTCGGGATTCTCCTCGAGTCTTGGCATGGCAATTGGGACGCGTCTCCACGTGAGGCGGGAGACCCAGGGTCCCTTTCCACGTGCCACAGGGATCCTGGGACTACTATCCATTTTCAAGAGGAGTCAGGCATCGTCTCCTTTGGAAGCATTGATCTTGTCGGACCTCTTGAGTTTTCAAAGGATGTGAGGCCTCCGGTCGCGATGAGGCGGAGAACTATCTCTTTCTCTGTGGTCTCCACAGGGGCTTCAGACATTCCTTCGTATTGGGAGATGCAAGACGAGCCTGCATTCAATTCACTGCAGGGATATCCGGCCTTACTTCGAGTCAGAGCATCTCGGTGTCCATTCCACTTGAGGCCACAAACTCAGGGTCCTCCTCACATACCTGTCGCTGAGAGAACCCTCCTCTTGAGGTGCTTTGGAAAGTTGGTAATCCTCTTGAGTCGAATCCAGGGACTAAGCTCTCATCTCGAGTTGATTTGGGGTCCACGGAGCCCTTTCATGTTGCTACAGTGACCTCAGGATCCCTCTAGACTTGAGACAGTGATCTTGGGTTTTCTCTGGAGTACCATCAAGGAAATCAAGGCTCCTTTCATTTTTGATGTGGAATACGGAATTGCTCTGCACGCAGGGCAGGGGAATCGGGCCTCATCTCGCGGCGAGGGGTAAGTCTCATGGTTTTTCTCGAGTTGCGGCCGGAACCTGGGGTATATTCTCGAGTAACGACGGGGAGGGCCCTTCCAGACACGTGTTTGTTCAGCGACGTCAGGACTCCTGCCTAGGTGCGAGGGACACCTCGGGATTCTCCTCGAGTCTTGGCATGGCAATTGGGACGCGTCTCCACGTGAGGCGGGAGACCCATGGTCCATTTCCACGTGCCACAGGGATCCTGGGACTCCTATCCATTTTCAAGAGTAGTCAGGCATCGTCTCCTTCGGAAGCATTGATCTCCTCAGACCTCTCGAGTTTTCAAAGGATTTGAGGCCTCCGGTCGCTTTGAGCCGAGGGCTAGGTCTTTCTCTGTGTTCTGCACAGGGGATTCAGACATCCCTTTGTTTTGGGAGATGCAAGATGAGCCTGCATTCAATTCACTGCAGGGATATCCAGCCTTACTTCGAGTCAGAGCATCTCGGTGTCCATTCCACTTGATGCCACAAACTCAGGGTACCTCTCACATAGCTGTAGCTGAGAGAAGGCTCCTCTTGATGTGCTTGTGGAAACTTGGTATTCCTCTTGAGTCGAAGCCAGGGACTAAGCTCTCATCTCGAGTTGATTTACGGTTCACTGAGCCCTTTCGTGTTGCTCCAGTGACCTCAGGATCCCTCTAGACTTGAGACAGTGATCTTGGGTTTTCTCTGGAGTGCCATCAAGGAAATCAAGGCTCCTTTCACGTTTGATGTGGAACACGGAATTGCTCTGCACGCAGTGCATGGGAATCGGGCCTCATCTCGCGGCGAGGGGGAAGTCTCATCGTTTTTCTCGAGTTGCGGCCGGAACCTGGGGTATATTCTCGAGTTACGACGGGGAGGGCCCTTCCAGACACGTGTTTATTCAGCGACCTCAGGACTCCTGCCTAGGTGCGAGGGACACCTCGGGATTCTCCTCGAGTCTTGGCATGGCAATTGGGACGCGTCTCCACGTGAGGCGGGAGACCCAGGGTCCCATTCCACGTGCCACAGGGATCCTGGGACTCCTATCCATTTTCATGAGGAGTCAGGCATCGTCTCCTTTGGAAGCATTGACCTCTGCAGACCTCTCGAATTTTCAAAGGATGTGAGGCCTACGGTCGCGATGAGGCGGAGGACTAGGACTTTCTCTGTGGTCTCCACAGGGGATTCAGACATCCCTTCGTCTTGGGAGATGCAAGACGAGCCTGCATTCAATTCACTGCAATGATATCCGGCCTTACTTCGAGTCAGAGCATCTCGGTGTACATTGCACTTTAGGCAACAAGCTCAGGGTCCCTCTCACATACCTGTAGCTGAGAGAAGCCTCCTCTTGAGGTGCTTGTGGAAAGTTGGTATTCCTCTTGAGTCAAAGCCAGGGACTAAACTCTCATCTCGAGTTGATTTGGGGTCCACGGAGCCCTTTCGTGTTGCTCCAGTGACCTCAGGATCCCTCTACACTTGAGACAGTGATCTTGGGTTTTCTATGGAGTGCCATCAAGAAAATCAAGGCTCCTTTGACGTTTGATGTGGAACACGGAATTGCTCTGCACGCAGTGCATGGGAATCGGGCCTCATCTCGCGGCGAGTGGGAAGTCTCATGGTTTTTCTCGAGTTGCGGCCGGACCCTGGGGTATATTCTCGAGTTACGACGGGGAGCGCCCTTCCAGATACGTGTTTGTTCAGCGACGTCAGGACTCCTGCCTAGGTGCGAGGGACACCTCGGGATTCTCCTCGAGTCTTGGCATGGCAATTGGGACGCGTCTCCACGTGAGGCGGGAGACCCATGGTCCCTTTCCACGTGCCACAGGGATCCTGGGACTCCTATCCTTTTTCAAGTGTAGTCAGGCATCGTCTCCTTTGGAAGCATTGATCTCCTCGGACCTCTCGAATTTTCAAAGGATGTGAGGCCTCCGGTCGCTTTGAGGCGAGGGCTAGGTTTTTCTCTGTGTTCTGCACAGGGGATTCAGAAATCCCTTCCTCTTGGGAGATGCAAGATGAGCCTGCATTCAATTCACTGCAGGGATATCCAGCCTTACTTCGAGTCAGAGCATCTCGGTGTCCATTCCACTTGATGCCACAAACTCAGGGTCCCTCTCACATACCTGTAGCTGAGAGAAGCCTCCTCTTGAGGGGCTTGTGGAAAGTTCGTATTCCCCTTGAGTTGAAGCCAGGGACTAATCTCTCATCTCGAGTTGATTTGGGGTACACGGAGAACTTTCGTGTTGCTCCAGTGACCTCAGGATCCCTCTAGACTAGAGACAGTGATCTTGGGTTTTCTCTGGAGTGCCATCAAGGAAATCAAGGCTCCTTTCACGTTTGATGTGGAAGGCGGAATTGCTCTGCACGCAGTGCAGGGGAATCAGGCCTCATCTCGCTGCGAGGGGGAAGTCTCATGGTTTTTCTCGAGTTGCGGCCGGAACCTGGGGTATATTCTCGAGTTACGACGGGGAGGGCCCATCCAGACACGTGTTTGTTCAGCGACGTCAGGACTCCTGCCTAGGTGCGAGGGACACCTCGGGATTCTCCTCGAGTCTTGGCATGGCAATTGGGACGCGTCTCCACGTGTGGCGGGAGACCCAGGGTCCCTTTCCACGTGCCACAGGGATCCTGGAACTCCTATCCATTTTCAAGAGGAGTCAGGCATCGTCTCCTTTGGAAGCATTGATCTCCGCGGACCTCTCGAGTTTTCAAAGAATGTGAGGCCTCCGCTCGCGATGAGGTGGAGAATTAGGTCTTTCTCTGTGGTCTCCACAGGGGATTCAGACATCCCTTCGTCTTGGGAGATGCAAGACGAGCCTGCATTCAATTCACTGCAGGGATATCCGGCCTTACTTCGAGTCAGAGCATTTCGGTGTCCATTCCAGTTGAGGCCAGATACTCAGGGTCCCTCTCACATACATGTAGCTGAGAGAAGCCTCCTCTTGAGGTGCTTGTGGAATGTTGGTATTCCTCTTGAGTCGAAGCCAGGGACTAAGCTCTCATCACGAGTTGATTTGGGGTCCAAAGAGCCCTTTCGTGTTGCTCCAGTGACCTCAGGATCCCTCTAGACTTGAGACAGTGATCTTGGGTTTTCTCTGGAGTGCCATCAAGGAAATCAAGGCTCCGTTCAAGTTTGATGTGGAACACGGAATTGCTCTGCATGCATTGCAGGGGAATCGGGCCTCTTCTCGCGGCGATGGGCAAGTCTCATGGTTTTTCTCGAGTTGCGGCCGGAACCTGTGGTATATTCTCGAGTTACAACGGGGAGGGCCCTTCCAGACACGTGTTTGTTCAGCGACGTCAGGACTCCTGCCTAGGTGTGAGGGACACCTCGGGATTCTCCTCGAGTCTTGGCATGGCAATTGGGACGCGTCTCCACGTGAGGCCGGAGACCCAGGGTCCCTTTCCACGTGCCACAGGGATCCTGGGACTCCTATTCATTTTCAAGAGGAGTCAGGCATTGTCTCCTATGGAAGCATTGATCTCCGCGGACCTCTCGAGTTTTCAAACGATGTGAGGCCTCCGGTCGCGTTGAGGCGGAGGACTAGGTCTCTCTGTGGTCTCCACAGGGGATTCAGACATCCCTTCGTCTTGGGAGATGCAAGCCGAGCCTGCATTCAATTCACTGCAGGGATATCCGGCCTTACTTCGAGTTAGAGCATCTCGGTGTCCATTCCACTTGAGGCCATAAACTCAGGGTCCCTCTCACAAACCTGTAGATGAGAGAAGCCTCCTTTTGAGGTGCTTGTGGAAAGTTGGTATTCCTCTTGAGTCGAAGCCAGGGACTAAGCTCTCATCTCGAGTTGATTTGGGGTACACAGAGCCTTTTCCTGTTGCTCCAGTGACCTTTGGATACGTCTAGACTTGAGACAGTGATCTTGGGTTTTCTCTGGAGTGCCATCAAGGAAATCAAGGCTCCTTTCACGTTTGATGTGGAACACGGACTTGCTCTGCACGCATTGCAGGCGAATCGGGCCTCATCTCGCGGTGAAGGGGAAATCTCATGGTTTTTCTCGAGTTCCGGCCGGAACCTGGGGTATATTCTCGAGTTACGACGGGGAGGGACCTTCCAGACACGTGTTTGTTCAGCGACGTCAGGACTCCTGCCTAGGTGAGAGGGACACCTCGGGATTCTCCTCGAGTCTTGGCATGGCAATTTGGACGCGTCTCCACGGGAGGCGGGAGACCCAGGGTCCCTTTCCACGTGCCGCAGGGATCCTGGGACTGCTATCCATTTTCAAGAGGAGTCAGGCATTGTCTCCTTTGGAAGCATTGATCTCCGCAGACCTCTCGAGTTTTCAAAGGATGTGAGGCCTCCGGTAGCGATGAGGCGGAGAATATGGTCTTTCTCTGTCGTCTCCACATCGGATTCAGACATACCTTCTTCTGGGAGATGCAAGACGAGCCTGCATTCAATTCACTGCAGGGATATCCGGCCTTACTTCGAGTCAGAGCATCTTGGTGTCCATTCCACTTGAGGCCACAAACTCAGGGTCCCTCTCACATACCTATAGCTGAGAGAAGGCTCCTCTTGAGGTGCTTGTGGAAAGTTGGTATTCCTCTTGAGTCGAAGCCAGGGACTAAGCTCTCATCTCGAGATGATTTGGGGTCCACGGAGCCCTTTCGTGTTGCTCCTGTGACCTCAGGATCCCTCTAGACTTGAGACAGTGATCTTGGGTTTTCTCTGGAGTGCCATCAAGGAAATCAAGGCTCCTGTCACTTTTGATGTCGAACACGGAATTACTCTGCATGCAGTGCAGGGGAATCGGGCCTCATCTTGTGGCGAGGGGGAAGTCTCATGGTTTTTCTCGAGTTGCGGCCGGAACCTGGGGTATATTCTCGAGTTACGACGGGGAGGGCCCTTCCAGACACGTGTTTGTTCAGCGACGTCAGGACTCCTGCCTAGGTGCGAGGGACACCTCGGGATTCTCCTCGAGTCTTGGTATGGCAATTGGGACGCGTCTCCACGTGAGGCGGGAGACCCAGGGTCCCTTTCCACGTGCCACAGGGATCCTGGGACTCCTATCCATTTTCAAGAGGAGTCAGGCATCGTCTCCTTTGGAGGCATTGATCTCCGCAGACCTCTCGAGTTTTCAAAGTATGTGAGGCCTCCGGTCGCGTTGAGGCGGAGGACTAGGTCTTTGTCTGTCGTCTCCACAGGGGATTCAGACATCCCTTCGTCTTGGGAGATGCAAGACGAGCCTGCATTCAATTCACTGCAGGGATATCCGGCCTAACTTCGAGGCAGAGCATCTCGGTGTCCATTCCACTTGAGGCCACAAACTCAGGGTCCCTCTCACATAACTGTAGCTGAGAGTAGCCTCCTCTTGAGGTGCTTGTGGAAACTTGGTATTCCTCTTGAGTCATAGCCAGGGACTAAGCTCTCATCTCGAGTTGATTTCGGGTCCTCGGAGCGCTTTAGTGTTGCTCCAGTGACCTCAGGATCCCTCTAGACTTGAGACAGTGATCTTGGGTTTTCTCTGGAGTGCCATTAAGGAAATCAAGGCTCCTTTCACGTTTGATGTGGAACACGGAATTGCTCTGCACGCAGGGCAGGGGAATCGGGCCTCATCTCGTGGTGAAGTGGAAATCTCATGGTTTTTCTCGAGTTGCGGCCGGAACCTGGGGTATATTCTCGAGTTACGACGTGGTGGGCCCTTCCAGACACCTGTTTGTTCAGCGATGTCAGGACTCCTGCCTAGGTGCGAGGGACACCTCGGGATTCTCCTCGAGTCTTGGCATGGCAATTGGAACGCGTCTCCTCATGAGGCGGGAGACCCAGTGTCCCTTTCCACGTGCCACAGTGATCCTGGGACTCCTATCCATTGTCAAGAGGAGTCAGGCATCGTCTCCTTTGGAAGCATTGATCTCTGCAGACCTTTCGAGTTTTCAAAGGATGTGAGGCCTCCGGTCGCGATGAGGCGGAGGACTAGGTCTTTGTCTGTCGTCTCCACAGGGGATTCAGACATCCCTTCATCTTGGGAGATGCAACATGAGTCTGCATTCAATTCACTGCAGGGATATCCGGCCTTCCTTCGAGTCAGAGCATCTCGGTGTCCATTCCACTTGAGGCCACAAACTCAGGGTCCCTCTCACATACCTGTAGCTGAGAGAAGCCTCCTCTTGAGGTGCTTGTGGAAAGTTGGTCTTCCACTTGAGTCGAAGCCAGGGACTAAGATCTCATCTCCAGTTGATTTGGGGTCCACGGAGCCATTTGCTGTTGCTCCAGTGACCTCAGGATCCCTCTAGACTTGAGACAGTGATCTTGGGTTTTCTCTGCAGTGCCATCAAGAAAATCAAGGCACCTTTCACTTTTGATGTCGAACACGGAATTGCTCTGCACGCAGTGCAGCGGAATTGGGCCTCATCTCGCGGCGAGTGGGAAGTCTCATGGTTTTTCTCGAGTTGCGGCCGGAACCTGGGGTATATTCTCGAGTTACGACGGGGAGGGCCCTTCCAGACACGTGTTTGTTCAGCGACGTCAGGACTCCTGCCTAGGTGCGAGGGACACCTCGGGATTCTCCTCGAGTCTTGGCATGGCAATTGGGACGCGTCTCCACGTGAGGCGGGAGACCCAGGTTCCCTTTCCACGTGCCACAGGGATCCTGGGACTCCTATCCATTTTCACGAGGAGTCAGGCATCGTCTCCTTTGGAAGCATTGATCTCCGCAGACCTCTCGAGGTTTCAAAGGATGTGAGGCCTCCGGTCGCGATGAGGCGGCGAACTAGTACTTTCTCTGTGGTCTCCACAGGGGATTCAGACATCCCATCGTCTTGGGAGATGCAAGACGAGCCTGCATTCAATTCACTGCAGGGATATCCGGCCTTACTTCGAGTCAGAGCATCACGGTGTCCATTCCACTTGAGGCCACACACTCAGGGTCCCTCTCACATATCTATAGCTGAGAGAAGCCTCCTCTTGAGGTGCTTGTGGAAAGTTGGTATTCCTCTTGAGTTGAAGCCAGGTACTAAGCTCTCATCTCGAGTTGATTTGGGGTCCACGGAGCCCTTTCGTGTTGCTCCTGTGACCTCAGGATCCCTCTAGACTTGAGACAGTGATCTTGGGTTTTCTCTGGAGTGCCATTAAGGAAATCAAGGCTCCTTTCACGTTTGATGTGGAACGCGGAATTGCTCTGCACGCAATGCAGGGGAATCGGGCCTCATCTCGCTGCGAGGGGGAATTCTCAGGGTTTTTCTCGAGTTGCGGCCCGAACCTGGGGTATATTCTCGAGTTACAACGGGGAGGGCCTTTCGAGACACGTGTTTGTTCAGCGACGTCAGGACTCCTGCCTAGGTGCGAGGGACACCTCGGGATTCTCCTCGAGTCTTGGCATTGCATTGGGACGCGTCTACACTTGACGCGGGAGACCCAGGGTCCCTTTCCACGTGCCACAGGGATCCTGGGACTCCTATCCATTTTCAAGAGGAATCAGGCATTGTCTCCTTTGGAAGCATTGATCTCTGCAGACCTCTCGAGTTTTCAAAGGATGGGAGACCTCCGGTCTCGATGAGGCGGAGAACTAGGTATTTCTCTGTGGTCTCAACAGGGGATTCAGACATCCCTTCGTCTTGGGAGATGCAAGACGAGCGTGCTTTCAATTCACTGCAGGGATATCCGGCCTTACTTCGAGTCAGAGCATCTCAGTGTCCATTCCACTTGAGGCCACAAACTCAGGGTCCCTCTCACATACCTGTAGCTGAGAGAAGCCTCCTCTTGAGGTGCTTGTGGAAATTGGTATTCCTCTTGAGTCGAAGCCAGGGACTAAGCTCTCATCTCGAGTTGATTTGGGGTCCACGGAGCCCTTTCGTGTTGCTCCAGTGACCTCAGGATCCCTATAGACTTGAGACAGTGATCTTGGGTTTTCTCTAGACTGCCATCAAGGAAATCAAGGCTCCTTTCACGTTTGATGTGGAACACGGAATTGCTCTGAACACAGTGCAGGGGAATCGGGCCTCATCTCGCGGCGAGGGGGAAGTCTCATGGTTTTTCTCGAGTTGCGGCCGGGACCTGGGGTATATTCTCGAGTTACGACAGGGAGGGCCCTTCCAGACACGTGTTTGTTCAGCGACGTCTGGACTCCTGTCTAGGTGCGGGGGACACCTCGGGATTCTCCTCGAGTCTTGGCATGGCAATTGAGACGCGTCTCAACGTGACGCGGGAGATCCAGTGTCCCTTTCCACGTGTCACAGATATCCTGGGACTCCTATCCATTTACAAGAAGAGTCAGGCATCGTCTCCTTCGGAAGTATTGATCTCAGCGGACCTCTCGAATTTTCAAAGGATATGAGGCCTCCGGTCGCGATGAGGCGGAGAACTCGGTCTTTCTCTGTCGTCTCCACAGGGGATTCAGACAACCCTTCGACTTGGGAGATGCAAGACGAGCCTGCATTCAATTCACTGCAGGGATATCCGGCCTTACTTCGAGTCAGAGCATCTCGGTGTCCATTTCACTTCAGGCCACAAACTCAGGGTCCCTCTCACATACCTGTAGCTGAGAGAAGCCTCCTCTTGAGGTGTTTGTGGAAAGTTGCTATTCCTCTTGAGTCGAAGCCAGGGACTAAGCTCTCATCTCGAGGTGATTTGGGGTCCACGGAGCCCTTTCGTGTTGCTCCAGTGACCTCAGGATCCCTCTAGACTAGAGACAGTGATCTTGGGTTTTCTCTGGAGTGCCATCAAGGAAATCAAGGCTCCTTTCACGTTTGATGTGGAAAGCGGAATTGCTCTGCACGCAGTGCAGGGGAATCGGGCCTCATCACACTGCGAGGGGGAAGTCTCATGGTTTTTTTCGAGTTGCGGCCGGAACCTTGGGTATATTCTCGAGTTACAACGGGGAGGGCCCTTCCAGACACGTGTTTGTTCAGCGACGTCAGGACTCCTGCCTAGGTGCAAGGGACACCTCGGGATTCTCCTCGAGTCTTGGCATGGCAATTGGGACGCGTCTCCACCTGTGGCGGGAGACCCAGTGTCCCTTTCCACGTGCCACAGGGATCATGGGATTCCTATCCATTTTCAAGAGGAGTCAGGCATCGTCTCCTTTGGAAGCATTGATCTCCGTGGACCTCTCGAGTTTTCAAAGAATGTGAGGCCTCCGCTCGTGATGAGGTGGAGAATTAGGTCTTTCTATGTGGTCTCCACAGGGGATTCAGACATCCCTTCGTCTTGGGAGATGCAAGACGAGCCTGCATTCAATTCACTGCAGGGATATCCGGCCATACTTCGAGTCAGAGAATCTCGGTGTCCATTCCATTTGAGGCCACAAACTCAGGGGCCCTCTCACAAACCTGTAGCTGAGAGAAGCCTCCTCTTGAGGTGCTTGAGGAAAGTTGGTATTCCTCTTGAGTCGAAGCCAGGGACTAAGCTCTCATCTCGAGTTGATTTGGGGTCCACGGAGCCCTTTCATGTTGCTCCTGTGACCTCAGGATCCCTCTAGACTTGAGACAGTGATCTTGGGTTTTCTCTGGAGTACCATCAAGGAAATCAAGGCTCCTTTCATTTTTGATGTGGAATACGGAATTGCTCTGCACGCAGGGCAGGGGAATCGGGCCTCATCTCGCGGCGAGGGGTAAGTCTCATGGTTTTTCTCCAGTTTCGACCGGAACCTGGGGTATATTCTCGAGTTACGACGGGGAGGCCCCTTCCAGACACGTGTTTGTTCAGCGACGTCAGGACTCCTGCCTAGGTGCGAGGGACAACTCGGGATTCTCCTCGAGTCTTGGCATGGCAATTGGGACGCGTCTCCACGTGAGGTGGGAGACCCAGGGTCCCTTTCCACGTGCCACAGGGATCCTGGGACTCCTATCCATTTTCAAGAGGAGTCAGGCATCGTCTCCTTTGGAAGCATTGATCTCTGCAGACCTCTCGAGTTTTCAAAGGATGTGAGGCCTCCGGTCGCGATGAGGCGGAGGACTAGGTCTTTCTCTGTCGTCTCCACAGGGGATTCAGACATCCCTTCGTCTTGGGAGATGCAAGACGAGCCTGCATTCAATTCACTGCAGGGATATCCGGCCTTACTTCGAGTCAGAGCATCTCGGTGTCCATTACACTTGAGGCCACAAATTCAGGGTCACTCTCACATAACTGTAGCTGAGAGAAGCCTCCTCTTGAGGTGCTTATGGAAAGTTGGTATTCCTCTTGAGTCGAAGCCAGGGCCTAAGCTCTCATCTCGAGTTGATTTGGCGTCCACGGCGCCCTTTCTTGTTGCTCCAGTGACCTCAGGATCCCTCTAGACTTGAGACAGTGATCTTGGGTTTTCTCTGGAGTGCCATCAAGGAAATCAAGTCTCCTTTCAAGTTTGATGTGGAACACGGAATTGCTCTGCATGCAGTGCAGGGGAATCGGGCCTCAACTCGCGGCTAGGTGGAAATCTCATGGTTTTTCTCGATTTGCGGCCGGAACCTGGGGTATATTCTCGAGTTACGACGGGGAGGGCCCTTCCAAATAGGTGTTTGTTCAGAGACGCCAGGATTCCTGCCTAGGTGCGAGGGACACCTCGGGATTCTCCTCGAGTCTTGGCATGGCAATTGGGACGCGTCTCCACGTGAGGCGGGAGACCCAGGGTCCCTTTCCACGTGCCACAGGGATCCTGGGACTCCTATCCATTTTCAAGAGGAGTCAGGCATCATCTCCTTTGGAAGCATTGATCTCAGCGGACCTCTCGAGTTTTCAAAGGATGTGAGGCCTCCGGTCGCAATGAGGCGGAAAATTAGGTCTTTCTCTGTGGTCTCCACAGGGGATTCAGACATCCCTTCGTCTTGGGATTGCAAGACGTGCCTGTATTCAATTCACTGCCGGGATATCCGGGCTTACTTCGAGTCAGAGCATCTCGGTGTCCATTCCACTTGAGGCCACAAACTCAGGGTCCCTCTCACATACTTGTAGCTGAGAGAAGCCTCCTCTTGAGGTGCTTGTAGAAAGTTGGTATTCCTCTTGAGTTGAAGCCAGGGACTAAGCTCTCATCTCGAGTTGATTTGGGGTCCACGGAGCCCTTTCGTGTTGCTCCAGTGACCTCAGGATCCCTCTAGACTTGAGACAGTGATCTTGGTTTTTCTCTAGAGTGCCATCAAGGAAATCAAGGCTCCTTTCTCGTTTGATGTGGAACACGGAACTGTTCTGCACGCAGTGCAGGGGAATCGGGCCTCATCTCGCGGCGAGGGGGAAGTCTCATGGTTTTTCTCGAGTTGCGGCCGGAACCTGGGGAATATTCTCGAGTTACGACGGGGAGGGCCCTTCCAGACACGTGTTTGTTCAGCGACGTCAGGACTCCTGCCTAGGTGCGAGGGACACCTCGGGATTCTCCTCGAGTCTTGGCATGGCAATTGGGACGCGTCTCAACTTGACGCGGGAGACCCAGGGTCCCTTTCCACGTGCCACAGGGATCCTGGGACTCCTATCCATTTTCAAGAGGAGTCAGGCATTGTCTCCTTTGGAACCATTGATCTCTGCAGACCTCTCGAGTTTTCAAAGGATGGGAGACCTCCGGTCTCGATGAGGCGGAGAACTAGGTATTTCTCTGTGGTCTCAACAGGGGATTCAGACATCCCTTCGTCTTGGGAGATGCAAGACGAGCGTGCTTTCAATTCACTGCAGGGATATCCGGCCTTATTTCGAGTCAGAGCATCTCAGTGTCCATTCCACTTGAGGCCACAAACTCAGGGTCCCTCTCACATACCTGTAGCTGAGAGAATCCTCCTCTTGAGGTGCTTGTGGAAAATGGTATTCCTCTTGAGTCGAAGCCAGGGACTAAGCTCTCATCTCGAGTTGATTTGGGGTCCACGGAGCCCTTTCGTGTTGCTCCAGTGACCTCAGGATCCCTATAGACTTGAGACAGTGATCTTGGGTTTTCTCTAGACTGCCATCAAGGAAATCAAGGCTCCTTTCACGTTTGATGTGGAACACGGAATTGCTCTGCATGCAGTGCAGGGGAATCGGGCCTCATCTCGCAGCGAGGGGGAAGTCTCATGGTTTTTCTCGAGTTGCGGCCGGAACCTGGGATATATTCTCCAGTTACGACGGGGAGGGCCCTTCCAGACACGTGTTTGTTCAGCGACGTCAGGACTCCTGCCTAGGTGCGATGGACACCTCGGGATTCTCCTCGAGTCTTGGCATGGCAATTGGGACGCGTCTCCACGTGAGGCGGGAGACCCAGTGTCCCTTTCCACGTGCCACAGGGATCCTGGGACTCCTATCCATTTTCAAGAGGAGTCAGGCATCGTCTCCTTTGGAAGCCTTGATCTCCGCGGACTTCTCGAGTTTTCAAAGGCTGTGAGGCCTCCAATCGCGATGAGGCGGTGAACTAGGTCTTTCTCTGTGGTCTCCACAGGGGATTAAGACATCCCTTCATCTTGGGAGATGCAAGACGAGCCTGCATTCAATTCACTGCAGGGATATCCGGCCTTATTTCGAGTCAGAGCATCTCGGTATCCATTCCACTTGAGGCCACAAACTCAGGGTCCTCTCACATACCTGTAGCTGCCAGAAGCCTCCTCTTGAGGTGCTTGTGGAAAGTTGGTATTCCTCTTGAGTCGAAGACAGGGACTAAGCTCATATCTTGAGTTGATTTGGGGTCCACGGAGCCCTTTCGTGTTGCTCCAGTGACCTCAGGATCCCTCTAGACTTGAGACAGTGATCTTGGGTTTTCTCTGGAGTGCCATCAAGGAAATGAAGGCTCCTTTCCCATTTGATGTGGAACACGGAATTGCTCTGCACGCAGTGCAGGGGAATCGTGCCTCATCTCGCGGCGAGGGGGAAGTCTCATGGTTTTTCTCGAGTTGCGGCCGGAACCTGGGGTATATTCTCGAGTTACGATGGGGAGGGCCCTTCCAGACACGTGTTTGTTCAGCGACATCAGGACTCCTGCCTAGGTGCGAGGGACACCTCGGGATTCTCCTCGAGTCTTGGCATGGCAATTGGCACGCGTCTACACGTGAAGCGGGAGCCCCAGGGTCCCCGTCCATGTGGACAGGGATCCTGGGAATTCTAACCATTTTCAAGAGGAGTCAGGCATCGTCTCCTTTGGAAGCATTGATCTCTGTGGACCTCTCGAGTTTTCAGAGGATGTGAGGCCTCCGGTCGAAATGAGGCGGAGGACTAGGTCTTTCTCTGTGGTCTCCACAGGGGATTCAGACATCCCTTCGTCTTGGGAGATGCAAGACGAGCCTGCATTCAATTCACTGCAGGGATATCCGGCCTTACTTCGAGTCAGAGCATCTCGGTGTCCATTCCACTTGAGGCCACAAACTCAGGGTCCCTCTCACATAACTGTAGCTGAGAGAAGCCTCCTCTTGAGGTGCTTGTGGAAAGTTGGTTTTCCTCTTAAGTCGAAGCCAGGGACTAAGCTCTCAGCTCGAGTTGATTTGGGGTCCACGGAGCCCTTTCGTGCTGCTACAGTGGCCTCAGGATCCCTCTAGACTTGAGACAGTGATCTAGGGTTTTCTCTGGAGTGCCATCAAGGAAATCAAGCCTCCTTTCACGTTTGATGTGGAACACGGAATTGCTCTGCACGCAGTGCAGGGGAATCGGGCCTCATCTCGCGGCGAGGGGGAAGTCTCATGGTTTTTCTCGAGTTGCGGCCGGAACCTGGGGTATATTCTCGAGTTATGACAGGGAGGGCCCTTCCAGACACGTGTTTGTTCAGCGACGTCAGGACTCCTGCCTAGGTGCGAGGGACACCTGGGGATTCTCCTCGAGTCTTGGCATGGCAATTGGCACGCATCTCCACGTGAGGCGGGAGACCCAGTGTCCCTTTCCACGTGCCACAGGGATCCTGGGAATTCTAACCATTTTCAAGAGGAGTCAGGCATCGTCTCCTTTGGAAGCATTGGTCTCCGCGGACCTCTCGAGTTTTCAAAGGATGTGAGGCCTCCGGTCGCGATGAGGCGGAGAACTAGGTCTTTCTCTGTGGTCTCCACAGGGGATTCAGACATCCCTTCGTCTTGGGAGATGCAACACGAGCCTGCATTCAATTCACTGCAGGGATATCCGGGCTTACTTTGAGTCAGAGCATCTCGGTGTCCATTCCACTTGAGGCCACAAACTCAGGGTACCTCTCACATCCATGTAGCTGAGAGAAGCCTCCTCTTGAGGTGCTCTTGGAAAGTTGGTATTCCTCTTGAGTCGAAGCCAGGGACTAAGCTCTCATCTCGAGTTGATTTGGGGTCCACGGAGCCCTTTCGTGTTGCTCCAGTGACCTCAGGATCCCTCTAGACTTGAGACAGTGATCTTGGGTTTTCTCTGGAGTGCCATCAAGGAAATCAAGGCTCCTTTCACGTTTGATGTGGAACACGGAATTGCTCTGCACGCAGTGCAGGGGAATCGGGCCTCATCTCGTGGCGAGGGGGAAGTCTCATGGTTTTCTCGAGTTCCGGCCGGAACCTGGGGTATATTCTCGAGTTACGACGGGGAGGGCCCTTCCAGACACGTGTTTGTTCAGCGACGTCAGGACTCCTGCGTAGGTGCGAGGGACACTTCGGGATTCTCCACGAGTCTTGGCATGGCAATTGGGACTCGTCTCCACGTGAGGCGGGAGACCCAGGGTCCCTTTCCACGTGCCACAGGGATCCTGGGACTCCTATCCATTTTCAAGAGGAGTCAGGCATCGTCTCCTTGGGAAGCATTGGTCTCCGTGGACCTCTCGAGTTTTCAAAGGATGTGAGGCCTCCGGTCGCGATGAGGCTGAGGACTAGGTCTTTCTCTGTGTTCTCCACATGGGATTCAGACGTCCCTTCGTCTTGGGAGATGCAAGACGAGCCTGCATTCAATTCCCTGCAGGGATATCCGGCCTTACTTCGAGTCAGAGCATTACGGTGTCCATTCCACTTGAGGCCACAAACTCAGGGTCCTCTCACATACCTGTAGCTGAGAGAAGCCTCCTCTTGAGGTGCTTGTGGAAAGTTGGGATTCCTCTTGAGTTAAAGCAAGGGACTAAGCTCTCATCTCGAGTTGATTTGGGGTCCACGGAGCCCTATCGTGTAGCTCTTGTGACCTCAGGATCCCTCTAGACTTGAGACAGTGATCTTGGATTTTCTCTGGAGTGCCATCAAGGAAATCAAGGCTCCTTTCCCGTTTGATTTGGAACACGGAATTGCTCTGCACGCAGTGCAGGGGAATCGGGCCTCATCTCGCGGCGAGGGGTAAGTCTCAGGGTTTTTCTCGAGTTGCGGCCGGAACCTGGGGTATATTCTCGAGTTACGACGGGGAGGGCCCTTCCAGACACGTGTTTGTTCAGCGACGTCAGGACTCCTGCCTAGGTGCGAGGGACACCTCGGGATTCTCCTCGAGTCTTGGCATGTCAATTGGGACGCGTCTCCACGTGAGGCGGGAGACCCAGAGTCCCTGTCCATGTGGACAGGGATCCTGGGAATTCTAACCATTTTCAAGAGGAGTCAGGCATCGTCTCCTTTGGAAGCATTGATCTCCGCGGACCTCTCGAGTTTTCAAAGGATGTGAGGCCTCCGGTCGCGAGGAGGCGGAGGACTAGGTCTTTCTCTGTGGTCTCCACAGGGGATTCAGACATCCCTTCGTCTTGCGAGATGCAAGACGAGCCTGCATTCAATTCACTGCAGGGATATCCGGCCTTACTTCGAGTCAGAGCATCTCGGTGTCCATTCCACTTGAGGCCACAAACTCAGGGTCCCTCTCACATACCTGTAGCTGAGAGAAGCCTCCTCTTGAGGTGCTTGAGGAAACTTGGTTTTCCTCTTAAGTCGAAGCCAGGGACTCAGCTCTCATCTCGAGTTGATTTGGGGTCCACGGAGCCCTTTCGTGCTGCTACAGTGGCCTCAGGATCCTTCTAGACTTGAGCCAGTGACTTTGGGTTTTCTCTGGAGTGCCATCAAGGAAATCAAAGCTCCTTTCACGTTTGATGTGGAACACGGAATTGCTCTGCACGCAGTGCAGGGGAATCGGGCCTCATCTCGCGGCGAGGGGGAATTCTCATGGTTTTTATCGAGTGCGGCCGGAAGCTGGGGTATATTCTCGAGTTATGACAGGGAGGGCCCTTCGAGACACGTGTTTGTTCAGCGACGTCAGGACTCCTGCCTAGGTGCGAGGGACACTTCGGGATTCTCCACGAGTCATGGCATGGCAATTGGGACGCGTCTCCACGTGAGGCGGGAGACCCAGGGTCCCTTTCAACGTGCCACAGGGATCCAGGGACTCCTATCCATTTTCAAGAGGACTCAGGCATCGTCTCCTTTGGAAGCATTGATCTCCGTGGACCTCTCGAGTTTTCAAAGGATGTGAGGCCTCCGGTCGCGATGAGGCTGAGGACTAGGTCTTTCTCTGTGTTCTCCACAGGGGATTCAGACATCCCTTCGTCTTGGGAGATGCAAGACGAGCCTGCATTCAATTCCCTGCAGGGATATCCGGCCTTACTTCGAGTCAGAGCATCTCGGTGTCCATTCCACTTGAGGCCACAAACTCAGGGTCCTCTCACATACCTGTAGCTGAGAGAAGCCTCCTCTTGAGGTGCTTGTGGAAAGTTGGGATTCCTCTTGAGTCGAAGCCAGGAACTAAGCTCTCATCTCGAGTTGATTTGGTGTCCACGGAGCCCTTTCTTGTTGCTACAGTGACCTCAGAATCCTTCTAGACTTGAGACAGTGATCTAGGGTTTTCTCTGGAGTGCCATCATGGAAATCAAGGCTCCTTTCCCGTTTGATGGGGAACACGGAATTGCTCTGCACGCAGTGCAGGGGAATCGGGCCTCATCTCGCGGCGAGGGGGAAGTCTCATGGTTTTTCTCGAGTTGCGGCCGGACCCTGGGTTATATTCTCGAGTTACGATGGGGAGGGCCCTTCCAGACACCTGTTTGTTCAGCGACTTCAGGACTCCTGCCTAGGTGCGATGGACACCTCGGGATGCTCCTCGAGTCTTGGCATGGCAATTGGGACGCGTCTCCACGTGAGGCGGGAGACCCAGGGTCCCTTTCCACGTGCGACAGGGATCCTGGGACTCCTTTCCCTTTTCATGAGGAGTCAGGCATCGTCTCCTTTGGAATCATTGATCTCCGCGGACCTCTCGAGTTTTCAAAGGATGTGAGGCCTCCGGTCGTGAGGAGGCGGAGGACTAGCTCTTTCTCTGTGGTCTCCACAGGGGATTCAGACATCCCTTTGTCTTGGGAGATGCAAGACCAGCCTGCATTCAGTTCACTGCAGGGAAATCCGGCCTTACTTCGAGTCAGAGCATCTCGGTGTCCATTCCACTTGAGGCCACAAACTCAGCGTCCCTCTCACATACCTGTAGCTGAGAGAAGCCTCCTCTTGAGGTGCTTGTGGAAAGGTGGTATTCCTCTTGAGTCGAAGCCAGGGACTAAGCTCTCATCTCGAGTTGATTTGGGGTCCACGGAGCCCTTTCGTGTCGCTCCAGTGACCTCAGGTTCCCTCTAGACTTGAGACAGTGATCTTGGGTTTTCTCTGGAGTGCCATCAAGGAAAGCAAGGCTCCTTTCATGTTTGATGTGGAGCACGGAATTGTTCTGCACACACTGCAGGGAATCAGGCCTCATCTCTTGGCGAGGGGGAAGTCTCATAGTTTTTCTCGAGTTGCGGCCGGAACCTGGGGTATATTCTCGAGTGACGACGGGGAGGGCCCTTCCAGACACGTGTTTGTTCAGCGACGTCAGGACTCTTGCCTAGGTGCGAGGGACACCTCGGGAATCTCCTCGAGTCTTGGCATGGCAATTGGGACTCGTCTCCACGTGAGGCGGGAGACCAAGTGTCCGTTTCCATGTGCCACAGGGATCCTGGGACTCCTATCCATTTTCAAGAGGAGTCAGGCATCGTCTCCTTTGGAATCATTGATCTCCGCAGTCCTCTCGAGTTTTCAAAGGATGTGAGGCCTCCGGTCGCGATGAGGCGGAGGACTAGGTCTTTCTCTGTCGTCTCCACAAGGGATTCAGATATCCCTTCGTCTTGGGAGATGCAAGACGAGCCTGCATTCAATTCACTACAGGGATATCCAGCCTTACTTCGAGTCAGAGCATCTCGGTGTCCATTCCAATTGAGGCCACAAACTCTGGGTCCCCCTCACTTACCTGTAGCTGAGAGAAGCCTCCTCTTGAGGTGCTGTGGAAATTGGTATTCCTCTTGAGTCGAAGCCAAGGACTAAGCTCTCATCTCGAGTTGGTTTGGGGTCCACGGAGCCCTTTCGTGTTGGTACAGTGACCTCAGGATCCCTCTAGACTTGAGACAGTGATCTTGGGTTTTCTCTGGAGTGCCATCAAGGAAATCAAGTCTCCTTTCACGTTTGATGTGGAACACGGAATTGCTCTGCACGCAGTGCAGGGGAATCGGGCCTCATCTCGCGGCGAGGGGGAAGTCTCATGGTTTTTCTCGAGTTGAGGCCGGAACCTGGGGTTTATTCTCGAGTTACGACGGGGAGGGCCCTTCCAGACACATGTTTGTTCAGCGATGTAAGGACTCCTGCCTAGGTGCGAGGGACATCTCGGGATTATCCTCGAGTCTTCGCATGACAATGGGGATGCGTCTCCACGTGAGGTGGGAGACCCAGGGTCCCTTTCCACGTGCCACAGGGATCCTGGGACTCCTATCCATTTTCAAGAGGAGTCAGGCATCGTCTCCTTTGGAAGCATTGATCTCCGCGGACCTCTCGAGTTTTCAAAGGATGTGAGGCCTCCGGTCTCGATGAGGCGGAGGATTGGTCTTTCTCTGTGGTCTCCAGAGCGGATTCAGATATCCCTTCGTTTTGGGAGATGCACGACGAGCGTGCATTCAATTCACTGCAGGGATATCCGGCCTTACTTCGAGTCAGAGCATCTCGGTGTCCATTCCACTTGAGGCCACAAACTCAGGGTCCCTCTCACATACCTGTAGCTGAGAGAACCCTCCTCTTGAGGTGCTTGTGGAAAGTTGCTATTCCTCTTGAGTCGAAGCCAGGGACAAAGCTCTCATCTCGAGTTGATTTGGGGTCCACGGAGAAATTTCGTGTTGCTCCAGTGACCTCAGGATCCCTCTAGACTTGAGACAGTGATCTTGGGTTTTCTCTGGAGTGCCATCAAGGAAATCAAGGCTCCTTTCACGTTTGATGTGGAACACAGAATTGCTCTGCACGCAGTGCAGGGGAATCGGGCCTCATCTCTCGGCGAGGGGGAAGTCTCATGGTTTTTCTCGAGTTGCGGCCGGAACCTGGGTCATATTCTCGAGTTACGACGGGGAGGGCCCTTCCAGACACGTGTTTGTTAAGCGATGTCAGGACTCCTGCCTAGGTGCGAGGGACACCTCGGGATTCTCCTCGAGTCTTGGCATGGCAATTGGGGTGCGTCTCCACGTGAGGCGGGAGACCCAGGCTCCATTTCCACGTTCCACAGGGATCCTGGGACTCCTATCCATTTTCAAGAGGAGTCAGGCATCGTCTCCTTTGGAAGCATTGATCTCCGCGGACCTCTCGAGTTTTCAAAGGACGTGAGGCCTCCGGTCGCGATGAGGTGGAGAACTAGGTCTTTCTCTGTGGTCTCCACAGGGGATTCAGACATCCCTTCGTCGTGGGAGATGCAAGACGAGCCTGCATTCAATTCACTGCAGGGATATCCGGCCTTCCTTCGAGTCAGAGCATCTCGGTGTCCATTCCACTTGAGGCCACAAACTCAGGGTCCCTCTCACATACCTGTTGCTGAGAGAAGCCTCCTCTTGAGGTGCTTGTGGAAAGTGGGTATTCCTCTTGAGTCGAAGCCAGGGACGAAGCTCTCATCTCGAGTTGATTTGGGGTCCACGGAGCCCTTTCGTGTTGCTACAGTGACCTCAGGATCCCTCTAAACTTGAGACAGTGATCTTGGGTGTTCTCTGGAGTGCCATTAAGGAAATCAAGGCTCCTTTCATGTTTGATGTGGAACACGGTATTGCTCTGCACGGAGTTCAGGGGAATCGGGCCTCATCTCACAGCGAGGGGGAAGTCTCATGGTTTTTCTCGAGTTGCGGCCGGAACCTGGGGTATATTCTCGAGTTACGACGGGGAGGGCCCTTCCAGACACGTGTTTGTTCAGCGACGTCAGGACTCCTGCCTAGGTGCGAGGGACACCTCGGGATTCTCCTCGAGTCTTGGCATGGCCATTGGGACGCGTCTCCACGTGAGGCGGGAGACCCAGGGTCCCTTTCCACGTGCCACAGGGATCCTGGGACTCCTATCCATTTTCTAGAGGAGTCAGGCATCGTCTCCTTTGGAAGCATTGATCTCCGCGGACCTCTCGAGTTTTCAAAGGACGTGAGGCCTCCGGTCGCGATGAGGCGGAGAACTAGGTGTTTCTCTGTGGTCTCCACAGGGGATTCAGACATCCCTTCGTCGTGGGAGATGCAAGAAGAGCCTGCATTCAATTCACTGCAGGGATAACCGGCCTTCCTTCGAGTCAGAGCATCTCGGTGTCCATTCCACTTGAGGCCACAAAATTAGGGTCCCTCTCATATACCTGTAGCTGAGAGAAGCCTCCTCTTGAGGTGCTTGTGGAAAGTGGGTATTCCTCTTGAGTCGAATCCAGGGACGAATCTCTCATCTCGAGTAAATTTGGGGTCCACGGAGCCCTTTCGTGTTGCTACAGTGACCTCAGGATCCCTCTAGACTTGAGACAGTGATCTTGGGTGTTCTCTGGAGTGCCATCAAGGAAATCAACGCTCCTTTCATGTTTGATGTGGAACACGGAATTGCTCTGCACGCAGTGCAGGGGAATCGGGCCTCATCTCGCGGCGAGGGGAAAGTCTCATGGTTTTTCTCGAGTTGCGGCCGGAACCTGGGGTATATTCTCGAGTTACGACGGGGAGGGCCCTTCCAGACACGTGTTTGTTCAGCGACGTCAGGACTCCGGCCTAGGTACGAGGGACACCTCGGGATTCTCCTCGAGTCTTGGGTTGGCCATTTGTACGCGTCTCCACGTGACGCGGGAGACCCAGGGTCCCTTTCCACGTGCCTCAGGGATCCTGGGACACCTATCCATTTTCAAGAGGAGTCAGGCATCGTCTACTTTGGAAGCATTGATCTCCGCGGACATCTCGAGTTTTCAAAGGAGGTGAGGCCTCCGGTCGCGATGACGCGGAGAACTGAGTCTTTCTCTGTGGTCTCCACAGGGGATTCAGACATCCCTTCGTCGTGGGAGATGCAAGACGAGCCTGCATTCAATTCACTTCTGGGATATCCGGCCTTCCTTCGAGTCAGAGCATCTCGGTGTCCATTCCACTTGAGGCCACAAACTCAGGGTCCCTCTCACATACCTGTAGCTGAGAGAAGCCTCCTCTTGAGGTGCTTGTGGAAAGTGGGTATTCCTCTTGAGTCGAAGCCAGGGACGAAGCTCTCATCTCGAGTTGATTTGGGGTCCACGGAGCCCTTTCGTGTTGCTACAGTGACCTCAGGATCCCTCTAGACTTGAGACAGTGATCTTGGGTGTTCTCTGGAGTGCCATTAAGGAAATCAAGGCTCCTTTCATGTTTGTTGTGGAACACGGAATTGCTCTGCACGCAGTGCAGGGGAATCGGGCCTCATCTCGCGGCGAGGGGGAATTCTCATGGTTTTTCTCGAGTTGCGGCCGGAACCTGGGGTATATTCTCGAGTTACGACGGGGAGGGCCCTTCCAGACACGTGTTTGTTCAGTGACGTCAGGACTCCTGCCTAGGTGCGAGGGACACCTCGGGATTCTCCTCGAGTCTTGGCATGGCCATTGGGACGCGTCTCCACATGAGGCGGGAGACCCAGGGTCCCTTTCCACGTGCCACAGGGATCCTGGGACTCCTATCCATTTTCTAGAGGAGTCAGGCATCGTCTCCTTTGGAAGCTTTGATCTCCGCGAACTTCTCGAGTTTTCAAAGGACGTGAGGCCTCAGGTCACGATGAGGCGGAGGACTAGGTCTTTCTCTGTGGTCTCCACAGGGGATTCAGACATCCCTTCGTCGTGGGAGATGCAAGAAGAGCCTTCATTCAATTCACTGCAGGGATATCCGCCCTTCTTTCGAGTCAGAGCATCTCGGTGTCCATTCCACTTGAGGCCACAAACTCAGGGTCCCTCTCACATACCTGTAGCTGAGAGAAGCCTCCTCTTGAGGTGCTTGTGGAAAGTGGGTATTACTCTTGATTCGAAGCCAGGGACGAAGCTCTCATCTCGAGTTGATTTGGGGTCCACGGAGCCCTTTCATGTTGCTACAGTGACCTCACGATCCCTCTAGACTTGAGAGAGTGATCTTGGGTGTTCTCTGGAGTGCCATTAAGGAAATCAAGGCTCCTTTCATGTTTGATGTGGAACACGGAATTGCTCTGCACGCAGTGCAGGGGAATCGGGCCTCATCTCGCGGCTAGGGGGAAGTCTCATGGTTTTTCTCGAGTTGCGGCCGGAACCTGGGGTATATTCTCGAGTTAAGACGGGGAGGGCCCTTCCAGACACGTGTTTGTTCAGCGACGTCAGGACTCCTGTCTAGGTGCGAGGGACACCTCGGGATTCTCCTCGAGTCTTTGCATGGCCATTGGGATTCGTCTCCACGTGATGCGGGAGACCCAGGGTCGCTTTCCACGTGTCACAGGGATCCTGGGACTCCTATCCATTTTCAAGAGGAGTCAGGCATCGTCTCCTTTGGAAGCATTGATCTCCACGGACCTCTCGAGTTTTCAAAGGACGTGAGGCCTCCGGTGGCTATGAGGTGGAGAACTAGGTCTTTCTCTGTGGTCTCCACAGGGGATTCAGACATCCCTTCGTCGTGGGAGAGGCAAGACGAGCCTGCATTCAATTCACTGCAGGGATATCCGGCCTTCCTTCGAGTCAGAGCATCTCGGTGTCCATTCCACTTGAGGCCACAAACTCAGGGTCCCACTCACATACCTGTAGCTGAGAGAAGCCTCCTCTTGAGGTGCTTGTGGAAAGTGGGTATTCCTCTTGAGTCGAAGCCAGGGACGAAGCTCTCATCTCGAGTTGATTTGGGGTCCACGGAGCCCTTTCGTGTTGCTACAGTGACCTCAGGATCCCACTAAACTTGAGACAGTGATCTTGGGTGTTCTCTGGAGTGCCATTAAGGAAATCAAGGCTCCTTTCATGTTTGATGTGGAACACGGTATTGCTCTGCACGCAGTTCAGGGGAATCGGGCCTCATCTCGCGGCGAGGGGGAAGTCTCATGGTTTTTCTCGAGTTGCGGCCGGAACCTGGGGTATATTCTCGAGGTACGACGGGGAGGCCCCTGCCAGACACGTGTTTGTTCAGCGACGTCAGGACTCCTGCCTAGGTGCGAGGGACACCTCGGGATTCTCCTCGAGTCTTGGCATGGCCATTGGGACGCGTCTCCACGTGAGGCGGGAGACCCAGGGTCCCTTTCCACGTGCCACAGGGATCCTGGGACTCCTATCCATTTTCAAGAGGAGTCAGGCATCGTCTCCTTTGGAAGCATTGATCTCCGCGGACCTCTCGAGTTTTCAAAGGACGTGAGGCCTCCGGTTGCGATGAGGCGGAGAACTAGGTGTTTCTCTGTGGTCTCCACAGGGGATTCAGACATCCCTTCGTCGTGGGAGATGCAAGACGAGCCTGCATTCAATTCACTGGAGGGATATCTGGCCTTCCTTCGAGTCAGAGCATCTCGGTGCCCATTCCACTTGAGGCCACAAACTCAGGGTCCCTCTCACATACCTGTAGCTGAGAGAAGCCTCCTCTTGAGGTGCTTGTGGAAAGTGGGTATTCCTCTTGAGTCGAAGTCAGGGAAGAAGCTCTCATCTCGAGTTGATTTGGGGTCCACGGAGCCCTTTCGTGTTGCTCCAGTGACCTCAGGATCCCTCTAGACTTGCGACAGTGATCTTGGGTGTTCTCTGGAGTGCCATTAAGGAAATCAAGGCTCCTTTCATGTTTGTTGTGGAACACGGAATTGCTCTGCACGCAGTCCAGGGGAATCGGGCCTCATCTCACGGCGAGGGGGAAGTCTCTTGGTTTTTCTCGAGTTGCGGCCGGAACCTGGGCTGTATTCTCGAGTTACGACGGGGAGGGCCCTTCCAGACACGTGTTTCTTCAGCGACGTCAGGACTCCTGCCTAGGTGCGAGGGACACCTCGGGATTCTCCTCGAGTCTTGGCATGGCCATTGGGACGCGTCTCCACGTGAGGCGGGAGACCCAGGGTCGCTTTCCACGTTCCACAGGGATCCTGGGACTCCTATCCATTTTCTAGAGGAGTCAGGCATCGTCTCCTTTGGAAGCATTGATCTCCGCGGACCTCTCGAGTTTTCAAAGGACGTGAGGCCTCCGGTCACGATGAGGTGGAGAACTAGGTCTTTCTCTGTGGGCTCCACAGGGGATTCAGACATCCCTTCGTCGTGGGAGATGCAAGAAGAGCCTGCTTTCAATTCTCTGCAGGGATATCCGGCCTTCCTTCGAGTCAGAGCATCTCGGTGTCCATTCCACTTGAGGCCACAAACTCAGGGTCCCTCTCACATACCTGTAGCTGAGAGTAGCCTCCTCCTGAGTTGCTTGTGGAAAGTGGGTATTCCTCTTGAGTCGAAGCCAGGGACGAATCTCTCATCTCGAGTTGATTTGGGGTCCATGGAGCCCTTCCGTGTTGCTACAGTGACCTCAGGATCCCTCTAGAATTGAGACAGTGATCTTGGTGTTCTCTGGAGTGCCATCAAGGAAATCAAGGCTCCTTTCATGTTTGATGTGGAACACGGAATTGCTCTGCATGCAGTGCAGGGGAATCGTGCCTCATCTCGCGGCGAGGGGGAAGTCTCATGGTTTTTCTCGAGTTGCGGCCGGAACCTGGGGTATATTCTCGAGTTACGACGGGGAGGGCCCTTCCAGACACGTGTTTGTTCAGCGATGTCAGGACTCCTGCCTAGGTGCGAGGGACACCTCGGGATTCTCCTCGAGTCTTGGCATGGCCATTGGGATGCGTCTCCACGTGAGGCGGGAGACCCAGGGTCCCTTTCCACGTGCCACAGGGATCCTGGGACTCCTATCCATTTTCAAGAGGAGTCAGGCATCGTCTCCTTTGGAAGCATTGGTCTCGGCGGACGTCTCCAGTTTTCCAAGGATGTGAGGCCTCCGGTCGCGATGAGGCGGAGAACTAGGTCTTTCTCTGTGGTCTCCACAGGGGATTCAGACATCCTTTCGTCTTGGGAGATGCAAGTCGAGCCTGCATTCAATTCACTGCAGGGATATCCGGCCTTACTTCGAGTCAGAGCATCTCGGTGTCCATTCCACTTGAGGCCACAAACTCAGGGTCCCTTTCACATACCTGTAGCTGAGAGAAGCCTCCTCCTGAGGTGCTTGTGGAATGTTGGTAATCCTCTTGAGTCGAAGCCTGACACTAAGCTCTCATCTCGAGTTGATTTGGGGTCCACGGAGCCCTTTCGTGTTGCTCCAGTGACCTCAGGATCGCTCTAGACTTGAGACAGTGATCTTGGGTTTTCTCTGGAGTGCCATCAAGGAAATCAAGGCTCCTTTCACGTTTGATGTGGAACACGGAATTGCTCTGCACGCAGTGCAGGGGAATCTGGCCTCATCTCGCGGCGAAGGGGAAGTCTCATGGTTTTTCTCGAGTTGCGGCCGGAACCTGGGGTATATTTTCGAGTTACGATGGGGAGGGCCCTTCCAGACACGTGTTTGTTCAGCGACGTCAGGACTCCTGCCTAGGTGTGAGGGACACCTCGGGATTCTCCTCGAGTCTTGGCATGGCATTTGGGACGCGTCTCCATGTGAGGCGGGAGACCCAGGGTCCCTTCCCACGTGCCACAGGCGTCCTGGGACTCCTATCCATTTTCAAGAGGAGTCAGGCATCGTCTCCTTTGGAAGCATTGATATCTGCGGACCTCTCGAATTTTCAGAAGATGTGAGGACTCCGGTCGCGATGAGGCGAAGAACTAGGTCTTTCTCTGTGGTCTCCACAGGGGATTCAGACATCCCTTCGTCTTGGGAGATGCAAGTCGAGCCTGCATTCAATTCACTGCAGGGATATCCGGCCTTACTTCGAGTCAGAGCATCTCGGTGTCCATTCCACTTGAGGCCACAAACTCAGGGTCCCTCTCACATACCTGTAGCTGAGAGAAGCCTCCTCTTGAGGTGCTTGTGGAAAGTTGGTAATCCTCTTGAGTCGAAGCCAGACACTAAGCTCTCATCTTGAGTTGATTTGGGGTCCACGGAGCCCTTTCTTGTTGCTCCAGTGACCTCAGAATCCCTCTAGACTTGAGACAGTGATCTTGGGTTTTCTCTGGAGTGCCATCAAGGAAATCAAGGCTCCTTTCACGTTTGATGTGGAACACGGAATTGCTCTGCACGCCATGCAGGGGAATCTGGCCTCATCTCGCGGCAAGTGGGAAGTCTCATGGTTTTTCTCGAGTTGCGGCCGGAACCTGGGGTATATTCTCGAGTTACGACGGGGAGTGCCCTTCCAGACACGTGTTTGTTCAGCGATGTCAGGACTCCTGCCTACGTGCGAGGGACACCTCGGGATTCTCCTCGAGTCTTGGCATGGCAATTGGCACGCGTCTCCACATGAGGCGGGAGACCCAAGGTCCCTTTCCACGTGCCACAGGGATCCTGGGACTCCAATCCATTTTCAAGAGGACCAGCCATCGTTTCCTTTCAAAGCATTGATCTCCGCAGACCTCTCAAGTTCTCAAAGGATGTGAGGCCTCCTGTCGCAATTAGGCGAGGACTAGGTCTTTCTCTGTGGTCTCCACAGGGTATTCAGACATTCCTTCGTCTTGGGAGATGCAAGATGAGCCTGCATTCAATTCACTGCAGGGATATCCAGCCTTACTTCGAGTCAGAGCATCTCGGTGTCCATTCCACTTGAGGCCACAAACTCAGGGTCCCTCTCACATACCTGTAGCTGAGAGAAGCCTCCTCTCGAGGTGCTTGTGGAAAGTTGGTAATCCTCTTGAGTCGAAGCCAGGGACTAAGCTCTCATCTCGAGTTGATTTGGGGTCCACGGAGCCCTTTCGTGTTGCTCCAGTGACCTCAGGATCCATTTAGACTTGAGACAGTGATCTTGGGTTTTCTCTGGAGTGCCATCAAGGAAATCAAGGCTCCTTTCACGTTTGATGTGGAACACGGAATTGCTCTGCACGCAGTGCAGGAGAATCGGGCCTCATCTCCCAGCGAGCGGGAAGTCTCATGGTTTTTCTCGAGTTGTGGCCGGAACCTGGGGTATATTCTCGAGTTACGACAGGGAGGGTCCTTCCAGACACGTGTTTGTACAGCGACGTCAGGACTCCTGCCTATGTGAGAGGGACAACTCGGGATTCTCCTCTAGTCTTGGCATGGCAATTGGGACGCGTCTCCACGTGAGGAGCGAGACCCAGTGTCCCTTTCCACGTGCCACAGGGATCCTGGGACTCCTATCCATTTTCAAGAGGAGTCAGGCATCGTCTCCTTTGGAAGCATTGATCTCCGTGGACCTCTCGAGTTTTCAAAGGATGTGAGGCCTCCGGTCGCGTTGAGGCGGAGGACTAGGTCTTTCTCTGTGGTCTCCACAGGGGATTCAGACATCCCTTCGTCTTGGGAGATGCAAGACGAGCCTGCATTCAATTCACTGCAGGGATATCCGGCCTTACTTCTTGTCAGAGCATCTCGGTGTCCATTCCACTTGAGGCCACAAACTCAGGGTCCCTCTCACATACCTGTAGCTGAGAGAAGGCTCCTCTTGAGGTGCTTGTGGAAAGTTGGTATTCCTCTTGAGTCGAAGCCAGGGCCTAAGCTCTCATCTCGAGTTGATTGGGGTCCACGGAGGCTTTTCGTATTGCTCCAGTGACCTCAGGATACCTCTAGACTTGAGACAGTGAACCTGGGTTTTCTCTGGAGTGCCATCACGGAAATCAAGGTTTCTTTCACGTTTGATGTGGAACACGGAATTGCTCTGCACGCAACGCAGGGGAATCAGGCCTCATCTCGCGGCGAGGGGGAAGTCTCATGGTTTTTCTCGAGTTGCGGCCGGAACCTGGGGTATATTCTCGAGTTACGCCTGGCAGGGCCCTTACAGACACGTGTTTGTTCAACGACGTCAGGACTCCTGCCTAGGTGCGAGGGACACCTCGGGATTCTCCTCGAGTCTTGGCATGGCAATTGGGACGCGTATCCACGTGAGGCGGGAGACCCAGGGTCCCTTTACACGTTTCACAGGGATCCTGGGACTCCTATCCATTTGCAAGAGGAGTCAGGCATCGTCTCCTTTGGAAGCATTGATCTCCGCGGACCTCTCGAGTTTTCAAAGGATGTGAGGCCTCCGGTCGCGATGAGGCGGAGGACTAGGTCTTTCTCTGTCGTCTCCACAGGGGATTCAGACATCCCTTCGTCTTGGGAGATGCAAGACGAGCCTGCTTTCAATTCACTGCAGGGATATCCGGCCTTACTTCTTGTCAGAGCATCTCGGTGTCCATTCCACTTGAGGCCACAAACTCAGGGTCCCTCTCACATACCTGTAGCTGAGAGAAGCCTCCTCTTGAGGTGCTTGTGGAAAGTGGGTATTCCTCTTGAGTCGAAGACAGGGACGAAGCTCTCATCTCGAGTTGATTTGGGGTCCACGGAGCCCTTTCGTGTTGCTACAGTGACCTCAGTATCCCTCTAGACTTGACACAGTGATCTTGGGTTTTCTCTGGAGTGCCATCAAGGAAATCAAGGCTCCTTTCATGTTTGATTTGGAACACGGAATTGCTCTGCACGCAGTGCAGGGGAATCGGGCCTCATCTCGCAGCGAGGGGAAAGTCTCATGGTTTTTGTCGAGTTGCGGCCGGAACCTGGGGTACAATCTCGAGTTACGACCAGAAGGGCCTTTCCAGACACGTGTTTATTCAGCGATGTCAGGACTCCTGCCTGGGTGCGAGGGGCAACTCGGGATTCTCCTCGAGTCTTGGCATGGCCATTGGGACGCGTCTCCACGTGAGGCGGGAGACCCAGGGTCCCTTTCCACGTGCCACAGGGATCCTGGGACTCCTATCCATTTTCAAGAGGAGTCATGCATCGTCTCCTTTGGAAGCATTGATCTCCGCGGACCTCTCGAGTTTTCAAAGGACGTGAGGCCTCCGGTCGCGATGAGGCGGAGAACTAGGTCTTTCTCCTTGGTCTCCACAGGGGATTCAGACATCCCTTCGTCGTGGGAGATGCAAGACGAGCCTGCATTCAATTCACTGCAGGGATATCCGGCCTTCCTTCTAGTCAGAGCATCTCGGTGTCCATTCCACTTGAGGCCACAAACTCAGGGTCCCTCTCACATACCTGTAGCTGAGAGAAGCCTCCTCTTGAGGTGCTTGTGGAAAGTGGGTATTCCTCTTGAGTCGAAGCCAGGGACAAAGCTCTCATCTCGAGTTGATTTGGGGTCCACGGAGCCCTTTCGTGTTGCTACAGTGACCTGCGGATCCCTCTAGAATTAAGACAGTGATCTTGGCTTTTCTCTGGAGTGCCATCAAGGAAATCAAGGTTCCTTTCACGTTTGATGTGGAACACGGAATTACTCTGCACGCAGTGCAGGGTAATCGGGCCTCATCTCGCTGCGAGGGGGAAGTCTCATGGTTTTTCTCGAGTTGCGGACCGAACCTGGGGTATATTATCAAGTTACCACGGGGAGGGCCCTTCCAGACACGTGTTTGTTCAGCGACAACAGGACTCCTGCCTAGGTGGGAGGGACACCTCGGGATTCTCCTCGAGTCTTGGCATGGGAAATGGGACGCGTCTCCACGTGAAGTGGGAGACCCAGGGTCCCTTTCCACGTGCCACAGGGATCCTGGGACTCCTATCCATTTTCAAGAGGAGTCAGGCATCCTCTCCTTTGGAAGCATTGATCTCCGCAGACCTCTCGAGTTTTCAAAGGATGTGAGGCCTCCGGTCGCGATGAGGCGGAGGACTAGGTCTTTCTCTGTGGTCTCCACAGGATATTCAGACATACCTTAGTCTTGGGAGATGCAGGACGAGCCTGCATTCACTGCACTGCAGGGATATCCGGCCTTACTTCGAGTCAGAGCATCTCGGTGTCCATTCCACTTGAGGCCACAAACTCAGGGTCCCTCTCACATACCTGTAGCTGAGAGAAGCCTCCTCTTGAGGTGCTTGTGGAAAGTTGGTATTCCTCTTGAGTCGAAGCCAGGGACTAAGCTCTCATCTCGAGTTGATTTGGGGTCCACGGAGCCCTTTCGTGTTGCTCCAGTGACCTCAGGTTCCCTCTAGACTTGAGACAGTGACTTTGCGTTTTGTCTAGAGTGCCATCAAGGAAATCAAGGCTCCTTTCTCGTTTGATGTGGAACACGGAATTGCTCTGCACGCAGTGCAGGGGAATCGGGCCTCATCTCGCGGCGAGGGGGAAGTCTCATGGTTTTTCTCGAGTTCCGGCCGGAACCTGGGGTATATTCTCGAGTTACGACGGGGAGGGCCCTTCCAGACACGTGTTTGTTCAGCGACGTCAGGACTCCTGCCTAGGTGCGAGGGACAACTTGGGATTCTCCTCGAGTCTTGGCATGGCAATTGGGACGTGTCTCCACGTGAGGCGGGAGACCCAGAGTCCCTTTCCACGTGCCACAGGGATCCTGGGACTCCTATCCATTTTCAAGATTAGTCAGGCATCGTCTCCTTTGAAAGCATTGATCTCCGCGGACCTCTCGAGTTTTCAAATGATGTGAGGCATCCGGTCGCGATGAGGCGGAGGACTATGTCTTTCTCTGTGGTCTCCACGGGGGATTCAGACATCCCTTCGTCTTGGGAGATGCAGGACGAGCCTGCATTCACTTCACTGCAGGGATATCCGGCCTTACTTCGAGTCAGAGCATCTCGGTGTCCATTCCACTTGAGGCCACAAACTCAGGGTCCCTCTCACATACCTGTAGCTGAGAGAAGCCTCCTCTTGAGGTGCTTGTGGAAAGTTTGTATTCCTCTTGGGTAAAAGCCAGGGGCTAAGCTCTCATCTCGAGTTGATTTTGGGTCCATGGAGCCCTTTCGTGTTGCTCCACTGACCTCAGGATCCCTCAAGAATTGAGACAGTGATCTTGGGTTTTCTCTGGAGTGCCATCAAGGAAATCAAGGCTCCTTTCACGTTTGATGTGGAACACGGAATTGCTCTGCACGCAGTGCAGGGGAATCGGGTCTCATCTCGCGGCGAGGGGGAATTCTCATGGTTTTTCTCGAGTTGCGGCAGGAACCTGGGGTATATTCTCGAGTTACGACGGGGAGGGCCCTTCCAGACACGTGTTTGTTCAGCGACGTCAGGACTCCTGCCTAGGTGCGAGGGACACTTCGGGATTCTCAACGAGTCTTGGCATGGCAATTGGGACGCGTCTCCACATGAGGCGGGAGACCCAGGGTCCCTTTCCACGTGGCACAGGGATCCTGGCACTCCTATCCATTTTCAAGAGGAGTCAGGCATCGTCTCCTTTGGAAGCATTGATCTCCGCGGACCTCTCGAGTTTTCAAAGGATGTGAGGCCTCCGGTCGCGTTGAGGCGGAGGACTAGGTCTTTCTCTGTGGTCTCCACAGGGGATTCAGACATCCCTTCGTCTTGGGAGATGGAAGACGAGCCTGCACTCAATTCACTGCAGGGATATCCGGCCTTACTTCGAGTCAGAGCATCTCGGTGTCCATTCCACTTGAGGCCACAAACTCAGGGTCCTCTCACATACCTGTAGCTGAGAGAAGCCTCCTCTTGAGGTGCTTGTGGAAAGTTGGTATTCCTCTTGAGTCGACGCCAAGGACTCAGATCTCATCCCGAGTTTATTTGGGGTTCACGGAACCCTTTCGTGTTGCTCCAGTGACCTCAGGATCCCTCTAGACTTGAGACAGTGATCTTGGGTTTTCTCTGGAGTGCCATCAAGGAAATCAAGGGTCCTTTCACGTTTGATGTGGAACAGGGAATTGCTCTGCACGCAGTGCAGGGGAATCGGGACTCATGTCGCTGCGAGGGGGAAGTCTCATGGTTTTTCTCGAGTTGCGGCCGGAACCTGGGGTATATTCTCGAGTTACGACGGGGAGGGCCCTTCCAGACAGGTGTTTGTTCAGCGACGTCAGCACTCCTGCCTAGGTGCGAGGGAAACCTCGGGATTCTCCTCGAGTCTTGGCACGGCAATTGGTACGCGTCTCCACGTGAATTGGAAAACCCAGGGTCCCTTTCCACATGCCACAGGGATCCTGGGACTCCTATCCATTTTCAAGAGGAGTCAGGCATCGTCTCCTTTGGAAGCATTGATCTCCGCGGACCTCTCGAGTTTTCAAAGAATGTGAGGCCTCCGGTCGCGATGAGGCGGAGGACTAGGTCTTTCTCTGTGGTCTCCACAGGGGATTCAGACATCCCTTCGTCTTGGGAGATGCAAGACGAGCCTGCATTCAATTCACTGCAGGGATATCCGGCCTGACTTCGAGTCAGAGCATCTCGGTGTCCATTCCACTTGAGGCCACAAACTCAGGGTCCCTCTCACATACCTGTAGCTGAGAGAAGCCTCCTCTTGAGGTGCTTGTGGAAAGTTGGTATTCCACTTGAGTTGAAGACAGGGACTAAGCTCTCATCTCGAGTTGATTTGGGGTCCACGGAGCCCTTTCGTGTTGCTCCAGTGACCTCAGGATCCCTCTAGACTTGAGACAGTTATCTTGGGTTTTCTCTGGAGTGCCATCAAGGAAATCAATGCTCCTTTCACGTTTGATGTGGAACACGGAATTTCTCTGCACGCAGTGCAGGGGAATCTAACCTCATCTTGCGGCGAGGGGGCAGTCCTATGGTTTTTCTCGAGTTGTGGCCGGAACCTGGGGTATATTCTCGAGTTACGACGGGGAGGGCCTTTCCAGACACGTGTTTGTTCAGCGACGTCAGGACTCCTGCCTAGGTGCGAAGGACACCTCGGGATTCTCCTCGAGTCTTGGCATGGCAATTGGGACGCGTCTCCACGTGAGGCGGGAGACCCAGGGTCCCTTTCCACGTGCCACAGGGATCCTGGGACTCCTATCCATTTTCAAGAGGAGTCAGGCATCGTCTCCTTTGGAAGCATTGATCTTTGCGGACCGCTCGAGTTTTCAAAGGACGTGAGGCCTCCGGTCGCGATGAGGTGGAAAACTAGGTCTTTCTCTATGGTCTCCACAGGGGATTCAGACATCCCTTCGTTGTGGGAGATGCAAGACGAGCCTGCATTCAATTCACTGCAGGGATATCCGGCCTTCCTTCGAGTCAGAGCATCTCGGTGTCTATTCCACTTGAGGCCACAAACTCAGGGTCCCTCTCACATACCTGTAGCTGAGAGTAGCCTCCTCTTGAGGTGCTTGTGGAAAGTGGGTATTCCTCTTGAGTCGAAGCCAGGGACGAAGCTCTCATCTCGAGTTGATTTGGGGTCCACGGAACCCTTTTGTGTTGCTACAGTGACCTCAGGATCCCTCTAAACTTGAGACAGTGATCTTGGGTGTTCTCTGGAGTGCCATTAAGGAAATCAAGGCTCCTTTCATGTTTGATGTGGTACTCGGAATTGCTCTTCACGCAGTTCAGGGGAATCGGGCCTCATCTCGCGGCGAGGGGTAAGTCTCATGGTTTTTTTCGAGTTGCGCTTGGAACCTGGGGTATATTCTCGAGTTACGACGGGGAGGGCCCTTCCAGACACGTGTTCCTTCAGCGACGTCAGGACTCCTGCCTAGGTGCGAGGGACACCTCGGCATTCTCCTCGAGTCTTGGCATGGCCATTGGGACGCGTATCCACGTGAGGCGGGAGGCACAGGGTCCCTTTCCACGTGCCACAGGGATCCTGGGACTCTTATCCATTTTCAAGAGGAGTCAGCCATCGTCTCCTTTGGAAGCATTGATCTCCCGGGACCTCTCGAGTTTTCAAAGGACGTGAGGCTTCCGGTGGCGATGAGGCGTAGAACTAGGTCTTTCTCTGTGGTCTCCACAGGGGATTTAGACATCCCTTCATCTTCGGAGATGCAACACACGCGTGCATTCAATTTCCTGCAGGGATATCCGACCTTACTTCGAGTCAGAACATCTCAGGGTCCATTCCACTTGAGGCCACAAAGTCAGGGTCCCTCTCACATACCTGTAGCTGAGAAAAGCCTCCTCTTGAGGTGCTTGTGGAAAGTGGGTATTCCTCTTGAGTCGAAGCCAGGGACTAAGCTCTCATCTCGAGTTGATTTGGGGTCCACGGAGCCCTTTCGTGTTACTACAGTGACCTCAGGATCCCTCTAGACTTGAGACAGTGATCTTGGGTTTTCTCTGGAGTGCCATCAAGGAAATCAAGGCTCCTTCCACGTTTGATGTGGAACACGGAATTGCTCTGCACTCTGTGCACGGGAATCGGGCCTCATATCGCGGCGAGGGGAAAGTCTCATGGGTTTTCTCGAGATGCGGCCGGAACCTGGGGTATATTCTCGAGTTATGACGGGGAGGCCCCTTCCAGACACGTGTTTGTTCAGCAACGTCAGGACTCCTGCCTAGGTGCGAGGGACTCCTCGGGACTCTCCTCGAGTCTTGGCATGGCAATTGGGACGCGTCTCCATGTGAGGCGGGAGACCCAGGGTCCCTTTCCACGTGCCACAGGGATCCTGGGACTCCAATCCATTTTCAAGAAGAGTCAGGCATCGTCTCCTTAGGAAGCATTGATCTCCGCGGACCTCTCGAGTTTTCAAAGGATGTGAGGCCTCCGGTCGCGATGAGGCGGAGAACGAGGTCTTTCTCTGTGGTCTCCACAGGGGATTCAGACATCCCTTCGTCGTGGGAGATGCAAAACGAGCCTGCATTCAATTCACTGCAGGGATATCCGGCCATACTTACAGTCAGAGCATCTCGGTGTCCATTCCACTTGAGGCCACAAACTCAGGGTCCCTCTCACATACCTGTAGCTGAGAGAAGCCTCCTCTTGAGGTGACTGTGGAAATTTGGTATTCCTCTTGAGTCGAAGCCAGGGACTAAGCTCTCATCTCGAGTTGATTTGGGGTCCACGGAGACCTTTGGTGTTGCTACCATGACCTCAGGATCCCTCTAGACTTGAGACAGTGATCTTGGGTTTTCTCTGGAGTGCCATCAAGGAAATCAAGGCTCCTTTCACGTTTGATGTGGAACACGGAATAGCTCTGCATGCAGTGCAGGGGAATCGGGCCTCATCTCACGGCGAGGGGGAAGTCTCATTTTTTTTCTCGAGTTGCGGCCGGAACCTGGGGTATATTCTCGAGTTACGACGGGGAGTGCCCTTCCAGGCATGTGTTTGTTCAGCGATGTCAGGACTCCTGCCTAGGTGCGAGGGACACCTCGGGATTCTCCTCGAGTCTTGGCATGGCCATTGGGACGCGTCTCTACGTGAGGCGGGAGACCCAGGGTCCCTTTCCACGTGCCACAGGAATCCCGGGACCCCTATCCATTTTCAAGAGGAGTCAGGCATCATCTCCTTTGGAAGCATTGATCTCCGCGGACCTCTCGCGTTTTCAAAGGATGTGAGGCCTCCGGTCGCGATGAGGCGGAAAACTAGGTCTTTCTCTGTGTTCTCCACAGGGGATCCAGACATCCCTTCGTCTTGGGAGATGCAACACACGCGTGCATTCAATTTCCTGCAGGAATATCCGACCTTACTTCGAGTCAGAACATCCCAGGGTCCATTCCACTTGAGGCCACAAACTCAGGGTCCCTCTCACATACCTGCAGCTGAGAGAAGCCTGCTCTTGAGGTGCTTGTGGAATGTTGGTATTCCTCTTGAGTCGAAGCCAGGAACTAAGCTCTCATCTCGAGTTGATTTGGGGTCCACGGAGACCTTTCCTGTTGCTACAGTGACCTCAGGATCCCTCTACCCTTGAGACAGTGATCTTGGTTTTTCTCTGGAGTGCCATCAAGGAAATCAAGGCTCCTTTCACGTTTGATGTGGAACACGGAATTGCTCTGCACGCAGTGCAGGGGAATCGGGCCTCATCTCGCGGCGAGGGGGAATTCTCATGGTTTTTCTCGAGTTGCGGCCGGAACCTGGTGTATATTCTCGAGTTACGATGGGGAGGGACCTTCCAGGCACGTGTTTGTTCAGCGACGTCAGGACTCCTGCCTAGGTGCGAGGGTCACCTCCGTATTCTCCTCGAGTATTGGCATGGCAATTGGGACATGTCTCCACGTGAGGCAGGAGACCCAGGGTCCCTTTCCACGTGACACAGGGATCCTGGGACTCCTATCCATTTTCAAGAGGAGTCAGGCTTCGTCTCCTTTGGAAGCATTGATCTCCGGGGACCTCTCGAGTTTTCAAAGGATGTGAGGCCTCTGATCGTGAAGAGACGGTGAACTAGGTTTTTCTGTCTGGTCTCCACAGGGGATTCAGACATCCCTTCATCTTGAGAGATCCAAGACGAACCTGCATTCACTTCACGGCAGGGATATCCGGCCTTACTTCGAGTCAGAGCATCTCGGTGTCCATTCCACTTGAGGCCAGAAACCCAGGGTCCCTCTCACATACCTGTAGCTGAGAGAAGCCTCCACTTGAGGTGCTTGTGGAAAGTTGGTATTCTTCTTGAGTCGAAGCCAGGGACTAAGCTCTCATCTCGTGTTGATTTGGGGTCCACGGAGCCCTTTCGTGTTGCTACAGTGACCTCAGGATCCCTATACCCTTAAGACAGTGATCTTGGGTTTTCTCTGGAGTGCCATCAAGGAAATCAAGGCTCCTTTCACGTTTGATGTGTAAGACGGAATTGCATTGCACGCAGTGCAGGGGAATCGGGCCTCATCTCGCGGCGAGGGGGAAGTCTCACGGTTATTCTCAAGTTGCGGCCGGATCCTGGTGTATATTCTCGAGTTACGACGGGGAGGGCCCCTCCAGGCACGTGTTCGCTCAGCGACGTCAGGACTCCTGCCTATGTGCGAGGGACACCTCGGGATTCTCCTCGAGTCTTGGCATGGCAATTAGGACGCGTCTCCACGTGAGGCGGGAGACCCAGGGTCCCTTTCCACGTGCCACAGGGATCCTGGGACTCCTATCCATTTTCAAGAGGAGTCAGGCATCATCTCCATTGGAAGCATTAATATCCGCGGACCTCTCGCGTTTTCAAATGATGTGAGGTCTCCGGTCGCGATGAGGCGGAGAAAGAAGTCTTTCTCTGTGGTCTCCACAGGGGATTCAGACATCCCTTCGTCTTGGGAGATGCAAGACGAGCCTGCATTCAATTCACTGCAGGGATATCAGGCCTTACTTCGAGTCAGATCATCTCGGTGTCCATTCCACTTGAGAACACAAACTCAGGGTCCCTCTCACATACCTGAAGCTGAGAGAAGCCTCCTCTTGAGGTGCTTGTGGAAAGATGGTATTCCTCTTGAGTCGAAGCCAGGGATTAAGCTCTCATCTCGAGTTGATTTGGGGTCCACGGAGCCCTTTCGTGTAGCTACAGTGACCTGAGGATCCCTCTAGACTTGAGAGAGTGATCTTGGGTTTTCTCTGGAGTGCCATCAAGGAAATCAAGGCTCCTTTCACGTTTGATGTGGAACACGGAATTGCTCTGCACGCGGTGCAGGGGAATCGGGCCTCATCTCGCGGCGAGGGGGAAGTCTCATGGTTTTTCTCGAGTTGCGGTCAGAACCTGGGGTATATTCTCGAGTTACGACGGGGAGGGCCCTTCCCGACAAGTGTTTGTTCAGCGACGTCAGGACTCCTGCCTAGGTGCGAGGGACACCTCGGGATTCTCCTCGAGTCTTGGCATGGCAGTTGGCACGCGTCTCCACGTGAGGCGGGAGACCCATGTTCGCTTTCCACGTGCCACAGGGATCCTGGGACTCCTATCCATTTTCAAGAGGAGTCAGGCATCGTCTCCTTAGGAAGCATTGATCTCCGCGGACCTCTCGAGTTTTCAGAGGATGTGAGGCCTCCGGTCGCGATGAGGCGGAGAACGAGGTCTTTCTCTGTGGTCTCCACAGGGGATTCAGACATCCCTTCGTCTTGGGAGATCCAAGACGAGCCTGCATTCAATTCACTGCAGGGATATCCGGCCTTACTTCGAGTCAGAGCATCTCGGTGTCCATTCCACTTGAGGGACAAAATCTGGGTCCCTCTCACATACCTGTAGCTGAGAGAAGCCTCCTCTTGAGGTGCTTGAAGAAAGTTGGTATTCCTCTTGTGTCGAAGCCAGGGACTAAGCTCTCATCTCGAGTCGATTTGGGGTCCACGGAGCCCTTTCGTGTTGCTACAGTGACCTCAGCATCCCTCTAGACTTGAGACAGTGATCTTGGGTTTTCTCTGGAGTGCCATCAAGGAAATGAAGGCTCCTTTCACGTTTGATGTGGAACACGGAAATGCTCTGCAGGCAGTGCAGGGGAATCGGGCCTCATCTCGCGGCGAGGGGGAAGTCTCATGGTTTTTCTCGAGTTGCGGCCGGAACCTGGGGTATATTCTCGAGTTACGACGGGGAGGGCCCTTCCAGACACGTGTTTGTTCAGCGATGTCAGGACTCCTGCCTAGGTGCGATGGACACCTCGGGATTCTCCTCGAGTCTTGGCATGGCAATTGGGACGCGTCTCCAAGTGAGGCAGGAGACCCAGGGTCACTTTCCACGTGCCATAGGGATCCTGGGACTCCTATCCATTTTCAAGAGGAGTCAGGTATCGTCTCCTTTGGAAGCATTGATCTCCGCGTACCTCTCGAGTTTTCAAACGATGTGAGGAGTCCGGTCGCGATGAGGCGGAGGACTAGGTCTTTCTCTGTGGTCTCAACAGGGGATTCAGACAACCCTTCGTCTTGGGAGATGCAAGACGAGCCTGCATTCAATTCACTGCAGGGATATCCGGCCTTACTTCGAGTCAGAGCATCTCGGTGTCCATTCTACTTGAGGCCACAAACTCAGGGTCCCTCTCACATACCTGAAGCTGAGAGAAGCCTCCTCTTGAGGTGCTTGTGGAAAGATGGTATTCCTCTTGAGTCGAAGCCAGGGACTAAGCTCTCATCTCGAGTTGATTTGGGGTCCATGGAGCCCTTTCGTGTAGCTACAGTGACCTGAGGATCCCTCTAGACTTGAGAGAGTGATCTTGGGTTTTCTCTGGAGTGCCATCAAGGAAATCAAGGCTCCTTTCACGTTTAATGTGGAACACGGAATTGCTCTGCACGCGGTGCAGGGGAATCGGGCCTCATCTCGCGGCGAGGGGGAAGTCTCATGGTTTTTCTCGAGTTGCGGCCGGAACCTGGGGTATATTCTCGAGTTACGTCGGGGAGGGCCCTTCCAGGCACGTGTTTGTTTAGCGAAGTCAGGACTCCTGCCTAGGTGCGAGGGACACCTCGGGATTCTCCTCGAGTCTTGGCATGGCAATTGGGACGCGTCTCCACGTGAGGCGTGAGACCCAGGGTCCCTTTCCACGTGCCACAGGGATCCTGGGACTCCTATCCATTTTCAAGAGGAGTCAGGCATCGTCTCCTTTGGAAGCATTAATATCCGCGGACCTCTCGCGTTTTCAAATGATGTGAGGTCTCCGGTCGCGATGAGGCGGAGAAAGAAGTCTTTCTCTGTGGTCTCCACAGGGGATTCAGACATCCCTTCGTCTTGGGAGATGCAAGACGAGCCTGCATTCAATTCACTGCAGGGATATCAGGCCTTACTTCGAGTCAGATCATGTCGGTGTCCATTCCACTTGAGAACACAAACTCAGGGTCCCTCTCACATACCTGAAGCTGAGAGAAGCCTTCTCTTGAGGTGCTTGTGGAAAGATGGTATTCCTCTTGAGTCGAAGCCAGGGATTAAGCTCTCATCTCGAGTTGATTTGGGGTCCACGGAGCCCTTTCGTGTAGCTACAGTGACCTGAGGATCCCTCTAGACTTGAGAGAGTGATCTTGGGTTTTCTCTGGAGTGCCATCAAGGAAATCAAGGCTCCTTTCACGTTTGATGTGGAACACGGAATTGCTCTGCACGCGGTGCAGGGGAATCGGGCCTCATCTCGCGGCGAGGGGGCATTCTCATGGTTTTTCTCGAGTTGCGGTCAGAACCTGGGGTATATTCTCGAGTTACGACGGGGAGGGCCCTTCCCGACACGTGTTTGTTCAGCGACGTCAGGACTCCTGCCTAGGTGCGAGGGACACCTCGGGATTCTCCTCGAGTCTTGGCATGGCCATTGGGACGCGTCTCCACGTGAGGCGGGAGACCCATGTTCGCTTTCCACGTGCCACAGGGATCCTGGGACTCCTATCCATTTTCAAGAGGAGTCAGGCATCGTCTCCTTAGGAAGCATTGATCTCCGCGGACCTCTCGAGTTTTCAAAGGATGTGAGGCCTCCGGTCGCGATGAGGCGGAGAACGAGGTCTTTCTCTGTGGTCTCCACAGGGGATTCAGACATCCCTACTTCGTGGGAGATGCAAGACGAGCCTGCATTCAATTCACTGCAGGGATATCCGGCCTTACGTCGAGTCAGAGCATCTCGGTGTCCATTCCACTTGAGGGACAAAATCTGGGTCCCTCTCACATACCTGTAGCTGAGAGAAGCCTCCTCTTGAGGTGCTTGAAGAAAGTTGGTATTCCTCTTGTGTCGAAGCCAGGGACTAAGCTCTCATCTCGAGTCGATTTGGGGTCCACGGAGCCCTTTCGTGTTGCTACAGTGACCTCAGCATCCCTCTAGACTTGAGACAGTGATCTTGGGTTTTCTCTGGAGTGCCATCAAGGAAATCAAGGCTCCTTTCACGTTTGATGTGGAACACGGAAATGCTCTGCAGGCAGTGCAGGGGAATCGGGCCTCATCTCGCGGCGAGGGGGAAGTCTCATGGTTTTTCTCGAGTTGCGGCCGGAACCTGGGGTATATTCTCGAGTTACGACGGGGAGGGCCCTTCCAGACACGTGTTTGTTCAGCGATGTCAGGACTCCTGCCTAGGTGCGATGGACACCTCGGGATTCTCCTCGAGTCTTGGCATGGCAATTGGGACGCGTCTCCAAGTGAGGCAGGAGACCCAGGGTCATTTTCCACGTGCCATAGGGATCCTGGGACTCCTATCCATTTTCAAGAGGAGTCAGGTATCGTGTCCTTTGGAAGCATTGATCTCCGCGTACCTCTCGAGTTTTCAAATGATGTGAGGCCTCCGGTCGCGATGAGGCGGAGAAAGAAGTCTTTCTCTGTGGCCTCCACAGGGGATTCAGACATCCCTTCGTCTTGGGAGATGAAGGACGAGCCTGCATTCAGTTTACTGCAGGGATATCCGGCCTTACTTCGAGTCAGAGAATCTCGGTGTCCATTCAACTTGAGGCCACAAACTCAGGGTCCCTCTCACATAACTGTAGCTGAGAGAAGCCTCCTTTTGAGGTGCTTGTGGAAAGATGGTATTCCCCTTGAGTCGAAGCCAGGGACTAAGCTCTCATCTCGAGTTGATTTGGGGTCCACAGAGACCTTTCGTGTAGCTACAGTGACCTGAGGATCCCTCTAGACTTTAGAGAGTGATCTTGGGATTTCTCTGGAGTGCCATCAAGGAAATCAAGGCTCCTTTCACGTTTGATGTGGAACACGGAATTGCTCTGCACGCGGTGCAGGGGAATCGGGCCTCATCTCGCGGCGAGGGGGAAGTCTCATGGTTTTTCTCGAGTTGCGGCCGGATCCTGGGGTATATTCTCGAGTTACGACGGGGAGGGCCCTTCCAGGCACGTGTTTGTTTAGCGACGTCAGGCCTCCTGCCTAGGTGCGAGGGACACCTCGGTATTCTCCTCGAGTCTTGTCATGGCAATTGGGACGCGTCTCCACGTGAGGCGGGAGACCCAGGGTCCCTTTCCACGTGCCACAGGGATCCTGGGACTCCTATCCATTTTCAAGAGGAGTCAGGCATCGTCTCCTTTGGAAGCATTGATCTCCCGGGACCTCTCGAGTTGTCAAAGGATTAGAGGCCTCCGGGAGCGATGAGGTGGTGAACGAGGTCTTTCTCTGTGGCCTCCACAGGGCATTCAGACATCCCTTCGTCTTGGGAGATGCAGGACGAGCCTGCATTCAATTCACTGCAGGGATATCCGGCCTTACTTCGAGTCAGAGCATCTCGGTGTCCATTCCACTTGAGGCCACAAACTCAGGGTCCCTGTCAAATACCAGTAGCTGAGAGAAGCCTCCTCTTGAGGTGCTTGTGGAAATTTGGTATTCCTCTTGATTCGAAGCCAGGGACTAAGCTCTCATCTCGAGTTGATTTGGGGTCCATGGAGCCCTTTCGTGTTGATCCAGTGACCTCAGGATCCCTCTAGACTTGAGACAGTGATCTTGGGTTTTCTCTGGAGTGCCATCAAGGAAATCAAAGCTCCTTTCACGTTTGATGTGGAACATGGAATTGCTCTGCACGCAGTGCAGGGGAATCGGGCCTCATCTCGCGGCGAGGGTGAAGTCTCATGGTTTTTCTCGAGTTGAGCCGGAGCCTGGGGTATATTCTCGAGTTACGACGGGGAGGGCCCTTCCAGGCACGTGTTTGTTTAGCGACGTCAGGCCTCCTGCCTAGGTGCGAGGGACACCTCGGTATTCTCCTCGAGTCTTGTCATGGCAATTGGGACGCGTCTCCACGTGAGGCGGGAGACCCAGGGTCCCTTTCCACGTGCCACAGGGATCCTGGGACTCCTATCCATTTTCGAGAAGAGTCAGGCATCGTCTCCTTTGGAAGCATTGATCTCCGCGGACCTCTCGAGTTTTCAAAGGATGTGAGGCCTCCGGTCGCGATGAGGCAGAGAACTATGTCTTTCTCTGTGGTCTCCACAGGGGATTCAGATATCCCTTCGTCTTGGGAGATGCAGGACGAGCCTGCATTCAATTCACTGCAGGGATATCCGGCCTTATTTCGAGTCAGAGCATCGCGGGTTCCATTCCACTTGAGGCCATAAACTCAGGGTCCCTTTCACATACCTTTAGCTGAGAGAAGCCTGCTATAGGTGCTTGTGGAAATTTGGTATTCCTCTTGAGTTGAAGCCAGGGACTAAGCTCTCATCTCGAGTTGATTTGGGGTCCACGAAGCCCTTTCGTGTTGTTACAGTGACCTCAGGATCCCTCTAGACTTGAGACAGTGATCTTGGGTTTTCTATGGAGTGCCATCAAGGAAATCAAGGCTCCTTTCACGTTTAATGTGGAACACGGAATTGCTCTGCACGCAGTGCAGGGAATCGGGCCTCATCTCGCGGCCAGGGGAAAGCCTCATAATTTTTCTCGAGTTGAGGCCGAAACCTGGTATATATTCTCGAGTTACGACGGGGAGGGCCCTTCCAGACACGTGTTTGTTCAGCGACGTCAGGACTCCTGCCTAGGTCTGAGGGACACCTCGGGATTCTCCTCGAGTCTTGGCATGGCAATTGGGACGCGTCTCCACGCGAGGCGTGAGACCCAGGGTCACTTTTCACGTGCCACAGGGACCCTGGGACTCCTATCCATTTTCAAGAGGAGTCAGGCATCGTCTCCTTTGGAGACATTGATCTCCGCGGACCTCTCGAGTTTTCAAAGGATGTGAGTACTCCGGGCGCGATGAGGCGGAGAACTAGGTCTTTCTCTGTGGTCTCCACAGGGGAGTCAGACATCCCTTCGTCTTGGGAGATGCAAGACGAGCCTGCATTCAATTCACTGCAGTGATATCCGGCCTTACTTCGAGTCACAGCATCACGGGGTCCATTCCACTTGAGGCCACAAACTCAGGGTCCCTCTCACATACCTGTAGCTGAGAGAAGCCTCCTCTTGTGGTGCTTGTGGAAAGTTAGTATTCCTCTTGAGTCGAAGCCAAGGACTAAGCTCTCATCTCGAGTTCATTTGGTGTCCACGGAGCCCTTTCGTGTTGCTACAGTGACCTCAGCATCCCTCTAGACTTGAGACAGTGATCTTGGGTATTCTTTGGAGTGCCATCAAGGAAATCAAGGCTCCTTTCACGTTTGATGTGGAACACGGAATTGCTCTGCACGCAGTGCAGGGGAATCGGGCCTCATCTCGCGGCGAGGAGGAAGTCTCATGGTTTTTCTCAGAGTTGCGGCCGGAACCTGGGGTATATTCTCGAGTTACGACGGGGAGGGCCCTTCCAGACACGTGTTTGTTCAGCGACGTCAGGACTCCTGCCTAGGTGCGAGGGACACCTCCGGATCCTCCTCGAGTCTTGGCATGGCAATTGGGACGCGTCTGCACGTGAGGCGGGAGACCCAGGGTCCCTTTCCACGTGCCTCAGGGATCCTGGGACTCCTATACATTTTCAAGAGGAGTCAGTCATCGTCTCCTTTGGAAGCATTAATCTCCGCAGACCTCTCGCGTTTTCAAAGGATGTGAGGCCTCCGGTCGAGATGAGGCGGAGAACTAGGTGTTTCTCTGTGGTCTCCACATGGGATTCAGACATCCCTTCGTCTTGGGAGATGCATGATGACCCTGCATCCAATTTACTGCAGGGATATGAGGCCTTACTTCGAGTCAGAACATCTCGGGGTACATTCCACTTGAGGCCACAAAATCAGGGTCCCTCTCACATACCTGTAGCTGAGAGAAGCCTCCTCTTGAGGTGCTTGTGGAAAGTGGGTATTCCTCTTGAGTCGAAGCCAGGGACTAAGCTCTCATCTCGAGTTGATTTGGGGTCCACGGAGCCCTTTCTTTTTGCTACAGTTACCTCACGATCCCTCCTGACTTGAGAGACTGATCTTGGGTTTTCTCTGGAGTGCCATCAAGGAAATCAAGGCTCCTTACACGTTTGATGTGGTACTCGGAATTGCTCTGCACGCAGTACAGGGGAATCGGGCCTCATCTCGCGGTGAGGGGGAAGTCTCATGGTTTTTCTCAAGTTGCGGCTGGAACCTGGGGTATATTCTCGAGTTACAACGGGGAGCGCCCTTCCAGACAGGTGTTTGTCAGCAACGTCAGGACTCCTGCCTAGGTGCGAGGGACACCTCGGGATTCTCCTCGAGTCTTGGCATGGCAATTGGGACCCTCTCCACGTGAGGCGGGAGACCCAGTGTCCCTTTCCACGTGCCACAGGGATCCTGGAACTCCTATCCATTTTCAAGAGGAGTCAGGAGTCGTCTCCGTTGGAAGCATTGATCTCCGCGGACCTCTCGAGATTTCAAAGGATGTGAGGCCTCCTGTCACGATGAGGCGGAGAACGAGGTCTTTCTCTGTGGTCTCCACAGGGGATTCAGACATCCCTTCTTCTTGGGAGATGCAAGAGGAGCCTGCATTCAATTCACTGCAGGGATATCCGGCCTTACTTCGAGTCAGAGCATCTCTGTGTCCATTCCACTTGAGGCCACAAACTCAGTGTCCCTCTCACATACCTGTAGCTGAGAGAAGCCTCCCTTTGAGGTGCTTGTGGAAAGTTGGTATTCCTCTTGAGTCGAAGCCAGGGACGAAGCTGTCATCTCGAGTTGATGTGGGGTCCACGGAGCCCTTTCATGTTGCTACAGTGACCTCAGGATCCCACTAGACTTGAGACAGTGATCTTGGGTTTTCTCTGGAGTGCCATCAAGGAAATCAAGGCTCCTTTCACGTTTGATGTGGAACACAGAAATACTAAGCACGCAGTGCAGGGGATACGGGCCTCATCTCGCGGCGAGGGGGTAGTCTCATCGTTTTTCTCGAGTTGCGGCCGGAACCTGGTGTATATTCTCGAGTTACGACGGGGAAGGCCCTTCCAGGCACGTGTTTGTTCAGCGACGTCAGGACTCCACCTAGGTGCGAGGGACATCTCAGGATTCTCCTCGAGTCTTGGCATGGCAATTGGGACGCGTCTCCAGGTGAGGCAGGAGACCCAGTGTCCCTTTCCACGTGCCACAGGGTTCTGGGACTCCTATCCATTTTCAAGAGGAGTCAGGCATCGTCTCCTTTGGAAGCATTGATCTCCGCGGACCTCTCGAGTTTTCAAAGGATATGAGGCCTCCGGTTGCGATGTGGCGAGAACTAGGTCTTTCTCTGTGGTCTCCAGAGGGGATTCAGACATCCCTTCATCTTGGGAGATGCAAGACGAGCCTGCATTCAATTCACTGCAGGGATATCTGTCCTTATTTCGAGGCAGAGCATCTCGGTGTGAATTGCACTTGAGGCCACAAACTCAGGGTCCCTCTCACATTCCTGTAGCTGAGAGAAGCCTCCTCTTGACGTGTTTGTGGAAAGTTGGTATTCCCCTTGAGTTGAAGGCAGGGACTAAGCTCTCATCTCGAGTTGATTTGGGGTTCACGGAGCCCTTTCTTGTTGCTCCATTGACCTCAGGATCCCTCTATACTTGAGACAGTGATCTTGGGTTTTCTCTGGAGTGCCATCAAGGAAATCAAGGCTCCTTTCATGTTTGATGTGGAACACAGAATTGCTCTGCACGCAGTGCAGGGGAATCGGGCCTCATATTGTGGCGAGGGGAAGTCGCATGATTTTTCTCGAGTTGCGGCCGGAACCTGGGATATATTCTCGAGTTTCGACGGCGAGGGCCCTTCCAGACACGTGTTTGTTCAGCGAAGTCAGGACTCCTGCCTAGGTGCGAGGAACATTTCGGGATTCTCCTCGAGTCTTGGCATGGCAATTGGGACGCGTCTCCACGTGAGGCGGGAGACCCAGTGTCCCTTTCCACGTGCCACAGGGATCCTGGGACTCCTATCCTTTTTCAAGAGGAGTCAGGCATCGTCTCCTTTGGAAGCATTGATCTCCGCAGACCTCTCGAGTTTTCAAAGGATGTGAGGCCTCCGGTCGCGATGAGGTGGAGAACTAGGTCTTTCTCTGCGGTCTCCACAGGGGATTTAGACATCCCTTCGTCTTGGGAGATGTAGGACGAGCCTGCATTCAATTCACTGCACGGATATCCGGGCTTAGTTCGAATCAGTGCATCTCGTTGTCCATTCCACATGAGGCCACAAACTCAGGGTCCCTGTCACATACCTGTAGCTGAGAGAAGCCTCCTCTTGAGGTGCTTTTGGAAAGTTGGAATTCCTCTTGAGTCGAAGCCAGGGACTAAGCTCTCATCTCGAGTTGATTTGGGGTCCACGGAACCTTTTCTTGTTGCTACAGTGACCTCAGGAACCCTCTAAACTTGACACAGTGATATTGGGTTTTTTCTGGAGTGCCATCAAGGAAATCAAGGCTCTTTCACGTTTGATGTGGAACACGGAATTGCTCTGCACGCAGTGCAGGGGAATCGGGCCTCATCTCGCGGCGAGGGGGAAGTCTCATGGTTTTTCTCCACTTGTGGCCGGAACCTTGGGTATATTCTCGAGTTATTACGGGGGAGGCCCTTCCAGACACGTGTTTGTTCAGCGAAGTCAGGACTCCTGACTAAGTGCCAGGGACACCTCGGGATTCTCCTCGACTCTCGGCATTGCCATTGGGACGCGTCTCCACATTAGGCGGGAAACCCAGGGTCACTTTCCCCGTGCCACAGGGATCCTGGGACTCCTATCCATTTTAAAGAGGAGTCAGGCATCGTCTCCTATGGGAGCATTGATCTCCGCGGACCTCTCAAGTTTTCAAAGGATGTGAGGCCTCCGGTCGCGCTGAGGCGGAGAACTAGGTCTTTCTCTGTGGTCTCCACAGGAGATTCAGACATCCCTTCGTCTTGGGAGATGCAAGACGAGCCTGCATTCAATTCACTGCAGGGATATCCGGCCTTCCTTCGAGTCAGAGCATCTCGGTGTCCATTCCACTTGAGGCCACAAACTCAGGGTCCCTCTCACATACCTGTAGCTGAGAGAAGCCTCCTCTTGAGGTGCTTGTGGAAAGTGGGTATTCCTCTTGAGTCGAAGCCAGGGACGAAGCTCTCATCTCGAATTGATTTGGGGTCCACGAAGCCCTTTTGTGTTGCTACAGTGACCTCAGGATCCCTCTAGAATTGAGACAGTGATCTTGGGTGTTTCTGGAGTGCCATCAAGGAAATCACGGCTCCTTTCATGTTTGATGTGGAACACGGAATTTCTCTGCACGCAGTGCAGGGGAATCGGGCCTCATCTCGCGGCGACGGGGGAAGTCTCATGGATTTTCTTGAGTTGCGGGCGGAACCTGGGGTATATTCTCGAGTTACGACGGGGAGGGACCTTCCAGACACTTGTTTCTTCAGCGACGTCAGGACTCCTGCCTAGGTGCGAGGGACACCTCGGGATTCTCCTCGAGTCTTGGCATGGCCATTGGGACGTGTCTCCACGTGAGGCGGGAAACCCAGGTTCCCTTTCCACGTGCCACAGAGATAATGGGACTCCTATCCATTTTCAAGAGGAGTCAGGCATCGTCTCCTTTGGAAGCATTGATCTCCGCGGACCTCTCGAGGTTTCAAAGGACGTGAGGCCTCCGGTCGCGATGAGGCAGAGAACTAGGTCTTTCTCTGTGGTCTCCACAAGGGATTCAGACATCCCTTGGTCGTGGGAGATGCAAGACGAGCCTGCATTCAATTCACTGCAGGGATATCCGGCCTTCCTTCGAGTCAGAGCATCTCGGTGTCCATTCCACTTGAGTCCACAAACTCAGGGTCCCTCTCACATACCTGTAGCTGAGAGAAGCGTCCTCTTGAGGTGCTTGTGGAAAGTGGGTATTCCTCTTGAGTCGAAGCTAGGGAAGAAGCTCTCCTCTCGAGTTGATTTGGGGTTCACGGAGCCCTTTCGTGTTGCTACAGTGACCCCAGGATCGCTCTAGATTGAGACAGTGATCTTGGGTGTTCTCTGGAGTGCCATTAAGGAAATCAAGGCTCCTTTCATGTTTGATGTGGAACACGGAATTGCTCTGCACGCAGTGCAGGGGAATCGGGCCTCATCTCTCGGCGAGGGGGAAGTCTCATGGTTTTTCTCGAGTTGCGGCCGGAACCTGGGGTATATTCTCGAGTTACGACGGGGAGGGACCTTCCAGACACGTGTTTGTTCAGCGACGTCAGGACTCCTGCCTAGGTGCGAGGGACACCTCGGGATTCTCCTCGAGTCTTGGCATGGCCATTGGGACGTGTCTCCACGTGAGGCGGGAGACCCATGGTCGCTTTCCACGTGCCACAGGGATCCTGGGACTCCTATCCATTTTCAAGAGGAGTCAGGAATCGTCTCCTTTGGAAGCATTGATCTCCGCGGACCTCTCGAGTTTTCAAAGGATGTGAGGCCTCCGGTCGCGATGAGGTGGAGAACTAGGTCTTTCTCTGTGGTCTCCACAAGGGATTCAGACATCCCTTCGTCGTGGGAGATGCAAGACGAGCCTGCATTCAATTCACTGCACGGATATCCGGCCTTCCTTCGAGTCAGAGCATCTCGGTGTCCATTCCACTTGAGGCCACAAACTCAGGGTCCCTCTCACATACCTGTAGCTGAGAGAAGCCTCCTCTTGAGGTGCTTGTGGAAAGTGGGTATTCGTCTTGAGTCGAAGCCAGGGACGTGGCTCTCATCTCGAGTTGATTTGGGGTTCAGGGAGCCCTTTCGTGTTGCTACAGTGACCTCAGTATCCCTCTAGACTTGAGACACTGATCTTGGGTGTTCTCTGGAGTGCCATCAAGGAAATCAAGGATCCTTTCATGTTTGATGTGGAACACGGAATTGCTCTGCACGCAGTGCAGGGGAATCGGGCCTCATCTCGCGGCGAGGGGAAAGTCTCATGGTTTTTCTCGAGTTGCGGCCGGAACCTGGGGTATATTCTCGAAATACGACGAGGAGGGCCCTTCCAGACACGTGTTTGTTCAGGGACGTCAGGACTCCTGCCTAGGTGCGAGGGACACCTCGGGATTCTCCTCGAGTCTTGGCATGGCCATTGGGACGCGTCTCCACGTGAGGCGAGAGACCCAGGGTCCCTTTCCAAGTGCCACAGGGATCCTGGGACTCCTATCCATTTTCAAGAGGAGTCAGGCATCGTCTCCTTTGGAAGCATTGATCTCCGCGGTCCTCACGAATTTTCAAAGGATGTGAGGCCTCCGGTCGCGAATGGGCAGAGAACTAGGTCTTTCTCTGTGGCCTTCCCCGGGGATTCAGACATCCCTTCGTCTTGGGAGATGCAAGACGAGCCTGCATTCAATTCACTGCAGGGATATCCGGCCTTACTTCGAGTCAGAGCATCTCGGTGTCCATTCCACGTGAGGCCACGAACTCAGGGTCCCTCTCACATACCTGTCGCTGAGAGAACCCTCCTCTTGAGGTGCTTGTGGAAAGTTGGTATTCCTCTTGAGTCGAAGCCAGGGACTAAGCTCTCATCTCGAGTTGATTTGGGGTCCACGGAGCCCTTTAGTGTTGCTCCAGTGACCTCAGGATCCCTCTAGACTTGAGACAGTGATCTTGGGTTTTCTCTGGAGTGCCATCAAGGAAATCAAGGCTCCTTTCACGTTTGATGTGGAACACGGTATTGCTCTGCACGCAGTGCAGGGGAATCGGGCCTCATCTCGCGGCGAGGGGAAGTCTCATGGTTTTTCTCGAGTTTCGGCCGGAACCAGGGATATAATCTCGAGTTACGACAGGGAGGGCCCTTCCAGACAAGTGTTTGTTCAGCGACGTATGGACTCCTGCCTAGGTGCAAGGGACCCCTCGGAATTCTCCTCGAGTCTTGGCATGCCAATTGGGACGCATCTCCACGTGAGGCGGGAGACCCAGGGTCCCTTTCCACGTGCCACAGGGATCCAGGTGCTCCTATCCATTTTCGAGAGGAGTCAGGCATCGTCTCCTTTGGAAGCATTGATCTCCACGGACCTCTCGAGTTTTCAAAGGATGTGAGGGGTCCGGTCGTGATGAGGCGGAGAACTAGGTCTTTCTCTGTGGTCTCCACAGGGGATTCAGACATCCCTTCCTATTGGGAGATGCAAGACGAGCCTGCATTCAATTCACTGCAGGGATATCCGGCCTTACATCGAGTCAGAGCATCTCGGTGTCCGTTCCACGTGAGGCCACAAACTCAGGGTCCCTCTCACATACCTGTAGCTGAGAGAAGCCTCCTCTTGAGGTGCTTGTGGAAAGTTGGTATTCCTCTTGAGTCGACGCCAGGGACTAAGCTCTCATCTCGAGTTGATTTGGGGTCCACGGAGCCCTTTCGTGTTGCTCCAGTGACCTCAGGATCCCTCTAGACTTGAGACAGTGATCTTGGGTTTTCTCTGGAGTGCCATCAAGGAAATCAAGGCTCCTTTCACGTTTGATGTGGATCACGGAATTGCTCTGCACACAGTGCAGGGGAATAGGGCCTCATATCGCGGGGAGGGGGAAGTCTCATGGTTTTTCTCGAGTTGCGGCCGGAATCTGGGATATATTCTTGAGTTATGATGGGGAGGGCCCTTCCAGACACGTGTTTGTTCAGCGACGTCAGGACTCCTGCCTACGTGCGAGGGACACCTCGGTATTCTCCTCGAGTCTTGGCATGGCAATTGGGACGCGTCTCCACGTGAGGCGGGAGACCCAGGGTCCCTTTCCACGTGACACAGGGATCCTGGGACTCCTATCCATTTTCAAGAGGAGTCAGGCATCGTCTCCTTTGGAAGCATTGATCTCCGCAGTCCTCACGAATTTTCAAAGGATGTGAGGCCTCCGGTCGCGAATGGGCAGAGAACTAGGTCTTTCTCTGTGGCCTTCCCCGGGGATTCAGACATCCCTTCGTCTTGGGAGATGCAAGAGGAGCCTGCATTCAATGCACTGCAGGGATATCCGGCCTTACTTCGAGTAAGAGCATCTTGGTATCCATTCCACTTGCGGCCACAAACTCAGGGTCCCTCTCACATACCTGTAGCTGAGAGAAGGCTCCTCTTGAGGTGCTTGTGGAAAGTTGGTATTCCTCTTGAGTCGAAGCCAGGGACTAAGCTCTCATCTCGAGTTGATTTGGGGTCCACGGAGCCCTTTCCTGTTGCTCCAGTGACCTCAGGATCCCTCTAGACTTGAGACAGTGATCTTGGGTTTTCTCTGGAGTGCCATCAAGGAAATCAAGGCTCCTTTCACGTTTGATGTGGAACACGGTATTGCTCTGCACGCAGTGCAGGGGAATCGGGCCTCATCTCGCGGCGAGGGGAAGTCTCATGGTTTTTCTCGAGTTTCGGCCGGAACCAGGGATATAATCTCGAGTTACGACAGGGAGGGCCCTTCCAGACAAGTGTTTGTTCAGCGACGTATGGACTCCTGCCTAGGTGCAAGGGACCCCTCGGAATTCTCCTCGAGTCTTGGCATGCCAATTGGGACGCATCTCCACGTGAGGCGGGAGACCCAGGGTCCCTTTCCACGTGCCACAGGGATCCAGGTGCTCCTATCCATTTTCGAGAGGAGTCAGGCATCGTCTCCTTTGGAAGCATTGATCTCCACGGACCTCTCGAGTTTTCAAAGGATGTGAGGGGTCCGGTCGTGATGAGGCGGAGAACTAGGTCTTTCTCTGTGGTCTCCACAGGGGATTCAGACATCCCTTCCTATTGGGAGATGCAAGACGAGCCTGCATTCAATTCACTGCAGGGATATCCGGCCTTACATCGAGTCAGAGCATCTCGGTGTCCGTTCCACGTGAGGCCACAAACTCAGGGTCCCTCTCACATACCTGTAGCTGAGAGAAGCCTCCTCTTGAGGTGCTTGTGGAAAGTTGGTATTCCTCTTGAGTCGACGCCAGGGACTAAGCTCTCATCTCGAGTTGATTTGGGGTCCACGGAGCCCTTTCGTGTTGCTCCAGTGACCTCAGGATCCCTCTAGACTTGAGACAGTGATCTTGGGTTTTCTCTGGAGTGCCATCAAGGAAATCAAGGCTCCTTTCACGTTTGATGTGGATCACGGAATTGCTCTGCACACAGTGCAGGGGAATAGGGCCTCATATCGCGGGGAGGGGGAAGTCTCATGGTTTTTCTCGAGTTGCGGCCGGAATCTGGGATATATTCTTGAGTTATGATGGGGAGGGCCCTTCCAGACACGTGTTTGTTCAGCGACGTCAGGACTCCTGCCTACGTGCGAGGGACACCTCGGTATTCTCCTCGAGTCTTGGCATGGCAATTGGGACGCGTCTCCACGTGAGGCGGGAGACCCAGGGTCCCTTTCCACGTGACACAGGGATCCTGGGACTCCTATCCATTTTCAAGAGGAGTCAGGCATCGTCTCCTTTGGAAGCATTGATCTCCGCAGTCCTCACGAATTTTCAAAGGATGTGAGGCCTCCGGTCGCGAATGGGCAGAGAACTAGGTCTTTCTCTGTGGCCTTCCCCGGGGATTCAGACATCCCTTCGTCTTGGGAGATGCAAGAGGAGCCTGCATTCAATGCACTGCAGGGATATCCGGCCTTACTTCGAGTAAGAGCATCTTGGTATCCATTCCACTTGCGGCCACAAACTCAGGGTCCCTCTCACATACCTGTAGCTGAGAGAAGGCTCCTCTTGAGGTGCTTGTGGAAAGTTGGTATTCCTCTTGAGTCGAAGCCAGGGACTAAGCTCTCATCTCGAGTTGATTTGGGGTCCACGGAGCCCTTTCCTGTTGCTCCAGTGACCTCAGGATCCCTCTAGACTTGAGACAGTGATCTTGGGTTTTCTCTGGAGTGCCATCAAGGAAATCAAGGCTCCTTTCACGTTTGATGTGGAACACGGTATTGCTCTGCACGCAGTGCAGGGGAATCGGGCCTCATCTCGCGGCGAGGGGAAGTCTCATGGTTTTTCTCGAGTTTCGGCCGGAACCAGGGATATAATCTCGAGTTACGACAGGGAGGGCCCTTCCAGACAAGTGTTTGTTCAGCGACGTATGGACTCCTGCCTAGGTGCAAGGGACCCCTCGGAATTCTCCTCGAGTCTTGGCATGCCAATTGGGACGCATCTCCACGTGAGGCGGGAGACCCAGGGTCCCTTTCCACGTGCCACAGGGATCCAGGTGCTCCTATCCATTTTCGAGAGGAGTCAGGCATCGTCTCCTTTGGAAGCATTGATATTCCCGGACCTCTCGAGTTTTGAGAGGATGTGAGGCCTCCGGTCGCGATGAGGCGAGAACTAGGTCTTTCTCTGTGGTCTCCACAGGGGATTCAGACATCCCTTCGCCTTGGGAGATGCAAGACGAGCCTGCATTCAATTCACTGCAGGGATATCCGGCCTTACTTCGAGTCAGAGCATCTCGGTGTCCATTCCACTTGAGGCCACAAACTCAGGGTCCCTCTCACATACCTGTAGCTGAGAGAAGCCTGCACTCGAGGTGCTTGTGGAAAGTTGGTATTCCTCTTGAGTCGAAGCCAGGGCCTAAGCTCTCATCTCGAGTTGATTCGGGGTCCACAGAGCCCTTTCGTGTTGCTACAGTGACCTCAGGATCCCTCTAGACTTGAGACAGTGATCTTGGATTTTCTCTGGAGTGCCATCAAGGAAATCAGGCTCCTTTCACGTTTGATGTGGAACACGGAATTGCTCTGCACGCAGTGCAGGGGAATCGGGCCTCATCTCGCGGCGAGGGGGAAGTCTCATGGCTTTTCTCGAGTTGCGGCCGGAACTGGGGTATATTCTCGAGTTACGACGGGCGGGGCCCTTCCAGACACGTGTTTGTTCAGCGACGTCAGGACTCCTGCCTAGGTACAAGAGACACCTCGGGATTCTCCTCGAGTCTTGGCATGGCAATTGGAACGCGTCTCCATGTGAGGCGTGAGACTCAGGGTGCCTTTCCACGTGCCAAAGGGATCCTGGGACTCCTATCCTATTTCAAGAGGAGTCAGGCATCGTCTCCTTTGGAAGCATTGATCTCCGCGGTCCTCTCGAGTTTTCAAAGGATGTGAGGCCTTCGGTCGCGATGAGGTGGAGAACTAGGTCTTTTCTTTGTTCTCCACATGGGATTCAGACATCCCTTCGTCTTGGTAGATGCAAGACGAGCCTGCATTCAATTCACTGCAGGGATATCTGGCCTTACTTCGAGTCAGAGCATCTCGGTGTCCATTCCACATCAGGCCACAAACTCAGGGTCCCTCACACATACCTGTAGCTGAGAGAAGCCTCCTCTTGAGTTGCTTGTGGAAAGTTGGTATTCCTCTTGAGTCGAAGCCAGTTACTAAGCTCTCATCTCGAGTTGATTTGGGGTCCCCGGAACCCTTTCGTGTTGCTACAGTGACCTCAGGATCCCTCTAGACTTGAGACAGTGATCTTGGGTTTTCTCTGGAGTGCCATCAAGGAAATCAAGGCTCCTTTCACGTTTGATGTGGAACACGGAATTGCTCTGCACGCAGTGCAGGGGAATCGGGCCTCATCTCGCGGCGAGGGGGAAGTCTCATGGTTTTTCTCGTGTTGCGGCCGGAACCTGGGGTATATTCTCGAGTTACGACGGGGAGGGTCCTTCCAGACACATGTTTGTTCAGCGACGTCAGGACTCCTGCCTAGGTGCGAGGGACACCTTGGGATTCTCCTCGAGTCTTGGCATGGCAATTGTGAAGCGTCTCCACGTCAGGCGGGAGACCCAGGGTCCCTTTCCACGTGCCACAGGGATCCTGGGGCTCCTATTTATTTTCGAGAGGAGTCAGGCATCGTCTCCTTTGGAAGCATTGATCTCCGCGGACCTCTCGATTTTTCAAAGTATGTGAGTCCTCCAGTCGCGATGAAGCGGAGAACTAGGTCTTTCTCTGTGGTCTCCACATGGGATTCAGACATCCCTTCGTCTTGGGAGATGCAAGACGAGGCTGCATTCAATTCACTGCAGGGATATTCGGCCTTACTTCGAGTCACAGCATCTCGGTGTCCATTCCACGTGAGGCCACAAACTCAGGGTCCCTCTCACATACCTGTAGCTGAGAGAAGACTCCTCTTGAGGTGCTTATGGAAAGTTGGTATTCCTCTTGAGTCTAAGCCAGGGACTAAGCTCTCATCTCGAGTTGATTTGGGTTCCACGGAGCCCTTTCGTGTTTCTACAGTGACCTCAGGATCCCTCTAGACTTGAGACAGTGATCTTGGGTTTTCTCTGGAGTGCCATCAAGGAAATCAAGGCTCCTTTCATGTTTGATGTGGAACACGGTATTGCTCTGCATGCAGTGCAGGGGAATCGGGCCTCATCTCGCGGCGAGGGGAAGTCTCATGGTTTTTCTCGAGTTTCGGCCGGAACCAGGGATATAATCTCGAGTTACGACGGGGAGGGCCCTTCCAGACACGTGTTTGTTCAGCGACGTCTGGACTCCTGCCTAGGTGCAAGGGACCCCTCGGAATTCTCCTCGAGTCTTGGCATGCCAATTGGGACGCATCTCCACGTGAGGCGGGAGACCCAGGGTCCCGTTCCACGTGCCACAGGGATCCAGGGGCTCCTATCCATTTTCGAGAGGAGTCAGGCATCGTCCCCTTTGGAAGCATTGATCTCCGCGGACCTCTCGATTTCTCAAAGGATGTGAGGCCTCCGGTCGCGAAGAGGCGTAGAACTAGGTCTTTCTCTGTGGTCTCCACAGGGGATTCAGACATCCCTTAGTATTGGGAGATGCAAGACGAGCCTGCATTCAATTCCCTGCAGGGATATCCGGCCTTACATCGAGTCAGAGCATCTCGGTGTCCGTTCCACGTGAGGCCACAAACTCAGGGTCCCTCTCACATACCTGTAGCTGAGAGAAGCCTCCCCTTGAGGTGCTTGTGGAAAGTTGGTATTCCTCTTGAGTCGACGCCAGGGACTAAGCTCTCATCTCGAGTCGATTCGGGGTCCACAGAGCCCTTTCGTGTTGCTACAGTGACCTCAGGATCCCTCTAGACTTGAGACAGTGATCTTGGATTTTCTCTGGAGTGCCATCAAGGAAATCAAGGCTCCTTTCACGTTTGATGTGGAACACGGAATTGTTCTGCACGCAGTGCAGGGGAATCGGGCCTCATCTCGCGGCGAGGGGGAAGTCTCATGGCTTTTCTCGAGTTGCGGCCGGAACCTGGGGTATATTCTCGAGTTACGACGGGGAGGGCCCTTCCAGACACGTGTTTGTTCAGCGACGTCAGGACTCCTGCCTAGGTACGAGAGACACCTCGGGATTCTCCTCGAGTCTTGGCATGGCAATTGGGACGCGTCTCCACATGAGGCGGGAGACCCAGGGTGCCTTTCCATGTGCCAAAGGGATCCTGGGACTCCTATCCTATTTCAAGAGGAGTCAGGCATCGTCTCCTTTGGAAGCATTGATCTCCGCAGTCCTCTCGAGTTTTCAAAGGATGTGAGTCCTCTGGTCCCGAATGGGCAGAGTTCTAGGTCTTTTTCTGTGGCCTTCACCGGGGATTCAGACATCCCTTCGTCTTGGGAGATGCAAGACGAGCCTGCATTCAATTCACTGCAGGGATATCCGGCCTTACTTCGAGTCAGAGCATCTTGGTATCCATTCCACTTGCGGCCACAAACTCAGGGTCCCTCTCACATACCTGTCGCTGAGAGAAGCCTCCTCTTGAGGTGCTTGTGGAAAGTTGGTATTCCTCTTGAGTCAAAGCCAGGGACTAAGCTCTCATCTCGAGTTGATTCAGGGTCCACGGAGCCCTTTCTTGTTGCTACAGTGACCTCAGGATCCCTCTAGACTTGAGACAGTGATCTTGGGTTTTTTCTGGAGTGCCATCAAGGAAATCAATGCTCCTTTGACGTTAGATGTGGAACACGGAATTGCTCTGCACGCAGTGCAGGGGATTCGGGCCTCATCTCGCGACGAGGGGGAAGTCACATGGTTTTTCTCGAGTTGCAGCCGGAACCTGGGGTATATTCTCGAGTTACGACGGGGAGGGCCCTTCCAGACACGTGTTTGTACAGCGACGTCAGGACTCCTGCCTAGGTGCGAGGGACACCTCGGGATTCTCCTCGAGTCTTGGCATGGCAATTGGGACGCGTCTCCACGTGAGGCGGGAGACCCAGGGTCCCTTTCCACGTGCCACAGTGATCCTGGGAATCCTACCCATTTTCAAGAGGAGTCACTCATCGTCTCCTTTGGAAGCATTGATCTCCGCGGACTTCTCGAGTTTTCAAAGGATGTGCGGCCTCCGGTCGTGATGAGGCGGAGAACTAGGTCTTTCTCTGTGGTCTCCATAGTGGATTCAGACATCCCATTGTCTTGGGAGATGCAAGATTAGCCTGCATTCAATTCACTGCCGGGATAACCGGCCTTACTTCGAGTCAGAGCATCTCGGTGTCCATTCCACGTGAGGCCACAAACTCAGGGTCCCTCTCACATACCTGTAGCTGAGAGAAGCCTCCTCTTGAGGTGTTTGTGGAAAGTTGTTATTCCTCTTGAGTCGAAGCCAGGGCCTAAGCTCTCATCTCGAGTTGATTCGGGGTCCACAGAGCCCTTTCGTGTTGCTACAGTGACCTCAGGATCCCTCTAGACTTGAGACAGTGATCTTGGATTTTCTCTGGAGTGCCATCAAGGAAATCAAGGCTCCTTTCACCTTTGATGTGGAACATGGAATTGTTCTGCACGCAGTGCAGGGGAATCGGGCCTCATCTCGCGGCGAGGGGGAAGTCTCATGGCTTTTCTCGAGTTGCGGCCGGAACCTGGGGTATATTCTCGAGTTACGACGGGGAGGGCCCTTCCAGACACGTGTTTGTTCAGCGAAGTCAGGACTCCTGCCTAGGTACGAGAGACACCTCGGGATTCTCCTCGAGTGTTGGCATGGCAATTGGGACGCGTCTCCACGTGAGGCGGGAGACCCAGGGTGCCTTTCCACGTGCCAAAGGGATCCTGGGACTCCTATCCTATTTCAAGAGGAGTCAGGCATCGTCTCCTTTGGAAGCATTCATCTCCGCGGTCCTCTCGAGTTTTCAAAGGATGTGAGTCCTCTGGTCGCGAATGGGCAGAGTTCTAGGTCTTTCTCTGTGGCCTTCACCGGGGATTCAGACATCCCTTCGTCTTGGGAGATGCAAGACGAGCCTGCATTCAATTCACTGCAGGGATATCCGGCCTTACTTCGAGTCAGAGCATCTTGGTATTCATTCCACTTGCGGCCACAAACTCAGGGTCCCTCTCACATACCTGTCGCTGAGAGAACCCTCCTCTTGAGGTGCTTGTGGAAAGTTGGTATTCCTCTTGAGTCTAATCCAGGGACTAAGCTCTCATCTCGAGTTGATTTGGGGTCCACGGAGCCCTTTCGTGTTCCTACAGTGACCTCAGGATCCCTCTAGACTTGAGACAGAGATCTTGGGTTTTCTCTGGAGTGCCATCAATGAAACGAAGGCTCCTTTCACGTTTGATGTGGAACACGGAATTGCTCTGCACGCAGTACAGGGGAATCGGGCCACATCTCGCGACGAGGGGGAAGTCACATGGTTTTTCTCGAGTTGCGGCCGGAACCTGGGGTATATTCTAGAGTTACGACAGGGAGGGCCCTTCCAGACACGTGTTTGTTCAGCGACGAGAGGACTTCTGCGTAGGTGCGTGGGCCACCTCGGGATACTCCTCGAGTCTTGGCATGGCATTTGGGATGCGTCTCCACGTCAGGCGTGAGACTCAGGGTCCCTTTCAACGTGCCACAGATATCCTGGGACTTCTATCCATTTTCAAGAGGAGTCAGGCATCGTTTCTTTGGTAGCATTGATCTCCGCGGACCTCTCGAGTTTTCAAAGGATGTGAGGCCTCCGGTCGCGATGAGGCGGAGAACTAGGTCTTTCTCTGTGGTCTCCACAGGGGATTTAGACATCCCTTCGTCTTGGGAGATGCAAGACGAGCCTGCATTCAATTCACTGCAGGTATATCCGGCCTTACTACGAGTCAGAGCATCTCGGTGTCCATTCCACGTGAGGCCACAAACTCAGGGTCCTTCTCACATACCTGTAGCTGAGAGAAGCCTCCTCTTGAGGTGCTTGTGGAAAGTTGGTATTCCTCTTGAGTCGAAGCCAGGGACTAAGCTCTCATCTCGAGTTGATTTGGGGTCCACGGAGCCCTTTAGTGTTGCTCCAGTGACCTCAGGATCCCTCTAGACTTGAGACAGTGAACTTGGGTATTCTCTGGAGTGCCATCAAGGAAATCAAGGCTCCTTTCCCGTTTGATGTGGAACACGGAATTGCTCTGCACGCAGTGCAGGGGAATCGGGCCTCATCTCGCGGAGAGGAGGAAGTCACATGGTTTTTCTCGAGTTGCCGCCGAACCTGTTGTATATTCTCGAGTTACGACGGGGAGGGCCCTTCCAGACACGTGTTTGTTCAGCGACGTCAGGACTCCTGCCTAGGTGCGAGGGACACCTCGGGATTCTCCTCGAGTCTTGGCATGGCAATTGGGACGCGTCTCCACTTGAGTCGGGAGACCCAGGGTCCCTTTCCACGTGCCACAGGGATCCTGGGACTCCTATCCATTTTCAAGAGGAGTCAGGCATCGTCTTCTTGGAAGCATTGATCTCCGCGGACCTCTCGAGTTTTCAAAGGATGTGCGGCCTCCGGTCGTGATGAGGCGGAGAACTAGGTCTTTCTCTGTGGTCTCCATAGTGGATTCAGACATCCCATTGTCTTGGGAGATGCAAGATGAGCCTGCATTCAATTCACTGCCGGGATATCCGGCCTTACTTCGAGTCAGAGCATCTCGGTGTCCATTCCACGTGAGGCCACAAACTCAGGGTCCTCTCACATACCTGTAGCTGAGAGAAGCCTCCTCTTGAGGTGTTTGTGGAAAGTTGGTATTCCTCTTGAGTCGAAGCCAGGGCCTAAGCTCTCATCTCGAGTTGATTCGGGGTCCACAGAGCCCTTTCGTGTTGCTACAGTGACCTCAGGATCCCTCTAGACTTGAGACAGTGATCTTGGATTTTCTCTGGAGTGCCATCAAGGAAATCAAGGCTCCTTTCACGTTTGATGTGGAACACGGAATTGTTCTGCACGCAGTGCAGGGGAATCGGGCCTCATCTCGCGGCGAGGGGGAAGTCTCATGGCTTTTCTCGAGTTGCGGCCGGAACCTGGGTTATATTCTCGAGTTACGACGGGGAGGGCCCTTCCAGACACGTGTTTGTTCAGCGACGTCAGGACTCCTGCCTAGGTACGAGAGACACCTCGGGATTCTCCTCGAGTCTTGGCATGGCAATTGGGACGCGTCTCCACGTGAGGCGGGAGACCCAGGGTGCCTTTCCACGTGCCAAAGGGATCCTGGGACTCCTATCCTATTTCAAGAGGAGTCAGGCATCCTCTCCTTTGGAAGCATTGATCTCCGCGGTCCTCTCGAGTTTTCAAAGGATGTGAGTCCTCTGGTCGTGAATGGGCAGAGATCTAGGTCTTTCTCTGTGGCCTTCACCGGGGATTCAGGCATCCCTTCGTCTTGGGAGATGCAAGACGAGCCTGCATTCAATTCACTGCAGGGATATCCGGCCTTACTTCGAGTCAGAGCATCTTGGTATCCATTCCACTTGCGGCCACAAACTCAGGGTCCCTCTCACATACCTGTCGTTGAGAGAACCCTCCTCTTGAGGTGCTTGTGGAAAGTTGGTATTCCTCTTGAGTCGAAGCCAGGGACTAAGCTCTCATCTCGAGTTGATTTGGGGTCCACGGAGCCCTTTCGTGTTCCTACAGTGACCTCAGGATCCCTCTAGACTTGAGACAGAGATCTTGGGTTTTCTCTGGAGTGCCATCAATGAAATGAAGGCTCCTTTCACGTTTGATGTGGAACACGGAATTGCTCTGCACGCAGTACAGGGGAATCGGGCCACATCTCGCGACGAGGGGGAAGTCACATGGTTTTTCTCGAGTTGCGGCCGGAACCTGGGGTATATTCTAGAGTTACGACAGGGAGGGCCCTTCCAGACACGTGTTTGTTCAGCGACGAGAGGACTTCTGCCTAGGTGCGTGGGCCACCTCGGGATACTCCTCGAGTCTTGGCATGGCAATTGGGACGCGTCTCCACATGAGGCGGGAGACCCAGGGTCCCTTTCCTCGTGTCACAGGGATCCTGGGACTCCTACCCATTTTCAAGAGGAGTCAGGCATCGTCTCCTTTGGTAGCATTGATCTCCGCGGACCACTCGAGTTTTCAAAGATGTGAGGCCTCCGGTCGCGATGAGGCGGAGAACTAGGTCTTTCTCTGTGGTCTCCACAGGGGATTTAGACATCCCTTCGTCTTGGGAGATGCAAGAAGAGCCTGCATTCAATTCACTGCAGGGATATCCGGCCTTACGTCGAGTCAGAGCATCTCGGTGTCCATTCCACGTGAGGCCACAAACTCAGGGTCCCTCTCACATACCTGTAGCTGAGAGAAGCCTCCTCTTGAGGTGTTTGTGGAAACTTGGTATTCCTATTGAGTCGAAGCCAGGGACTAAGCTCTCATCTCGAGTTGATTTGGGGTCCACGGAGCCCTTTCGTGTTGCTCCAGTGACCTCAGGATCCCTGTATACTTGAGAGAGTGATCTTGGGTTTTCTCTGGAGTGCCATCAAGGAAATCAAGGCTCCTTTCACGTTTGATGTGGAACCCGGAATTGCTCTGCATTCAGTGCAGGGGAATCGGGCCCCAACTCGCGGCGAGGGGGAATTCTCATGTTTTTTCTCGATTTGCTGCCGGAACCTGGGGTATATTCTCGAGATACGATTGGGAGAACCCTTCCAGACACGTGTTTGTTCAGCGACGTCAGGACTCCTGCCTAGGTGCGAGGGACACCTCGGGATTCTCCTCGACGCTTGGCATGGCAACTGGGACGCGTCTCCACGTGAGGCGGGAGACCCAGGGTCCCTTTCCACGTGCCACAGGGATCCTGGGAGTCCTATCCATTTTCAAGAGGAGTCAGGCATCGTCTCTTTGGAAGCATTGATCTCCGCATACCTCTCGAATTTTCAAAGGATGTGAGGCCTCCGGTCGCGATGAGGCGGAGGACTAGGTCTTTCTCTGTCGTCTCCACAGGTTATTCAAACATCCCTTCGTCTTGGCAGATGCAAGACGAGCCTGCCTTCAATTCACTGCAGGGATATCCGGCCTTACTTCGAGTCAGAGCATCTCGGTGTCCATTCCACTTGAGGCCACAAACTCGGGGTCCCTCAAATATACCTGTAGCTGAGAGAAGCCTCCTCTTGAGGTGCTTGTGGAAAGTTGGTATTCCTCTTGAGTCTAAGCCAGGGACTAAGCATCTCGAGTTGATTTGGGGTCCACGGAGCCCTTTCGTGTTGCTCCAGTGACCTCAGGATCCCTCTAGACTTGAGACTGTGATCTTGGGTTTTCTCTGGAGTGCCATCAAGGAAATCAAGGCTCCTTTCACGTTTGATGTGGAACACGGAATTGCTCTGCACGCAGTGCAGGGGAATCGGGCCTCATCTCGCGGCGAGGGGGAAGTCTCATGGTTTTTCTCGAGTTGAGGCCGGAACCTGGGGTATATTCTCGAGTTAGGCCTTGGAGGGCCCTTCCAGACACGTGTTTGTTCAGCGACGTCAGGACTCCTGCCTAGGTGCGAGGGACACTTCGGGATTCTCCTCGAGTCTTGGCATGGCAATTGGGAGGCGGCTCCACGTGATGCGGGAGACCCAGGGTCCCTTTCCACGTGCCACAGGGATCCTGGGACTCCTATCCATTTTCAACAGGAGTCAGCCATCGTCTCCTTTGGAAGCATTGATCTCTGCGGACCTCTCGAGGTTTCAAAGGATGTGAGGCCTCCGGTCGCGATGAGGCGGAGGATTAGGTCTTTCTCTGTCGTCTCCACAGGGGATTCAGATATCCTTTCAACTTGTGAGATGCAAGACGAGCCTGCATTCGATTCACTGCAGGGATATCCGGCCTTACTTCGAGTCAGAGGATCTCGGTGTCCATTCAACTTGAGGCCTCAAACTCAGGGTCCCTCTCAGATATCTGTAGCTGACAGAAGCCTCCTCTTGAGGTGCTTGTGAAAAGTGAGTATTCCTCTTGAGTCGAAGGCAGGGACTAAGCTCTCATCTCGTGTTGATTTGGGGTCCACGGAGCCCTTTCGTGTTGCTCCAGTGACCTCAGGATCCCCCTAGACTTGAGACAGTGATCTTGGGTTTTCTCTGGAGTGCCATCAAGGAAATCAAGGCTCCTTTCACGTTTGATGTGGAACACAGAATTGCTCTGCATGCATTGCAGGGGAATTGGGCCTCATCTCACGTCGAGGGGGAAGTCTCATGGTTTTTCTCGAGTGGCGGCCGGAACCTGGGGTATATTCTCGAGTTACGACGGGGAGGGCCCTTCCAGACACGTGTTTGTCCAGCGACGTCAGGACTCCTGCCTAGGTGCGAGGGACACCTCGGGATTCTCCTCGAGTCTTGGCATGGCAATTGGGATGCGTCTCCACGTGAGGCGGGAGACCCAGGGTCCCTTTGCACGTGCCACAGGGATCCTGGGACTCCTATCCATTTTCAAAAAGAGTCAGGCATCGTCTCCTTTGGAAGCATTGATCTCCGCAGACCTCTCGAGTTTTCAAAGGATGTGAGGCCTCCGGTCTCGATGAGGCGGAGAACTAGGTCTTTCTCTGTGGTCTCCACAGGGGATTCAGACATCCCTTCGTCTTGGGACATGCAAGACGAGCCTGCTTTCAATTCACTGCTGGGATATCCGGCCTCACTTCGATTCAGAGCATCTCGGTGTCCATTCCAATTGAGGTCACTAACTCAGGGTCCCTCTCACATACCTGTAGCTGAGAGAAGCCTCCTCTTGAGGTGCTTGTGGAAAGTTGGTATTCCTCTTGAGTCGACGCCAGGGACTAAGCTCTCATCTCGAGGTGATTTGGGGTCCGCAGAGCCCTTTCGTGTTTCTCCAGTCACCTCAGGATCCCTCTAGACTTGAGACAGTGATCTTGGGTTTTCTCTGGAGTGCCATCAAGGAAATCAAGGCTCCTTTGACGTTTGATGTGCAACACGGAATTGCTCTGCTCGCATTGCAGGGAAATCGGGCCTCATCTCGCGGCGAGGGGGAAGTCTCATGGTTTTTCTCGAGTTGCGGCCGGAACCTGGGGTATATTCTGGAGTTACGTCGGGGAGGGCCCTTCGAGACACGTGTTTGTTCAGCGACGTCAGGACTCCTGCCTAGGTGCGAGGGACACCTCGGGATTCTCCTCGAGTCTTGGCATGGCAATTTGGACGCGTCTCGACATGAGGCAGGAGACCCAGGGTCCCTTTCCACGTGCCACAGGGATCCTGGGACTCCTATCCATTTTGAAGAGGAGTCAGCCATCGTCTCCTTTGGAAGCATTAATCTCCGCGGACCTCTCGAGTTTTCAAAGGATGTGAGGCCTCCGCTCGCGATGAGGCGGAGGACTAGGTCTTTCTCTGTGGTCTCCACAGCAGATTCAGACATCCCTTCGTCTTGGGAGATGCAAGACGAGCCTGCATTCAATTCACTGCAGGGATATCCGGCCTTACTTCGAGTCAGAGCATCTCGGTGTCCATTCCACTTGAGGCCACAAACTGAGGTTCCCTCTCACATACCTGTAGCTGAGAGAAGCCTCCTCTTCAGGTACTTGTGGAAAGTTGGTATTCCTCTTGAGTCGAAGCCAGGGACTAAGCTCTCATCTCGAGTTGATTTGGGGTCCAAGGAGCCCTTTCGTGTTGCTCCAGTGACTTCAGGATCCCTCTAGACTTGAGACAGTGATCTTGGGTTTTCTCTGGAGTGCCATCAAGGAAATCAAGGCTCCTTTCACGTTTGATGTGGAACACGAAATGGCTCTGCACGCATTGCAGGGGAATCGGGCCTCAACTCACGGCGAGGGGGAAGTCTCATGGTTTTTCTCGAGTTGCGGCCGGAACCTGGGGTATATTCTCGAGTTACGACGGGGAGGGCCCTTCCAGACACGTGTTTGTTCAGCGACGTCAGAACTCCTGCCTAGGTGCGAGGGACACCTCGGGATTCTCCTCGAGTCTTGGCATGGCAATTGGGACGCGTCTCCACGTGAGGCGGGAGACCCAGGGTCCCTTTCCACGTGCCACAGGGATCCTGGGACTCCTATCCATTTTCAAGAGGAGTCAGGCATCGTCTCCTTTGGAAGCATTGATCTCCGCGGACCTCTCGAGTTTTCAAAGGATGTGAGGCCTCCGGTCGCGATGAGGCGGAGGACTAGGTCTTTCTCTGTGGTCTCCACAGCGGATACAGATATCCCTTCGTCTTGGGAGATGCAAGACGAGCCTGCATTCAATTCACTGCAGGGATATCCGGCCTTACTTCGAGTCAGAGCATCTCGGTGTCCATTCCACTTGAGGCCACAAACTCAGGGTCCCTCTCACATACCTGTAGCTGAGAGAAACCTCCTCTGGAGGTGCTTGTGGAAAGTTGGTATTCCTCTTGAGTCGAAGCCAGGGACTAAGCTCTCATCTCGAGTTGATTTGGGGTCCACGGAGCCCATTCATGTTACTCCAGTGACCTCAGGATCCCTCTAGAATTGAGACAGTGATCTTGGGTTTTCTCTGGAGTGCCATCAAGGAAATCAAGGCTCCTTTCACGTTTGATGTGGAACACGGAATTGCTCTGCATGCAGTACAGGGGAATCGGGCCTCATCTCGCGGCGAGGGGGAAGTCTCATGGTTTTTCTCGAGTTGCGGCCGGAACCTGGGGTATATTCTCGAGTTACGACGGGGAGGGCGCTTCCAGACACGTGCTTGTTCAGAGACGTCAGGACTCCTGCCTAGGTGAGAGGGACACCTCGGGATTCTCCTCGAGTCTTGGCATGGCAATTGGGAACGTGTCTCCACGTGAGGAGGGAGACCCAGGGTCCCTTTCCACGTGCCACAGGGATCCTGGGACTACTATCCATTTTCAAGAGGAGTCAGACATCGTCTCCTTCGGAAGTATTGATCTCCGTGGACCTCTCGAGTTTTCAAAGGATATGAGGCCTCCGGTTGCATTGAGGTGGAGGACTAGGTCTTTCTCTGTGGTCTCCACAGGGGATTCAGACAACCCTTCGTCTTGGGAGATGCAAGACGAGCCTGCATTCAGTTCATTGCAGGGATATCCGGCCTTCCTTCGAGTCAGAGCATCTCGGTGTCCATTCCACTTGAGGCCACAAACTCAGGGTCCCTCTCACATACCTGTAGCTGAGAGAAGCCACCTCTTGGGGTGCTTGTGGAAAGTGGGTATTCCTCTTAGGTCGAAGCCAGGGACTAAGCTCTCATCTCGAGGTGATTTGGGGTCCACAGACAACTTTCGTGTTTCTCCAGTGACCTCAGGATCCCTCTAGACTTGAGACAGTGATCTTGGGTTTTCTCTGGAGTGCCATCAAGGAAATCAAGGCTCCTTTCACGTTTGATGTGGAACTTGGAATTGCTCTGCATGCAGTACAGGGGAATCGGGCCTCATCTCGCGGCGAGGGGTAAGTCTCATGGTTTTTCTCGAGTTGCGGCCGGAACCTGGGGTATATTCTCGAGTTACGACGGGGAGGGCCCTTCCAGACACGTGTTTGTTCAGCGACGTCAGGACTCCTGCCTAGGTGCGAGGGACACCTCGGGATTCTCCTCGAGTCTTGGCATGGCAATTTGGACGCGTCTCCACGTGAGGCGGGAGACCCAGGGTCCCTTTCCACGTGCCACAGGGATCCTAGGACTCCTATCCATTTTCAAGAGGAGTCAGGCATCGTCTCTTTGGAAGCATTGATCTCCGCATACCTCTCGAATTTTCAAAGGATGTGAGGCCTCCGGTCGCGATGAGGCGGAGGACTAGGTCTTTCTCTTTCGTCTCCACAGGGGTTTCAATCATCCCTTCGTCTTGGGAGATGCAAGACGAGCCTGCATTCAATTCACTGCAGGGATATCCGGCCTTACTTCGAGTCAGAGCATCTCGGTGTCCATTCCACTTGAGGCCACAAACTCAGGGTCCCTCTCACATACCTGTAGCTGAGAGAAGCCTCCTCTTGAGGTGCTTGTGGAAAGTTGGTATTCCTCTTGAGTCGAAGCCAGGGACTAAGCTCTCATCTCGAGTTGATTTGGTGTCCACGGAGCCCTTTTGTGTTGCTCCAGTGACCTCAGGATCCGTCTAGACGTGGACAGTGATCTTGGGTTTTCTCTGGAGTGCCATCAAGGAAGTCAATGGCTCCTTTCATGTTTGATGTGGAACACGGAATTGCTCTGCACGCAGTGCAAGGGAATCGGGCCTCATCTCGAGGCGAGGGGGAAGTCTCATGGTTTTTCTCGAGTTGCGGCCGGAACCTGGGGTATATTCTCGAGTTACGACAGGGAGGGCCCTTCCAGAAACGTGTTTGTTAAGCGAAGTCATGACTCCTGCCTAGGTGCAAGGGACACCTCAGGATTCTCCTCGAGTCTTGGCATGGCAATTGGGATGTGTCTCCACGTGAGGAGGGAGACCCAGTGTCCCTTTCCACGGGCCACAGGGATCCTGGGACTCCTATCCATTTTCAAGAGGAGTTAGGCATCGTCTCCTTTGGAAGCATTGATCTCCGCAGACCTCTCGAGTTTTCAGAGGATGTTAGGCCTCCGGTCGCGATGAGTCGGAGAAGTAGGTTTTTCTCTGTGGTGTCCACAGGGGATTCAGACATCCCTTCGTCTGGGGAAATGCAAGACGAGCCTGCATTCAATTCACTGCAGGGATATCTGGCCTTACTTCGAGTCAGAGCATGTCGGTGTCCGTTCCACATGAGGCCACAAACTCAGGGTCCCTCTCACATACATGTAGCTGAGAGAAGCCTCCTCTTGAGGTGCTTGTGGAAAGTTGGTATTCCTCTTTAGTCGAAGCCAGGAAATAAGCTCTCATCTCGAGTTGATTTGGGGTCCACGGATCATTTTCATTTTGCTCCAGTTACCTCAGGATCCCTCTAGACTTGAGACAGTGATCTTGGGTTTTCCCTGGAGTGCCATCAAGAAAATCAAGGCTCCTTTCACGTTTGATGTGGAACACGGAATTGGTCTGCACGCAGTGCAGGGGAATCGGGCCTTATCTCGTGGCGAGGGGGAAGTATCATGGTTTTTCTCGAGTTGCGGACGGAACCTGGGGTATATTCTCGAGTTACGACGGGGAGGGCCCTTCCAGACACGTGTTTGTTCAGCGAAGTCAGGACTCCTGCCTAGGTGCGAGGGACACCTCGGGATTCTCCTCGAGTCTTGGCATGGCAATTGGGAGGCATCTCCAGGTGAGGCGGGAGACCCAGGGTCCCTTTCCACGTGCAACAGGGACCCTGGACTCCTATCCATTTTCAAGAGGAGTCAGGCATTGTCTCCTTTGGAAGCATTGATCTCCGCGGACCTCTCGTGTTTTCAAAGGATGTGAGGCCTCCGGTCGCGAGGAGGCGGAGAACTAAGTCTTTCTCTGTGGTCTCCACAGGGGATTCAGACATCCCTTCGTCTTGGGAGATGCAAGACGAGCCTGCATTCAATTCACTGCAGGGATTTCCGGACTTACTTCGAGTCAGAGCATCTCGGTGTCCATTCCACTTGAGGCCACAAACTCAGGGTCCTTCTCACAAACCTGTAGCTGAGAGAAGCCTCATCTTGCGGTGCTTGTGGAAAGTTGGTATTCCTCTTGAGTCGAAGCCAGGGACTAAGCTCTCATCTCGAGTTGATTTGGGGTCCACGGAGCCCTTTCGTGTTGCTCCAGTGACCTCAGGATCCCTGTACACTTGAGAGAGTTATCTTGGGTTTTCTCTGGAGTGCCATCAAGGAAATCAAGGCTCCTTTCACGTTTGATGTGGAACCCGGAATTGCTCTGCATGCAGTGCAGGGGAATCGGGCCCCAACTCGCGGCGAGGGGGAATTCTCATGTTTTTTCTCGATTTGCTGCCGGAACCTGGGGTATATTCTCGAGATACGATTGGGAGAACCCTTCCAGACACGTGTTTGTTCAGCGACGTCAGGACTCCTGCCTAGGTGCGAGGGACACCTCGGGATTCTCCTCGACTCTTGGCATGGCAACTGGGACGCGTCTCCACGTGAGGCGGGAGACCCAGGGTCCCTTTCCACGTGCCACAGGGATCCTGCGACTCCTATCCATTTTCAAGAGGAGTCAGGCATCGTCTCTTTGGAAGCATTGATCTCCGCATACCTCTCGAATTTTCAAAGGATGTGAGGCCTCCGGTCGCGATGAGGCGGAGGACTAGGTCTTTCTCTGTCGTCTCCACAGGTTATTCAAACATCCCTTCGTCTTGGCAGATGCAAGACGAGCCTGCATTCAATTCACTGCAGGGATATCCGGCCTTACTTAGAATCAGAGCATCTCGGTGTCCATTCCACTTGAGGCCACAAACTCGGGGTCCCTCAAATATACCTGTAGCTGAGAGAAGCCTCCTCTTGAGGTGCTTGTGGAAAGTTGGTATTCCTCTTGAGTCTAAGCCAGGGACTAAGCTCTCATCTCGAGTTGATTTGGGGTCCACGGAGCCCTTTCGTGTTGCTCCAGTGACCTCAGGATCCCTCTAGACTTGAGACAGTGATCTTGGGTTTTCTCTGGAGTGCCATCAAGGAAATCAAGGCTCCTTTCACGTTTGATGTGGAACACGAAATGGCTCTGCACGCATTGCAGGGGAATCGGGCCTCAACTCACGGCGAGGGGGAAGTCTCATGGTTTTTCTCGAGTTGCGGCCGGAACCTGGGGTATATTCTCGAGTTACGACGGGGAGGGCCCTTCCAGACACGTGTTTGTTCAGCGACGTCAGAACTCTTGCCTAGGTGCGAGGGACACCTCGGGATTCTCCTCGAGTCTTGGCATGGCAATTGGGACGCGTATCCATGTGAGGCGGGAGACCCAGGGTCCCTTTCCACGTGCCACAGGGATCCTGGGACTCCTATCCATTTTCAAGAGGAGTCAGGCATCGTCTCCTTTGGAAGCATTGATCTCCGCGGACCTCTCGAGTTTTCAAAGGATGTGAGGCCTCCGGTCGCGATGAGGCGGAGGACTAGGTCTTTCTCTGTGGTCTCCACAGCGGATTCAGATATCCCTTCGTCTTGGGAGATGCAAGACGAGCCTGCATTCAATTCACTGCAGGGATATCCGGCCTTACTTCGTGTCAGAGCATCTCGGTGTCCATTCCACTTGAGGCCACAAACTCAGGGTCCCTCTCACATACCTGTAGCTGAGAGAAACCTCCTCTGGAGGTGCTTGTGGAAAGTTGGTATTCCTCTTGAGTCGAAGCCAGGGACTAAGCTCTCATCTCGAGTTGATTTGGGGTCCACGGAGCCCATTCATGTTACTCCAGTGACCTCAGGATCCCTCTAGAATTGAGACAGTGATCTTGGGTTTTCTCTGGAGTGCCATCAAGGAAATCAAGGCTCCTTTCACGTTTGATGTGGAACACGGAATTTCTCTGCACGCAGTGCAGGGGCATCGGGTCTCATCTCGCGGCGAGGGGGAAGTCTCATGGTTTTTCTCGAGTTGCGGCCGGAACCTGGGGTATATTCTCGAGTTACGACGGGGAGGGACCTTCTAGACACGTGTTTGTTCAGCGACGTCAGGACTCCTGCCTAGGTGCGAGGGACACCTCGGGATTCTCCTCGAGTCTTGGCATGGCAATTGGGACGCGTATCCACCTGAGGCGGGAGACCCAGTGTCCCTTTCCACGTGCCACAGGGATCCTGGGACTCCTATCCATTTTCAAGAGTAGTCAGGCATTGTCTTCTTTGGAAGCTTTGATCTCCGCGGACCTCTCGAGTTTTCAAAGGATGTGAGGCCTCTGGTCTCGATGAGGCGGAGGACTAGGTCTTTCTCTGTGGTCTCCACAGGGGATTCAGACATCCCTTCGTCTTGGGAGATGCAAGACGAGCCTGAATTCAATTCACTGCAGGGATATCCGGCCTTACTTCGAGTCAGAGCATCTCGGTGTCCATTCAACTTAAGGCCACAAACTCAGGGTCCCTCTCACATACCTGTAGCTGAGAGAAGCCTCCTTTTGTGGTGCTTGTGGAAAGTTGGTATTCCTCTTGAGTCGAAGCCAGGGACTAAGCTCTCATCTCGAGTTGATTTGGGGTCCACAGACAACTTTCGTGTTGCTCCAGTGTCCTTAGGATCCCTCTAGACTTGAGACAGTGATCTTGGGTTTTCTCTGGAGTGCCATCAAGGAAATCAAGGCTCCTTTCACGTTTGATCTGGAACACGGAATTGCTCTGCACGCAGTGCAGGGGAATCGGGCCTCGTCTCGCGGCGAGTCGGAAGTCTCATGGTTTTTGTCGAGTTGCGGCCTGAACCTGGGGTATATTCTCGAGTTACGACGGGGAGGGCCCTTCCAGACACGTGTTTGTTCAGCGACGTCAGGACTCCTGCCTAGGTGCGAGGGACACCTCGGGATTCTCCTCGAGTCTTGGCATGGCAATTGGGACGCGTATCCACGTGAGGCGGGAGACCCAGTGTCCCTTTCCACGTGCCACAGGGATCCTGGGACTCCTATCCATTTTCAAGAGGAGTCAGGCATCGTCTCCTTTAGAAGCATTGATCTCCACGGACCTATCGAGTTTTCAAAAGATGTGAGGCCTCCGCTCGCGATGAGGCGGAGAACTCGGTCTTTCTTTGTCATCTCCACAGGGGATTCAGACATCCCTTCGTCTTGGGAGATGCAAGACGAGCCTGCATTCAATTCACTGCAGGGATATCCGGCCTTACTTCGAGTCAGAGCATCTCGGTGTCCATTGCACTTGAGGCCACAAACTCAGGGTCCCTCTCACATACCTGTAGCTGAGAGAAGCCTCCTCTTGAGGTGCTTGTGGAAACTTGGTATTCCTCTTGAGTCGAAGCCAGGGACTAAGCTCTCATCTCGAGTTGATTTCTTGTCCACGGAGCCCTTTCCTGTTGCCCCAGTGACCTCAGGATCCCTCTAGACTTGAGACAGTGTACTTGGGTTTTCTCTGGAGTGCCATCAAGGAAATCAAGGCTCCTTTCACGTTTGATGTGGAACACGAAATTGCTCTGCATTCAGTGCAGGGGAATCGGGCCTCATCTCGCGGCGAGGGGGAAGTCTCATGGTTTTTCTTGAGTTGCGGCCGGAACCTAGGGTATATTCACGAGTTACGACGGGGAGGGCCCTTCCAGACACGTGTTTGTTCAGCGACGTCAGGCCTCCTGCCTAAGTGCGAGGGACACCTCGGGATTCTCCTCGAGTCTTGGCATGGCAATTGGGACGCGTCTCCACGTGAAGCGGGAGACCCAGGGGCCCTTTCCACGTGCCACAGGGGTCCTGGGACTCCTATCCATTTTCAAGAGGAGTCAGGCATCGTCTCCTTCGGAAGTATTGATCTCCGCGGACCTCTCCAGTTTTCAAAGGATATGAGGCCTCCGGTTGCCTTGAGGTGGAGGACTAGGTCTTTCTCTGTGGTGTCCACAGGGGATTCGGACATCCCTTCGTCTTGGGAGATGCAAGACGAGCCTGCATTCAATTCACTGCAGGGATATCCAGCCTTATTTCGAGTCAGAGCATCTCGGTGTCCATTCCACTTGAGGCCACAAACTCAGGGTCCCTCTCACATACCTGTAGCTGAGAGAAGCCTCCTCTTGAGGTGCTTGTGGAAAGTTGGTATTCCTCTTGAGTCGAAGCCAGGGACTAAGCTCTCATCTCGAGTTGATTTGGGGTCCACGGAGAACTTTCGTGTTGCTCCAGTGACCTTAGGATCCCTCTAGACTTGAGACAGTGATCTTGGGTTTTCTCTGGAGTGCCATCAAGGAAATCAAGGCTCCTTTCACGTTTGATGTGGAACACGGAATTTCTCTGCACGCAGTGCAGGGGCATCGGGTCTCATCTCGTGGCGAGGGGGAAGTCTCATGGTTTTTCTCGAGTTGCGGCCGGAACCTGGGGTATATTCTCGAGTTACGACGGGGAGGGACCTTCTAGACACGTGTTTGTTCAGCGACGTCAGGACTCCTGCCTAGGTGCGAGGGACACCTCGGGATTCTCCTCGAGTCTTGGCATGGCAATTGGGACGCGTATCTACGTGAGGCGGCAGACCCAGTGTCCCTTTCCACGTGCCACAGGGATCCTGGGACTCCTATTCATTTTCAAGAGGAGTCAGGCATCTTCTCCTGTGGAAGCATTGATATCCGCGGACCTCTTGAGTTTTCAAAGGATGTCAGGCCTCCGGTCGCGATGAGGCGGAGGACTAGGTCTTTCTCTGTGGTCTCCACAGCGGATTCAGACATCCCTTCGTCTTGGGAGATGCAAGACGAGCCTGCATTCAATTCACTGCAGGGATATCCGGCCTTACTTCGAGTCAGAGCATCTCGGTGTCCATTCCACTTGAGGCCACACACTCAGGGTCCCTCTCACATACCTGTAGCTGACAGAAGCCTCCTCTTGAGGTGCTTGTGAAAAGTGGGTATTCCTCTTGTGTCGAAGCCAGGGACTAAGCTCTCATCTCGAGTTGATTTGGGGTCCACGGAGCCCTTTCGTGTTGCTCCAGTGACCTCAGGATCCCTCTAGACTTGAGACAGTGATCTTGGGTTTTCTCTGGAGTGCCATCAAGGAAATCAAGGCTCCTTTCACGTTTCATGTGGAACACGGAATTGCTCTGCACGCAGAGCAGGGGAATTGGGCCTCATCTCGCGGCGAGGGGGAAGTCCTATGGTTTTTCTCGAGTTGCGGCCGGAACCTGGGGTATATTCTCGAGTTATGACGGGGAGGGCCCTTCCAGACACGTGTTTGTTCAGCGACGTCAGGACTCCTGCCTAGGTGCGAAGAACACCTCGGGATTCTCCTCGAGTCTTGGCATGGCAATTGGGAAGTGTCTCCACGTGAAGCGGGAGAACCAGGGTCCCTTTCCACGTGCCACAGGGATCCTGGGACTCCTATCTAATTTCAAGAGGCGTCAGGCATCGTCTCCTTTGGAAGCATTGATCTCCGCGGACCTCTCGAGTTTTCAAAGGATGTCAGGCCTCCGGTCGCGTTGAGGCGGAGGACTAGGTCTTTCCTGTGGTCTCCACAGGGGATTCAGACATCCCTTCGTCTTGGGAGATGGAAGACGAGCCTGCATTCAATTCACTGCAGGGATATCCGGCCTTACTTCGAGTCAGAGCATCTTGGTGTCCATTCCACTTGAGGCCACAAACTCAGGGTCCCTCTCACCTACCTGTAGCTGAGAGAAGCCTCCTATTGAGGTGCTTGTGGAAAGTTGGTATTTCTCTTGAGTCGAAGCCAGGGACTAAGCTCTCATCTCGAGTTGATTTGGGGTCCACGGAGCCCTTTTGTGTTGCTCCAGTGACCTCAGGATCCCTCTAGACTTGAGTCAGTGATCTTGGGTTTTCCCTGGAGTGCCATCAAGGAAATCAAGGCTCCTTTCACGTTTGATGTGGAACACGGAATTGCTCTGCACGCAGTGCAGGGGAATCGGGCCTCATCTCGCGACGAGGGGGAAATCTCATTGTTTTTCTCGAGTTGCGGCCAGAACCTGGGGTATATTCTCGAGTTACGACCGGAAGGGCCCTTCCAGACACGTGTTTGTTCAGCGACGTCAGTACTCCTGCCTAGGTGCGAGGGACAGCTCGGGATTCTCCTCGAGTCTTGGCATGGCAATTGGGACGTGTCTCCACGTGAAGCGGGAGACCTAGGGTCCCCGTCCATGTGGACAGGAATCCTGGGACTCCTAACCACTTTCAAGAGGAGTCAGGCATCGTCTCCTTTGGAAGCATTGATCTCCGCGGACCTCTCGAGTTTTCAAAGGATGTGAAGCCTCCAGTCGCGATGAGGCGGAGAATTAGGTCTTTCTCTGTGGTCTCCACAGGGGATTCAGAAAACCCTTCGTCTTGGGAGATGCAAGACGAGCCTGCATTCAATTCACTGCAGGGATATCCGGCCTTACTTCGAGTTAGAACATCTCGGTGTCCATTCCACTTGAGGCCACAAACTCAGGGTCCCTCTCACATACCTGTAGTTGAGAGAAGCCTCCTCTTGCGGTGCTTGTGGAAAGTTGGTATTCCTCTTGACTCGAATCCAGGGACTAAGCTCTCATCTCGAGTTGATTTTGGGTGCACGGAGCCCTTTCGTTTTGCTCCAGTGACTTCAGGATCCCTCTAGACTTGAGACAGTGATCTTGGGTTTTCTCTGGAGTGCCATCAAGGAAATCAAGTCTCCTTTCACGTTTGATGTGGAACACGGAATTGCTCTGCACGCAGTGCAGGGGAATCGGGCCTCATGTCGCAGCGAGGGGGAAGTCTCATGGTTTTTCTCAAGTTGCGGCCGGAACCTGGGGTATATTCTCGAGTTACGACGGGGAGGGCCCTTCCAGACACGTGTTTGTTCAGCGGCTTCAGGACTCCTGCCTAGGTGCGAGGGACACCTCGGGATTCTCCTCGAGTCTTGGCATGGCAATTGGGACGTGTCTGCACGTGAAGTGGGAGAACCAGGGTCCCTTTCCACGTGCCACAGGGATCCTGGGACTCCTATCTAATTACAAGAGGCGTCAGGCATCGTCTCCTTTGGAAGCATTGATCTCCGCGGACCTCTCGAATTTTCAAAGGATGTCAGGCCTCCGGTCGCGTTGAGGCGGAGGACTAGGTCTTTCTCTGTGGTCTCCACAGGGGATTCAGACATCCCTTCGTCTTGGGAGATGGAAGACGAGCCTGCATTCAATGCACTGCAGGTATATCCGGCCTTACTTCGAGTCAGAGCATTTCGGTGTCCATTCCACTTGAGGCCACAAACTCAGGGTCCCTCTCACATACCTGTAGCTGAGAGAAGCCTCCTCTTGAGGTGCTTGTGGAAAGTTGGTATTCCTCTTGAGTGGAAGCCAGGGACTAAGCTCTCATCTCGAGTTGATTTGTGGTCCACGGAGCCCATTCGTGTTGCTCCAGTGACCTCAGGATCCCTCAAGACTTGAGACAGTGATCTTGGGTTTTCTCTGGAGTGCCATCAAGGAAATCAAGGCTCCTTTCACGTTTGATGTGGAACACGGAATTGCTCTGCATGCAGTCGAGGGGAATCGGGCCTCATGTAGCAGCGAGGGGGAAGTCTCATGGTTTTTCTCGAGTTGCGGCCGGAACCTGGGGTATATTCTCGAGTTACGACGGGGAGGGCCCTTCCAGACACGTGTTTGTTCAGAGACGTCAGGACTCCTGCCTAGGTGCGAGGGACACCTCGGGATTCTCCTCGAGTCTTGGCATGGCAATTGGGAGGCGTCTCCACGTGAGGCGGGAGACCCAGTGTCCCTTTCCACATGCCACAGGGATCCTGGGACTCCTATCCATTTTCAACAGGAGTCAGGCATCGTCTGCTTTGGAAGCATTGATCTCCGCGGACCTCTCGAGGTTTCAAAGGATGTGAGGCCTCCGCTCGCGATGAGGCGGAGGACTAGGTCTTTCTCTGTGGTCTCCACAGGGGATTCAGACATCCCTTCGTCTTGGGAGATGCAAGACGAGCCTGCATTCAATTCACTGCAGGGATATCCGGCCTTACTTCCAGTCAGAGCATCTCGGTGTCCATTCCACTTAAGGCAACAAACTCAGGGGCCCTCTCACATACCTGTAGCTGAGAGAAGCCTCCTCTTGAGGTGCTTGTGAAAAGTTGGGATTCCTCTTGTGTCGAAGCCAGGTTCTAAGCTCTCATCTCGAGTTGATTTGTGGTTCACGGAGCCCTTTAGTGTTGCTCTAGTAACTTCAGGATCCCTCTAGACTTGAGACAGTGAACTTGGGTATTCTCTGGAGTGCCATCAAGGAAATCAAGGCTCCTTTCACGTTTGATGTGGAAAACGGAATTGCTCTGCACGCAGTGAAGGGGAATCGGGCCTAATCTCGCGGCGAAGTTGAAGTCTCATGGTTTTTCTCGAGTTGCGGCCGGAACCTGGGGTATATTCTCGAGTTAGGCCTTGGAGGGCCCTTCCAGACACGTGTTTGTTCAGCGACGTCAGGACTCCTGCCTAGGTGCGTGGGACACCTCGGGATTCTCCTCGAGTCTTGGCATGGCAATTGGGACGCGTCTCCACGTGAGGCGGGAGACCCAGGGTCCCTTTCCACGTGCCACAGGGATCCTGGGACTCCTTTCCATTTTCAAGAGGAGTCAGGCATCGTCTCCTTCGGAAGTATTGATCTCCGTGGACCTCTCGAGTTTTCAAAGGATATGAGGCCTCCGGTTGCGTTGAGGTGGAGAACTAGGTCTTTCTCTGTGGTCTCCACAGGGGATTCAGACAACCCTTCGTCTTGGGAGATGAAAGACGAGCCTGCATTCAATTCACTGCAGGGATATCCGGCCTTACTTCGAGTCAGAGCATCTCGGTGTCCATTCCACTTGAGGCCACAAACTCAGGGTCCCTCTCACATACCTGTAGCTGAGAGAAGCCTCCTCTTGAGGTGCTTGTGGAAAGTTGGTATTCCTCTTGAGTCGAAGCCAGGGACTAAGCTCTCATCTCGAGTTTATTTGGGGTCCACGGAGCCCTTTCGTTTTGCTACTGTGACTTCAGGATCCCTCTAGACTTGAGACAGTGATCTTGGGTTTTCTCTGGAGTGCCATCAAGGAAATCAAGGCTCCTTTCATGTTTGATGTGGAACACGAAATGGCTCTGCACGCATTGCAGGGGAATCGGGCCTCAACTCACGGCGAGGGGGAAGTCTCATGGTTTTTCTCGAGTTGCGGCCGGAACCTGGGGTATATTCTCGAGTTACGACGGGGATGGCCCTTCCAGACACGTGTTTGTTCAGCGACGTCAGGACTCCTGCCTAGGTGCGAGGGACACCTCGGGATTCTCCTCGAGTCTTGGCATGGCAATTGGGACGCGTCTCCACGTGAGGCGGGAGACCCAGGGTCCCTTTCCACGTGCCACAGGGATCCTGGAACTCCTATCCATTTTCAAGAGGAGTCAGGCATCGTCTCCTTTGGAAGCATTAATCTCCGCGGACCTCTCGAACTTTCAAAGGATGTGAGGCCTACGCTCGCGATGAGGCGGAGAATTAGGTCTTTCTCTGTGGTCTCCACAGCGGATTCAGATATCCCTTCGTCTTGGGAGATGCAAGACGAGCCTGCATTCAATGCACTGCAGGGATATCCGGCCTTACTTCGAGTCAGAGCATTTCGGTGTCCATTCCACTTGAGGCCACAAACTCAGGGTCCCTCTCACATACCTGTAGCTGAGAGAAGCCTCCTCTTGAGGTGCTTGTGGAAAGTTGGTATTCCTCTTGAGTCGAAGCCAGGGACTAAGCTCTCATCTCGAGTTGATTGGTGGTCCACGGAGCCCATTCGTGTTGCTCCAGTGACCTCAGGATCCCTCAAGACTTGAGACAGTGATCTTGGGTTTTCTCTGGAGTGCCATCAAGGAAATCAAGGCTCCTTTCACGTTTGATGTGGAACACGGAATTGCTCTGCATGCAGTCGAGGGGAATCGGGCCTCATGTAGCAGCGAGGGGGAAGTCTCATGGTTTTTCTCGAGTTGCGGCCGGAACCTGGGGTATATTCTCGAGTTACGACGGGGAGGGCCCTTCCAGACACGTGTTTGTTCAGAGACGTCAGGACTCCTGCCTAGGTGCGAGGGACACCTCGGGATTCTCCTCGAGTCTTGGCATGGCAATTGGGAGGCGTCTCCACGTGAGGCGGGAGACCCAGGGTCCCTTTCCACATGCCACAGGGATCCTGGGACTCCTATCCATTTTCAACAGGAGTCAGGCATCGTCTGCTTTGGAACTATTGATCTCCGCGGACCTCTCGAGGTTTCAAAGGATGTGAGGCCTCCGCTCGCGATGAGGCGGAGGACTAGGTCTTTCTCTGTGGTCTCCACAGGGGATTCAGACATCCCTTCGTCTTGGGAGATGCAAGACGAGACTGCATTCAATTCACTGCAGGGATATCCGGCCTTACTTCGAGTCAGAGCATCTCGGTGTCCATTCCACTTAAGGCAACAAACTCAGGGGCCCTCTCACATACCTGTAGCTGAGAGAAGCCACCTCTTGAGGTGCTTGTGAAAAGTTGGGATTCCTCTTGTGTCGAAGCCAGGTTCTAAGCTCTCATCTCGAGTTGATTTGTGGTTCACGGAGCCCTTTAGTGTTGCTCCAGTAACTTCAGGATCCCTCTAGACTTGAGACAGTGAACTTGGGTATTCTCTGGAGTGCCATCAAGGAAATCAAGGCTCCTTTCACGTTTGATGTGGAAAACGGAATTGCTCTGCACGCAGTGAAGGGGAATCGGGCCTAATCTCGCGGCGAAGTTGAAGTCTCATGGTTTTTCTCGAGTTGCGGCCGGAACCTGAGGTATATTCTCGAGTTAGGCCGGGGAGGGCCCTTCCAGACACGTGTTTGTTCAGCGACGTCAGGACTCCTGCCTAGGTGCGAGGGACACCTCGGATTCTCCTCGAGTCTTGGCATGGCAATTGGGACGCGTCTCCACGTGAGGCGGGAGACCCAGGGTCCCTTTCCACGTGCCACAGGGATCCTGGGACTCCTATCCATTTTCAAGAGGAGTCAGGCATCGTCTCCTTTGGAAGCATTGATCTCCGTGGACCTCTCGAGTTTTCAAAGGATATGAGGCCTCCGGTTGCGTTGAGGTGGAGAACTAGGTCTTTCTCTGTGGTCTCCACAGGGGATTCAGACAACCCTTCGTCTTGGGAGATGAAAGACGAGCCTGCATTCAATTCACTGCAGGGATATCCGGCCTTACTTCGAGTCAGAGCATCTCGGTGTCCATTCCACTTGAGGCCACAAACTCAGGGTCCCTCTCATATACCTGTAGCTGAGAGAAGCCTCCTCTTGAGGTGCTTGTGGAAAGTTGGTATTCCTCTTGAGTCGAAGCCAGGGACTAAGCTCTCATCTCGAGTTTATTTGGGGTCCACGGAGCCCTTTCGTTTTGCTACTGTGACTTCAGGATCCCTCTAGACTTGAGACAGTGATCTTGGGTTTTCTCTGGAGTGCCATCAAGGAAATCAAGGCTCCTTTCATGTTTGATGTGGAACACGAAATGGCTCTGCACGCATTGCAGGGGAATCGGGCCTCAACTCACGGCGAGGGGGAAGTCTCATGGTTTTTCTCGAGTTGCGGCCGGAACCTGGGGTATATTCTCGAGTTACGACGGGGATGGCCCTTCCAGACACGTGTTTGTTCAGCGACGTCAGGACTCCTGCCTAGGTGCGAGGGACACCTCGGGATTCTCCTCGAGTCTTGGCATGGCAATTGGGACGCGTCTCCACGTGAGGCGGGAGACCCAGGGTCCCTTTCCACGTGCCACAGGGATCCTGGAACTCCTATCCATTTTCAAGAGGAGTCAGGCATCGTCTCCTTTGGAAGCATTAATCTCCGCGGACCTCTCGAACTTTCAAAGGATATGAGGCCTATGCTCGCGATGAGGCGGAGAATTAGGTCTTTCTCTGTGGTCTCCACAGGGGATTCAGACATCCCTATGTCTTGGGAGATGCAAGACGAGCCTGCATTCAATTCACTGCAGGGATATCCGGCCTTACTTCGAGTCAGAGCATCTCGGTGTCCATTCCACTTGAGGCCACAAACTCAGGGTCCCTCTCACATACCTGTAGCTGAGAGAAGCCTCCTCTTGAGGTGCTTGTGGAAAGTTGGTATTCCTCTTGAGTCGAAGCCAGGGACTAAGCTCTCATCTCGAGTTGATTTGGGGTCCACGGAGCCCTTTCCTGTTGCTCCAGTGACCTCAGGATCCCTCTAGACTTGAGACAGTTATCTTGGGTTTTCTCTGGAGTGCCATCAAGGAAATCAAGGCTCCTTTCACGTTTGATGTGGAACACGGAATTGCTCTGCACGCAGTGCAGGGGAATCGGGCCTAATCTCGCGGCGAAGTTGAAGTCTCATGGTTTTTCTCGAGTTGCGGCCGGAACCTGGGGTATATTCTCGAGTTACGACGGGGAGGGCCCTTCCAGACACGTGTTTGTTCAGCGACGTCAGGACTCCTGCCTAGGTGCGAGGGACACCTCGGGATTCTCCTCGAGTCTTGGCATGGCAATTGGGAGGCGTCTCCACGTGAGGCGGGAGACCAAGGGTCCCTTTCCACGTGCCACAGGGATCCTGGGACTCCTATCCATTTTCAACAGGAGTCAGGCATCGTCTCCTTTGGAAGCATTGATCTGCGCGGACCTCTCGAGGTTTCAAAGGATGTGAGGCCTCCGCTCGCGATGAGGCGGAGAACTCGGTCTTTCTCTGTCGTCTCCACAGGGGATTCAGACATCCCTTCGTCTTGGGAGATGCAAGACGAGCCTGCATTCAATTCACTGCAGGGATATCCGGCCTTACTTCGAGTCAGAGCATCTCGGTGTCCATTCCACTTGAGGCAACAAACTCAGGGGACCTCTCACATATCTGTAGCTGAGAGAAGCCTCCTCTTGAGGTGCTTGTGGAAAGTTGGGATTCCTCTTGTGTCGAAGCCAGGTTCTAAGCTCTCATTTCGAGTTGATTTGTGGTCCACGGAGCCATTTAGTGTTGCTCCAGTGACTTCAGAATCCCTCTAGACTTGAGACAGTGATCTTGGGTTTTCTCTGGAGTGCCATCAAGGAAATCAAGGCTCCTTTCACGTTTGATGTGGAACACGAAATGGCTCTGCTCACATTGCAGGGGAATCGGGCCTCAACTCACGGCGAGGGGAAAGTCTCATGGTTTTTCTCGAGTTGCGGCCGGAACCTGGGGTATATTCTCGAGTTACGACGGGGAGGGCCCTTCCAGACACGTGTTTGTTCAGCGATGTCAGAACTCCTGCCTAGGTGCGAGGGACACCTCGGGATTCTCCTCGAGTCTTGGCATGGCAATTGGGACTCGTCTCCACGTGAGGCGGGAGACCCAGGGTCCCTTTCCACGTGCCACAGGGATCCTGGAACTCCTATCCATTTTCAAGAGGACTCAGGCATCGTCTCCTTTGGTAGCATTAATCTCCGCGGACCTCTCGAATTTTCAAAGGACGTGAGGCCTCCCGTCGCGATGAGGCGGAGGACTAGGTGTTTCTCTGTCGTCTCCACATCGGATTCAGACATCCCTTCGTCTTGGGAGATACAAGACGAGCCTGCATTCAATTCACTGCAGGGATATCCGGCCTTACTTCGAGTCAGAGCATCTCGGTGTCCATTCCACTTGAGGCCACACACTCAGGGTCCCTCTCACATACCTGTAGCTGAGAGAAGCCTCCTCTTGAGCTGCTTGTGGAAAGTTGGTATTCCTCTTGAGTCGAAGCCAGGGACTAAGCTCTCATCTCGAGTTGATTTGGGGTCCACGGAGCCCATTCTTGTTACTCCAGTGACCTCAGGATCCCTCTAGACTTGAGACAGTGATCTTGGGTTTTCTCTGGAGTGCCATCAAGGAAATCAAGGCTCCTTTCACGTTTGATGTGGAACACGGAATTGCTCTGCACGCAGTGCAGGGGAATCGGGTCTCATCTCGCGGCGAGGGGGAAGTCTCATGGTTTTTCTCGAGTTACGGCCGGAACCTGTGGTATATTCTCGAGTTACGACGGGGAGGGCCCTTCCAGACACGTGTTTGTTCAGCGACGTCAGGACTCCTGCCTAGGTGCGAGGGACACCTCGGGATTCTCCTCGAGTCTTGGCATGGCAATTGGGACGCGTCTCCACGTGAGGCGGGAGACCCAGGGTCCCTTTCCACGTGCCACAGGGATCCTGGGACTCCTATCCATTTTCAAGAGGAGTCAGGCATCGTCTCCTTTGGAAGCATTGATCTCCGCGGACCTCTCGAATTTTCAAAGGATGTGAGGCCTCCGGTCGCGATGAGGCGGAGGACTAGGTCTTTCTCTGTGGTCTCCACAGCGGATTCAGATATCCCTTCGTCTTGGGAGATGCAAGACGAGCCTGCATTCAATTCACTGCAGGGATATCCGGCCTTACTTCGAGTCAGAGCATCTCGGTGTCCATTCCACTTGAGGCCACAAACTCAGGGTCCCTCTCACATACCTGTAGCTGACAGAAGCCTCCTCTTGAGGTGCTTGTGAAAAGTGGGTATTCCTCTTGAGTCGAAGCCAGGGACTAAGCTCTCATCTCGAGTTGATTTGGGGTCCACGGAGCCCTTTCGTGTTGCTCCAGTGACCTCAGGATCCCTCTACCCTTGAGACAGTTATCTTGGGGTTTATCTGGAGTGCCATCAAGGAAATCAAGGCTGCTTTCACGTTTGATGTGGAACACGGAATTGCTCTGCACGCAGTGCAGGGGAATCGGGCCTCATCTCGCGGCGAGGGGGAAGTCTCATGGTTTTTCTCGAGTTGCGGCCGGAACCTGGGGTATATTCTCGAGTTACGTCGGGGAGGGCCCTTCGAGACACGTGTTTGTTCAGCGACGTCAGGACTCCTGCCTAGGTGCGAGGGACACCTCGGGATTCTCCTCGAGTCTTGGCATGGCAATGGGGACGCGTCTCCACGTGAGGCGGGAGACCCAGGGTCCCTTTCCACGTGCCACAGGGATCCTGCGACTCCTATCCATTTTCAAGAGGAGTCAGGAATCGTCTCCTTTGGAAGCATTGATCTCCGTGGACCTCTCGAATTTTCAAAGGATGTGAGGGATCCGGTCGCGATGAGGCGGAGGAATAGGTCTTTCTCTGTGGCCTCCACAGGGGATTCAGACATCCCTTCGTCTTGGGAGATGCAAGACGAGCCTGCATTCAATTCACTGCAGGGATATCCGGCCTTACTTCGAGTCAGAGCATCTCGGTGTCCATTCCACTTGAGGCCACAAACTCAGGGTCCCTCTCACATACCTGTAGCTGAGAGAAACCTCCTTTTGAGGTGCTTGAAGAAAGTTGGTATTCCTCTTGAGTCGAAGCCAGGGACTAAGCTCTCATCTCGAGTTGATTTGGGGTCCACGGAGCCCATTCATGTTACTCCAGTGACCTCAGGATCCCTCTAGACTTGAGACAGTGATCTTGGGTTTTCTCTGGAGTGCCATCAAGGAAATCAAGGCTCCTTTCACGTTTGATGTGGAACACGAAATGGCTCTGCTCACATTGCAGGGGAATCGGGCCTCAACTCACGGCGAGGGGAAAGTCTCATGGTTTTTCTCGAGTTGCGGCCGGAACCTGGGGTATATTCTCGAGTTACGACGGGGAGGGCCCTTCCAGACACGTGTTTGTTCAGCGACGTCAGAACTCCTGCCTAGGTGCGAGGGACACCTCGGGATTCTCCTCGAGTCTTGGCATGGCAATTGGGACGCGTCTCCACGTGAGGCGGGAGACCCAGGGTCCCTTTCCACGTGCCACAGGGATCCTGGAACTCCTATCCATTTTCAAGAGGACTCAGGCATCGTCTCCTTTGGTAGCATTAATCTCCGCGGACCTCTCGAATTTTCAAAGGACGTGAGGCCTCCCGTCGCGATGAGGCGGAGGACTAGGTGTTTCTCTGTCGTCTCCACATCGGATTCAGACATCCCTTCGTCTTGGGAGATACAAGACGAGCCTGCATTCAATTCACTGCAGGGATATCCGGCCTTACTTAGAATCAGAGCATCTCGGTGTCCATTCCACTTGAGGCCACACACTCAGGGTCCCTCTCACATACCTGTAGCTGAGAGAAGCCTCCTCTTGAGCTGCTTGTGGAAAGTTGGTATTCCTCTTGATTCGAAGCCAGGGACTAAGCTCTCATCTCGAGTTGATTTGGGGTCCACGGAGCCCATTCTTGTTACTCCAGTGACCTCAGGATCCCTCTAGACTTGAGACAGTGATCTTGGGTTTTCTCTGGAGTGCCATCAAGGAAATCAAGGCTCCTTTCACGTTTGATGTGGAACACGGAATTGCTCTGCACGCAGTGCAGGGGAATCGGGTCTCATCTCGCGGCGAGGGGGAAGTCTCATGGTTTTTCTCGAGTTACGGCCGGAACCTGGGGTATATTCTCGAGTTACGACGGGGAGGGCCCTTCCAGACACGTGTTTGTTCAGCGACGTCAGGACTCCTGCCTAGGTGCGAGGGACACCTCGGGATTCTCCTCGAGTCTTGGCATGGCAATTGGGACGCGTCTCCACGTGAGGCGGGAGACCCAGGGTCCCTTTCCACGTGCCACAGGGATCCTGGGACTCCTATCCATTTTCAAGAGGAGTCAGGCATCGTCTCCTTTGGAAGCATTGATCTCCGCGGACCTCTCGAATTTTCAAAGGATGTGAGGCCTCCGGTCGCGATGAGGCGGAGGACTAGGTCTTTCTCTGTGGTCTCCACAGCGGATTCAGATATCCCTTCGTCTTGGGAGATGCAAGACGAGCCTGCATTCAATTCACTGCAGGGATATCCGGCCTTACTTCGAGTCAGAGCATCTCGGTGTCCATTCCACTTGAGGCCACAAACTCAGGGTCCCTCTCACATACCTGTAGCTGACAGAAGCCTCCTCTTGAGGTGCTTGTGAAAAGTGGGTATTCCTCTTGAGTCGAAGCCAGGGACTAAGCTCTCATCTCGAGTTGATTTGGGGTCCACGGAGCCCTTTCGTGTTGCTCCAGTGACCTCAGGATCCCTCTACCCTTGAGACAGTTATCTTGGGGTTTATCTGGAGTGCCATCAAGGAAATCAAGGCTGCTTTCACGTTTGATGTGGAACACGGAATTGCTCTGCACGCAGTGCAGGGGAATCGGGCCTCATCTCGCGGCGAGGGGGAAGTCTCATGGTTTTTCTCGAGTTGCGGCCGGAACCTGGGGTATATTCTCGAGTTACGTCGGGGAGGGCCCTTCGAGACACGTGTTTGTTCAGCGACGTCAGGACTCCTGCCTAGGTGCGAGGGACACCTCGGGATTCTCCTCGAGTCTTGGCATGGCAATGGGGACGCGTCTCCACGTGAGGCGGGAGACCCAGGGTCCCTTTCCACGTGCCACAGGGATCCTGCGACTCCTATCCATTTTCAAGAGGAGTCAGGAATCGTCTCCTTTGGAAGCATTGATCTCCGTGGACCTCTCGAATTTTCAAAGGATGTGAGGGATCCGGTCGCGATGAGGCGGAGGAATAGGTCTTTCTCTGTCGCCTCCACAGGGGATTCAGACATCCCTTCGTCTTGGGAGATGCAAGACGAGCCTGCATTCAATTCACTGCAGGGATATCCGGCCTTACTTCGAGTCAGAGCATCTCGGTGTCCATTCCACTTGAGGCCACAAACTCAGGGTCCCTCTCACATACCTGTAGCTGAGAGAAACCTCCTTTTGAGGTGCTTGTGGAAAGTTGGTATTCCTCTTGAGTCTAAGCCAGGGACTAAGCTCTCATCTCGAGTTGATTTGGGGTCCACGGAGCCCATTCATGTTACTCCAGTGACCTCAGGATCCCTCTAGACTTGAGACAGTGATCTTGGGTTTTCTCTGGAGTGCCATCAAGGAAATCAAGGCTCCTTTCACGTTTGATGTGGAACACGGAATTGCTCTGCATGCAGTCCAGGGGAATCGGGCCTCATGTAGCGGCGAGGGTGAAGTCTCATTGTTTTTCTCGAGTTGCGGCCGGAACCTGGGGTATATTCTCGAGTTACGACGGGGAGGGCCCTTCCAGACACGTGTTTGTTCAGAGACGTCAGGACTCCTGCCTAGGTGCGAGGGACACCTCGGGATTCTCCTCGAGTCTTGGCATGGCAATTGGGAGGCGTCTCCACGTGAGGCGGGAGACCCAGGGTCCCTTTCCACGTGCCACAGGGATCCTGGGACTCCTATCCATTTTCAAAGGAGTCAGCCATCGTCTCCTTTGGAAGCATTGATCTCCGCGGACCTCTCGAATTTTCAAAGGATGTGAGGCCTCCGCTCGCGATGAGGCGGAGAACTCGGTCTTTCTCTGTCATCTCCACAGGGAATTCAGACATCCCTTCGTCTTGGGAGATGCAAGACGAGCCTGCATTCAATTCACTGCAGGGATATCCGGCCTTACTTCGAGTCAGAGCATCTCGGTGTCCACTCCACTTGAGGCAACAAACTCAGGGGCCCTCTCACATACCTGTAGCTGAGAGAAGCCTCCTCTTGAGGTGCTTGTGGAAAGTTGGGATTCCTCTTGTGTCGAAGCCAGGTTCTAAGCTCTCATCTCGAGTTGATTTGTGGTACACGGAGCCCTTTAGTGTTGCTCCAGTGACTTCAGGATCCCTCTAGACTTGAGACAGTGAACTTGGGTATTCTCTGGAGTGCCATCAAGGAAATCAAGGCTCCTTTCACGTTTGATGTGGAACACGGAATTGCTCTGCACGCAGTGCAGGGGAATCGGGCCTAATCTCGCGGCGAAGTTGAAGTCTCATGGTTTTTCTCGAGTTGCGGCCGGAACCTGGGGTATATTCTCGAGTTACGACGGGGAGGGCCCTTCCAGACACGTGTTTGTTCAGCAACGTCAGGACTCCTGCCTAGGTGCGAGGGACACTTCGGGATTCTCCTCGAGTCTTGGCATGGCAATTGGGACGCGTATCCACGTGAGGCGGGAGACCCAGGGTCCCTTTCCACGTGCCACAGTGATCCTGGGACTCCTATCCATTTTCAACAGGAGTCAGGCATCGTCTCCTTTGGAAGCATTGATCTCCGCGGACCTCTCGAGGTTTCAAAGGATGTGAGGCCTCCGGTCGCGTTGAGGCGGAGGACTAGGTCTTTCTCTGTCGTCTCCACAGGGGATTCAGACATCCCTTCGTCTTGGCAGATGCAAGACGAGCCTGCATTCAATTCACTGCAGGGATATCCGGCCTTACTTCAAGTCAGAGCATCTCGGTGTCCATTCCACTTGAGGCCACAAACTCAGGGTCCCTCTCACTTACCTGTAGCTGAGAGAAGCCTCCTCTTGAGGTGCTTGTGGAAAGTTGGTATTCCTCTTGAGTCGAAGCCAGGGACTAAGCTCTCATCTCGAGTTGATTTGGGGTCCACAGACAACTTTCGTGTTGCTCCAGTGTCCTTAGGATCCCTCTACGCTTGAGACAGTGATCTTGGGTTTTCTCTGGAGTGCCATCAAGGAAATCAAGGCTCCTTTCACGTTTGATGTGGAACACGGAATTGCTCTGCACGCAGTGCAGGGGAATCGGGCCTCATCTCGCGGCGAGTCGGAAGTCTCATGGTTTTTCTCGAGTTGCGGCCTGAACCTGTGGTATATTCTCGAGTTACGACGGGGAGGGCCCTTCCAGACACGTGTTTGTTCAGCGACGTCAGGACTCCTGCCTAGGTGCGAGGGACACCTCGGGATTCTCCTCGAGTCTTGGCATGGCAATTGGGATGCGTCTCCACCTGAGGCGGCAGACCCAGGGTCCCTTTCCACGTGCCACAGGGATCCTGGGACTCCTATCCATTTTCAAGAAGAGTCAGGCATCGTCTCCTTTGGAAGGATTGATCTCCAAGGACCTCACGAGGTTTCAAAGGATGGGATGCCTCTGGTCTCGATGAGGCGGAGGACTAGGTCTTTCTTTGTCGTCTCCACAGGGGATTCAGACATCCCTTCGTCTTGGGAGATGCAAGACGAGCCTGCATTCAATTCACTGCAGGGATATCCGGCCTTACTTCGAGTCAGTGCATCTCGGTGTTCATTCCACTTGAGGCCACAAACTGAGGGTCCCTCTCACATACCTGTAGCTGAGAGAAGCCTCCTCTTGTGGTGCTTGTGAAAAGTGGGTATTCCTCTTGAGTCGAAGCCAGGGACTAAGCTCTCATCTCGAGTTGATTTGGGGTCCACGGAGCCCTTTTGTGTTCCTACAGTGACCTCAGGATCCCTCTAGACTTGAGACAGTGATCTTGGGTTTTCTCTGGACTGCCATCAAGAAAATCAAGGCTCCTTTCACGTTTGATGTGGAACACGGAATTGCTCTGCACGCAGTGCAGGCGAATCGAGCCTCATTTCGCGGCGAGGGGGACGTCTCATGGTTTTTCTCGAGTTGCGGCCGGAACCTGGGGTATATTCTCAAGTTACGACGGGGAGGGCCCTTCCAGACACGTGTTTGTTCAGCGACGTCAGGACTCCTTCCTAGATGCGAGGGACATATCGGGATTCTCCTCGAGTCTTGGCATGGGAATTGGGATGCGTCTCCACATGAGGCGGGAGACCCAGGGTCCCTTTCCACGTGCCACAGGGATCCTGGGACTCCTATCCATTTTCAAGAGGAGTCAGGCATCGTCTCCTTTGGAAGCATTGATCTCCGCAGTCCTCTCGAATTTTCAAAGGATGTGAGGCCTCCGGTCGCGATGAGGTGGAAAATTAGGTCTTTCTCTGTGGTCTCCCCAGGGGATTCAGACATCCCTTTGTCTTGGGAGATGCAAGACGAGCCTGCATTCAATACACTGCAGGGATATCTGGCCTTACTTCAAGTCAGAGCATCTCGGTGTCCATTCCACTTGAGGCCACAAACTTAGGGTCCCTCTCACATAGCTTTAGCTGAGAGTAGCCTCCTCTTGAGGTGCTTGTGGAAAGTTGGTATTCCTCTTGAGTCGAAGCCAAGGAATAAGTTCTCATGTCGAGTTGATTTGGGGTCCACGGAACCCTTTCGTGTTGCTCCAGTGACCTCAGGATCCCTCTAGACTAGAGACAGTGATCTTGGGTTTTCTCTGGCGTGCCATCAAGGAAATCAAGGCTCCTTTCACGTTTGATGTGGAACACGGAATTGCTCTGCACGCAGTGCAGGGAAATCGGGCCTCATCTCGCGGCGAGGGGGAAGTCTCATGGTTTTTTTCGAGTTGAGGCCGGAACCTTGGTTATATTCTCGAGTTACGACGGGGAGGGCCCTTCAGACACGTGTTTGTTCAGCGACGTCAGGAATCCTGCCTAGGTGGGATGGACACCTCGGGATTCTCCTCGTGTCTTGGCATGGCAATTGGGACGCGTCTCCACGTGAGGCGGGAAACCCAGGGTCCCTTTCGACGTGCCACAGGGATCCTGGGACTCCTATCCATTTGCAAGAGGAGTCAGGCATCGTCTAGTTTCGAAGCATTGATCTCCGCGGACCTCTCGAGTTTTCAAAGGATGTGAGGCCTCCGCTCGCAATGAGGCGGAAAACTAGGTCTTTCTCTGTGGTGTCCACAGGGGATTAAGACATCCCTTCGTCTTGGGAGATGCAAGACGAGCCTGCATTCAATTCACTGCAGGGATATCCGGCCTTACTTCGAGTCAGAGCATCTCGTTGTCCATTCCACTTGAGGCCACAAAATTAGGGTTCCTCTCATATACTTGTAGCTGAGAGAAGCCGCCTCTAAAGGTACTTGTGGAAACTTGGTATTCCTCTTGAGTCGAAGCCAGGGACTAAGCTCTCATCTCGATTTGATTTGGCGATCACGGAGCCCTTTCCTGACGCTACAGTGACCTCAGTATCCCTCTAGATTTGACAGTGATCTTGGGTTTTCTCTGGAGTGCCATGAAGGAAAGCAAGGCTCCTTTCACGTTTGATGTGGAACACGGACTTGCTCTGCACGCAGTGCAGGGGAATCGGGCTTCATCTCACGGAGAGGGGGAAGTCTCATGGTTCTTCTCGAGTTGCGGCCGGAACCTGGGGTATATTCACGAGTTACGACGGGGAGGGCCCTTCCAGACACGTGTTTATTCAGCGACGTCAGGACTCCTGCCTAGGTGCGAGGGACACCTCGGGATTCTCCTCGAGTCTTTGCATGGCAATTGGGACGTGTCTCCACGTGAGGCGGGAAACCCAGGGTCCCTTTCCACGTGCCACAGGGATCCTGGGACTCCTATCCATTTTCTAGAGGAGTCAGGCATCGTCTCCTTTGGAAGCATTGATCTCCGCAGACCTCTCGAGTTTTCAAAGGATGTGAGGCATCCAGTCGCGATGAGGAGGAGAACTAGGTCTTTCTCTGTGGTCCACACAGGGGATTCAGACATCCCTTCGTCTTGGGAGATGCAAGACAAGCCTGCACACAATTCACTGCAGGGATATCCGAGCTTACTTCGAGTCAGAGCATCTCGGTGTCCATTCCACTTGAGGCCACAAACTCAGGGTCCCTCTCACATACCTGTAGCTGAGAGAAGCCTCCTCTTGAGGTGCTTGTGGAAAGGTGGTATTCCTCTTGAGTCGAAGCCAGGGACTAAGCTCACATCTCGAGTTGATTTGTGGTCCACGGAGCCCTTTCGTGTTGCTACAGTGACCTCAGGATCCCTCTAGACTTGAGACAGTGATCTTGGGTTTTCTCTGGAGTGCCATCAAGGAAATCAAAGCTCCTTTCACGTTTGATGTGGAACACGGAACTGCTCTGCACGCAGTGCAGGGGAATCGGGCCTCATCTCGCGGCGAGGGGGAAGTCTCATGGTTTTTCTCGAGTTGCGGACCGAACCTGGGGTATATTCCCGAGTTACGACGGGGAGGGCCCTTCCAGACATGTGTTTGTTCAGCTACGTCAGGACTCCTGCCTAGGTGGGATGGACACCTGGGATTCTCCTCGAGTCTTGGCATGGCAATTGGGACGTGTCTCCACGTGAGGCGGGAGACCCAGTGTCCCTTTCCACATGCCACAGGGATCCTGGGACTCCTATCCATTTTCAAGAGGACTCAGGCATCGTCTCCTTTGGAAGCATTGATCTCCGCGGACCTCTCGAGTTTTCAAAGGATGTGAGGCCTCCAGTCGCGATGAGGCGGAGAACTAGGTCTTTCTCTGTGGTCTGCACAGGGGATTCAGACATCCCTTTGTCATGGGAGATGCAAGACGAGCCTGCATTCAATTCACTGCAGGGATATCCGGCCTTACTTCGAGTCAGAGCATCTCGGTGTCCATTCCACTTGAGGCCACAAAATTAGGGTTCCTCTCATATACTTGTAGCTGAGAGAAGCCGCCTCTAAGGGTGCTTGTGGAAACTTGGTATTCCTCTTGAGTCGAAGCCAGGGACTAAGCTCTCATCTCGATTTGATTTGGCGTTCACGGAGCCCTTTCGTGACGCTACAGTTACCTCAGTATCCCTCTAGATTTGAGACAGTGATCTTGGGTTTTCTCTGGATTGCCATGAAGGAAAGCAAGGCTCCTTTCACGTTTGATGTGGAACACGGACTTGCTCTGCACGCAGTGCAGGGGAATCGGGCTTCATCTCACGGCGAGGGGGAAGTCTCATGGTTTTTCTCGATTTGCGGCCGGAACCTGGGGTATATTCTCGAGTTAAGACGGGGAGGGCCCTTCCAGACACGTGTTTGTTCAGCGACGTCAGGACTCCTGCCTAGGTGCGAGGGACACCTCGGGATTCTCCTCGAGTCTTGGCATGGCAATTGGGACGCGTCTCCACGTGAGGCGGGAGACCCAGGGTCCCTTTCCACGTGCCACAGGGATCCTGGGACGCCTATCCATTTTCAAGAGGAGTCAGGCATCGTCTCCTTTGTAAGCATTGATCTCCGCGGACCTCTCGAGTTTTCAAAGGATGTGAGGCCTCTGGTCGCGTTGAGGCGGAGGACTAGGTGTTTCTCTGTCGTCTCCACAGGGGATTCAGACATCCCTTCGTCTTGGGAGATGCAAGACGAGCCTGCATTCAATTCACTGTAGGGATATCCGGCCTTATTTCGAGTCAGAGCATCTCGGTGTCCATTGCACTTGAGGCCACAAACGCAGGGTCCCTCTCACATACCTGTAGCTGAGAGAAGCCTCCTCTTGAGGTGCTTGTGGAAAGTTGGTATTCCTCTTGAGTCGAAGCCAGGGACTAAGCTCTCATCTCGAGTTGATTTGGGGTCCACGGAGCCCTTTCATGTTGCTCCAGTGACCTCAGGATCCCTCTAGACTTGAGACAGTGATCTTGGGTTTTCTCTGGAGTACCATCAAGGAAATCAAGGCTCCTTTCACGTTCGATGTGGAACACGGAATTGCTCTGCACGCAGTGCAGGCGAATCGGGCCTCATCTCGCGGCGAGAGGGAAGTCTCATGGTTTTTCTCGAGTTGCGGCCGGAACCTGGGGTATATTCTCGACTTACGACGGGGAGGGCCCTTCCCACGTGTTTGTTCAGTGACGTCAGGACTCCTGCCTAGGTGCGAGGGACACCTCGGGATTCTCCTCGAGTCTTGGCATGGCAATTGGGACGCGTCTCCACATGAGTCGGGAAACCCAGGGTCCCTTTCCACGTGCCACAGGGATCCTGGGACTCCTATCCATTTTCAAGAGGAGTCAGGCATCGTCTCCTTTAGAAGCATTGATCTCCGCGGACCTCTCGAGTTTTCAAAGGATGTGAGGCCTCCGATCGCGACGAGGCGGACGAGTAGGTCTTTCTCTGTCGTCTCCACCGGGGATTAAGACATCCCTTCGTCTTGGGAGATGCAAGACGAGCCTGCATTCAATTCACTGCAGGGATATCCAGCCTTACTTCAAGTCAGAGGATCTCGGTGTCCATTCCACTTGAGGCCACAATCTCTGGGTCCCTCTCACATACCTGTAGCTGAGAGAAGCCTCCTCTTGAGGTGCTCTTGGAAAGTTGGTATTCCTCTTGATTCGAAGCCAGGGACTAAGCTCTCATCTCGAATTGATTTGGGGTCCACGGAGCCCTTTCATGTTGCTCCAGTGACCTCAGGATCCCTCTAGACTTGAGACAGTGATCTTGGGTTTTCTCTGGAGTGCCATCAAGGAAATCAAGGCTCCTTTCACGTTTGATGTGGAACACGGAATTGCTCTGCATGCAGTGCAGGGGAATCGCGCCTCATCACGCGGCGAGGGGGAAGTCTCATGGTTTTTCTCGAGTTCCGGCCGGAACCTGGGGTATATTCTCGAGTTACGACGGGGAGGGCCCTTCCAGACACGTGTTTGTTCAGCGACGTCAGGACTCCTGCCTAGGTGCGAGGGACACCTCGGGATTCTCCTTGAGTCTTGGCATGGCAATTGGGACGCATCTCCACGTGAGGCGGGACACCCAGGGTCCCTTTCCACGTGCCACACGGATCCTGGGATTCCTTTCCATTTTCAGGAGGAGTCAGGCATCGTCTCCTTTGGAAGCATTGATCTCCGCGGACCTCTCGAGTTTTCAAAGGATGTGAGGCCTCCGGTCGCGATGAGGCGGAGGACTAGGTCTTTCTCTGTGGTCTCCACAGGAGATTCAGCCATCCCTTCGTCTTGGGAGATGCAAGACGAGCCTGCATTCAATTCACTGCAGGGATATCCGGCCTAACTTCGAGTCAGAGCATCTCGGTGTCCATTCCACTTGAGGCCACAAACTCAGGGTCCCTCTCACATACCTGTAGCTGAGAGAAGCCTCCTCTTGAGGTGCTTGTGGAAAGTTGGTATTCCTCTTGAGTCAAAGCCAGGGACTAAGCTCTCATCTCGAGTTGATTTGGGGTCCACGGAGCCCTTTCGTGTTGCTCCAGTGACCTCAGGATCCCTCTAGACTTGAGACAGTGATCTTGGGTTTTCTCTGGAGTGCCATCAAGGAAATCAAGGCTCCTTTCACGTTTGATGTGGAACACGGAATTGCTCTGAATGCAGTGCAGGGGAATCAGGCCTTATCTCGCGGCGAAGGGGAATTCTCATGGTTTTTATCGAGTTGAGGCCGGAACCTGGGGTATATTCTCGAGTTAAGACCGGGAGGGCCCTTCCAGACACGTGTTTGTTCAGCGACGTCAGGACTCCTGCCTAGGTGCGAGGGACACCTCGGGATTCTCCTCGAGTCTTGGCATCGCAATTGGACGCGTCTCCACGTGAGGCGGGAGACCCAGGGTCCCTTTCCACGTGCCACAGGGATCCTGGGACTCCTATCCATTTTCAAGAGGAGTCAGGCATTGTCTCCTTTGGAAGCATTGATCTCCGCGGACCTCACGAATTTTCAAAGGATGTGAGGCCTCCGGTCGCGATGAGGCGCAGAACTAGGTCTTTCTCTGTGGTCTCCCCAGGGGATTCAGACATCCCTTTGTCTTGGGAGATGCAAGACGAGCCTGCATTCAATACACTGCAGGGATATCTGGCCTTAATTCAAGTCAGAGCATCTCGGTGTCCATTCCACTTGAGGCCCCAAACTTAGGGTCCCTCTCACATACCTTTAGCTGAGAGTAGCCTCCTCTTGAGGTGCTTGTGGAAAGTTGGTATTCCTCTTGAGTCGAAGCCAAGGAATAAGTTCTCATCTCGAGTTGACTTGGGGTCCACGGAACCCTTTCGTGTTGCTCCAGTGACCTCAGGATCCCTCTAGACTAGAGACAGTGATCTTGGGTTTTCTCTGGCGTGCCATCAAGGAAATCAAGGCTCCTTTCACGTTTGATGTGGAACACGGAATTGCTCTGCACGCAGTGCAGGGAAATCGGGCCTCATCTCGCGGCGAGGGGGAAGTCTCATGGTTTTTTTCGAGTTGCAGCCGGAACCTTGGTTATATTCTCGAGTTACGACGGGGAGGGCCCTTCAGACACGTGTTTGTTCAGCGACGTCAGGAATCCTGCCTAGGTGGGATGGACACCTCGGGATTCTCCTCGTGTCTTGGCATGGCAATTGGGACGCGTTTCCACGTGAGGCGGGAAACCCAGGGTCCCTATCCACGTGACACAGGGATCCTGGGACTCCTATCCATTTTCAAGAGGAGTCAGGCATCGTCTCCTTTGGAAGCATTGATCTCCGCACACCTCTCGAGTTTTCAAAGGATGTGAGGCCTCCGGTCGCGATGAGGCGGAGGTCTAGGTCTTTCTCTGTCGTCTCCACAGGGGATTCAGACATCCCTTCGTCTTCGGAGATGAAAGACGAGCCTGCATTCAATTCACTGCAGGGATATCCGGCCTTACTTTGAGTCAGAGCATCTCGGTGTCCATTCCACTTGAGGCCACAAACTCAGGGTCCCTCTCACATACCTGTAGCTGAGAGAAGCTTCCTCTTGAGGTGCTTGTGAAAAGTGGGTATTCTTCTTGAGTCGAAGCCAGGGACTAAGCTCTCATCTCGAGTTGATATGGGGTCCACGGAGCCCTTTCGTGTTGTTCCAGTGACCTCAGGATCCCTCTAGACTAGAGACAGTGATCTTGGGTTTTCTCTGGAGTGCCATCAAGGAAATCAAGGCTCCTTTCACTTTTGATGTGGAATACGGAATTGCTCTGCTCGCACGGCAGTGGAATCGGAGCTCATCTTGTGGCGAGGGAGAAGTCTCATGGTTTTTCTCGAGTTGCGGCCGGACCCTGGGGTATAATCTCGAGTTACAACGGGGAGGGCCCTTCCAGACACGTGTTTGTTCAGATACGTCAGGACTCCTGCCTAGGTGCAAGGGACACCTCGGGATTCTCCTCGAGTCTTGGCATGGCAATTGGGACGCGTATCCACGTGAGGCGGGAGACCCAGTGTCCCTTTCCACGTGCCACAGGGATCCTGGGACTCCTATCCATTTTCAAGAGAAGTCAGGCATCGTCTCCTTTGGAAGCATTGATCTCTGCAGACCTCTCGAGTTTTCAAAGGATGTGAGGCCCCCGGTCGCGATGAGGCGGAGAACTCGGTCTTTCTCTGTGGTCTCCACAGGGGATTCAGCCATCCCTTCTTCTTGGGAGATGCAAGACGAGCCTGCATTCAATTCACTGCAGGGATATCCGGCCTTACTTCGAGTCAGAGCATCTCGGTGTCCATTCCACTTGAGGCCACAAACTCAGGGTCCCTCAAATATACCTGTAGCTGAGAGAAGCCTCCTGTTGAGGTGCTTGTGTAAAGTTGGTATTCCTCTTGAGTCTAAGCCAGGGACTAAGCTCTCATCTCGAGTTGATTTGGGGTCCACGGAGCCCTTTCGTGTTGCTCCAGTGACCTCAGGATCCCTCTAGACTTGAGACAGTGATCTTGGGTTTTCTCTGGAGTGCCATCAAGGAAATCAAGGCTCCTTTCACGTTTGATGTGGAACACGGAATTGCTCAGCATGCAGTGCAGGGGAATTGGGCCTCAACTCGCAGCGAGGGGGAAATCTCATGGTTTTTCTCGAGTTGCGGCCGGAACCTGGGGTATATTCTCGAGTTACGACGGGGAGGCCCCTTCCAGACACGTGTTTGTTCAGCGACATCAGGACTCCTGCCTACGTGTGAGGGACACCTCGGGATTCTCCTCGAGTCTTGGCATGGCAATTTAGACGCGTCTCCACGTGAGGCGGGAGACCCAGGGTCCCGTTCCACGTGCCACAGGGTTCCTGGGACCCGTATCCATTTTCAAGAGGAGTCAGGCATCGTCTCGTTTCGAAGCATTGATCTCCGCGGACCTGTCGAGTTTTCAAAGGCTGTGAGGCCTCCGCTCGCAATGAGGCGGAAAACTAGGTCTTTCTCTGTGGTGTCCACAGGGGATTAAGACATCCCTTCGTCTTGGGAGATGCAAGACGAGCCTGCATTCCATTCTCTAAAGGGATATCCGTCCTTACTTCGAGTCAGAGCATCTCGTTGTCCATTCCACTTGAGGCCACAAACTCAGGGTCCCTCGCACATACCTGTAGCTGAGAGAAGCCTCCTCTTGAGGTGCTTGTGGAAAGTTGGTATTCCTCTTGAGTCGAAGCCAGGGACTAAGTTCTCATCTCGAGTTGATTTGGGGTCCACGGAGCCCTTTCGTGTTGCTCCAGTGACCTCAGGATCCCTCCAGCCTAGAGACAGTGATCTTGGGTTTTCTCTGGAGTGGCATCAAGGAAATCAAGGCTCCTTTCACGTTTGATGTGGAACACGGAATTGCTCTGCACGCAGTGCAGGCGAATCGGGCCTCATCTCAGGGCGAGGGGGAAGTCTCATGTTTTTTCTCAAGTTGCGGCGGGAACCTGGGGTATATTCTCGAGTTACGACGGGGAGGGCCCTTCCAGACACGTGTTTCTTCAGCGACGTCAGGAATCCTGCCTAGGTGCGAGGGACACTTCGGGATTCTCCTCGCGTCTTGGCATGGCAATTGGCACGCGTCTCCACGTGAGGCGGGAGACCCAGGGTCCCTTTCCACGTGCCACAGGGATCCTGGGACTCCTATCCATTTTCAAAAGGAGTCAGGCATCGTCTCCTTTGAAAGCATTGATCTCCGCGGACCTCTCGAAATTTCAAAGAATATGAGGCCTCCGGTCGCTATGAGGCGGAGAACTAGGTCTTTCTCTGTGGTCTCCACAGGGGATTCAGACATCCCTTCGTCTTCGGAGATGAAAGACGAGCCTGCATTCAATTCACTGCAGGGATATCCGGCCTTACTTCGAGTCAAAGCATCTCGGTGTCCATTCCACTTGAGGCCACAAACTTAGGGTCCCTCTCACATACTTGTAGCTGAGAGAAGCCTCCTCTTGAGGTGCTTGTGGAAAGTCGGTGTTCCTCTTGAGTCGAAGCCAGGGACTAAGCTCTCATCTCGAGTTGATTTGGGGTCCACGGAGCCCTTTCGTGTTGCTACAGTGACCTCAGGATCCCTCTAGACTTGAGAGAGTGATCTTGGGTTTTCTCGGGAGTGCCATCAAGGATATCAAGGCTCCTTTAACGTTTGATGTGGAACACGGAATTGCTCTGCACGCAGTGCAGGGGAATCGGGCCTCATCTCGCGGCGAGGGCGAAGTCTCATTGTTTTTCTCGAGTTGCGGCGGGAACCTGGGGTATATTCTCGAGTTACGATGGGGAGGGCCCTTCCAGACACGTGTTTGTTCAGCGACGTCAGGACTCCTGCCTAGGTGCGAGGGACACTTCGGGATTCTCCTCGAGTCTTGGCATGACAATTGAGACGCGTCTCCACATGATGTGTGAGACCCAGGGTCCCTTTCCACGTGCCACAGGGATCCTGGGACTCCTATCCATTTTCAAGAAGAGTCAGGCATCGTCTCCTTTGGAAGCATTGAACTCCGCGGACCTCTCGAGTTTTCAAAGTATGTGAGGACTCCGGTCGCGATGAGCCGGAGATCTAGGTCTTTCTCTGTGGTCTCCACATGGGATTCAGACATGCCTCCGTCTTGGGAGATGCAAGACGAGCCTACGTTCAATTCACTGCAGGGATATCCGACCTTACTTCGAGTCAGAGCATCTCGGTGTCCATTCCACTTGAGGCCACAAACTCAGGGTCCCTCTCACATACCTGTAGCTGAGAGAAGCCTCCTCTTGAGGTGCTTGTGGAAAGCTGGTATTCCTCTTGAGTCGAAGCCAGGGACTAAGCTCTCATCTCGAGTTGATTTGTGGTCCACGGAGCCCTTTCGTGTTGCTCCACTGACCTCAGGATCCCTCTAGACTTGAGACAGTGATCTTGGGTTTTCTCTGTAGTGTCATCAAGGAAATCAAGGCTCCTTTCACGTTTGATGTGGAACACGGAATTGCTCTGCACGCAGTGCAGGGGAATCGGGCCTCATCTTGCGGCGAGGGGGAAGTCTCATGGTTTTTCTTGAGTTGCGGCCCGAACCTGGGGTATATTCTCGAGTTACGACGGGGAGGGCCCTTCCAGACACGTGTTTGTTCAGCCACGTCAGGACTCCTGCCTAGGTGCGAGGGACACCTCGGGATTCTCCTCGAGTCTTGGCATGGCAATTTGGACGCGTCTCCACGCGAGGCGGGAGACCCAGGGTCCCTATCCACGTGCCACAGGGATCCTGGGACTCCTATCCATTTTCAAGAGGAGTCAGGCATCGTCTCCTTTGGAAGCATTGATCTCCGCACACCTCTCGAGTTTTCAAAGGATGTGAGGCCTCCGGTCGCGATGAGGCGGAGGTCTAGGTCTTTCTCTGTCGTCTCCACAGGGGATTCAGACATCCCTTCGTCTTCGGAGATGAAAGACGAGCCTGCATTCAATTCACTGCAGGGATATCCGGCCTTACTTTGAGTCAGAGCATCTCAGTGTCCATTCCACTTGAGGCCACAAACTCAGGGTCCCTCTCACATACCTGTAGCTGAGAGAAGCTTCCTCTTGAGGTGCTTGTGAAAAGTGGGTATTCTTCTTGAGTCGAAGCCAGGGACTAAGCTCTCATCTCGAGTTGATATGGGGTCCACGGAGCCCTTTCGTGTTGTTCCAGTGACCTCAGGATCCCTCTAGACTAGAGACAGTGATCTTGGGTTTTCTCTGGAGTGCCATCAAGGAAATCAAGGCTCCTTTCACTTTTGATGTGGAATACGGAATTGCTCTGCTCGCACGGCAGTGGAATCGGAGCTCATCTTGTGGCGAGGGAGAAGTCTCATGGTTTTTCTCGAGTTGCGGCCGGACCCTGGGGTATAATCTCGAGTTACAACGGGGAGGGCCCTTCCAGACACGTGTTTGTTCAGATACGTCAGGACTCCTGCCTAGGTGCAAGGGACACCTCGGGATTCTCCTCGAGTCTTGGCATGGCAATTGGGACGCGTATCCACGTGAGGCGGGAGACCCAGTGTCCCTTTCCACGTGCCACAGGGATCCTGGGACTCCTATCCATTTTCAAGAGAAGTCAGGCATCGTCTCCTTTGGAAGCATTGATCTCTGCAGACCTCTCGAGTTTTCAAAGGATGTGAGGCCCCCGGTCGCGATGAGGCGGAGAACTCGGTCTTTCTCTGTGGTCTCCACAGGGGATTCAGCCATCCCTTCTTCTTGGGAGATGCAAGACGAGCCTGCATTCAATTCACTGCAGGGATATCCGGCCTTACTTCGAGTCAGAGCATCTCGGTGTCCATTCCACTTGAGGCCACAAACTCAGGGTCCCTCAAATATACCTGTAGCTGAGAGAAGCCTCCTGTTGAGGTGCTTGTGTAAAGTTGGTATTCCTCTTGAGTCTAAGCCAGGGACTAAGCTCTCATCTCGAGTTGATTTGGGGTCCACGGAGCCCTTTCGTGTTGCTCCAGTGACCTCAGGATCCCTCTAGACTTGAGACAGTGATCTTGGGTTTTCTCTGGAGTGCCATCAAGGAAATCAAGGCTCCTTTCACGTTTGATGTGGAACACGGAATTGCTCAGCATGCAGTGCAGGGGAATTGGGCCTCAACTCGCAGCGAGGGGGAAATCTCATGGTTTTTCTCGAGTTGCGGCCGGAACCTGGGGTATATTCTCGAGTTACGACGGGGAGGCCCCTTCCAGACACGTGTTTGTTCAGCGACGTCAGGACTCCTGCCTACGTGTGAGGGACACCTCGGGATTCTCCTCGAGTCTTGGCATGGCAATTTAGACGCGTCTCCACGTGAGGCGGGAGACCCAGGGTCCCGTTCCACGTGCCACAGGGTTCCTGGGACCCGTATCCATTTTCAAGAGGAGTCAGGCATCGTCTCCTTTGGAAGCATTGATCTCCGCGGACCTCTCGAGTTTTGAAAGGATGTGAGGCCTCCGGTCATGATGAGGCGGAGAACTCGGTCTTTCTCTGTGGTCTCCACTGGGGATTCAGACATCCCTTCTTCAAGGGAGATGCAAGAAGAGCCTGCATTCAATTCACTGCAGGGATATCCGGCCTTACTTCGAGTCAGAGCAACTCGCTGTCCATTCCACTTGAGGCCACAAACTCAGGGTTCCTCTCACATACCTGTAGTTGAGAGAAGCCTCCTCTTGAGGTGCTTGTGGAAAGCTGGTATTCCTCTTGAGTCTAAGCCAGGGACTAAGCTCTCATCTCGAGTTGATTTGGGGTCCACGGAGCCCTTTCGTGTTGCTCCAGTGACCTCAGGATCCCTCTAGACTTGAGACAGTGATCTTGGGTTTTCTCTGGAGTGCCATCAAGGAAATCAAGGCTCCTTTCACGTTTGATGTGGAACACGGAATTGCTCAGCATGCAGTGCAGGGGAATCAGGCCTCATCTCGCGGCGAAGGGGAAGTCTCATGGTTTTTCACGAGTTGTGGCCGGAACCTGGGGTATATTCTCGAGTTACGACGGGGATGGCCCTTCCAGACACGTGTTTGTTCAGCGACGTCAGGACTCCTGCCTAGGTGCGAGGGACACCTCGGGATTTTCCTCGAGTCTTGGCATGGCAATTGGGACGCGTCTCCACGTGAGGCGGGAGACCCAGTGTCCCTTTCCACGTGCCACAGGGATCCTGGGCCTCCTATCCATTTTCAAGAGGAGTCAGGCATCGTCTCCTTTGGAGCATTGATCTCCGCAGACCTCTCGAGGTTTCAAAGGATGTGAGGCCTCCGGTCGCGATGAGGCGGAGAACTAGGTCTTTCTCTGTGGTCTCCACAGGGGATTCAGACATCCCTTCGTCTTGGGAGATGCAAGACGAGCCTGCATTCAATTCACTGCAGGGATAACCGGCCTTACTTCGAGTCAGAGCATCTCGGTGTCCATGCCACTTGAGGCAACAAACTCAGGGTCCCTCAAATATACCTGTAGCTGAAAGAAGCCTCCTCTTGAGGTGCTTGTGGAAAGTTGGTATTCCTCTTGAGTCGAAGCCAGGGACTAAGCTCTCATCTCGAGTTGATTTGGGGTCCACGGAGCCCTTTCGTGTTGCTCCAGTGACCTCAGGATCCCTCTAGACTTGAGACAGTGATCTTGGGTTTTCTCTGGAGTGCCATCAAGGAAATTAAATCTCCTTTCACGTTTGATGTGGAACACGGAATTGCTCTGCACGCAGTCCAGGGGAATCGGGCCAAATGTCGCGGCGAGGGGGAAGTCTCATGGTTTTTCTCGAGTTGCGGCCGGAACCTGGGGTATATTCTCGAGTTACGACGGGGAGGGCCCTTTCAGACACTTGTTTGTTCAGCGACGTCAGGACTCCTGCCTAGGTGCGAGGGACACCTCGGGATTCTCCCCGAGTCTTGGCATGGCAATTGGGAGGTGTCTCCACGTGAGGCGGGAGACCCAGGGTCCCTTTCCACGTGCCACAGTGATCCTGGGACTCCTATCCATTTTCAAGAGGGGTCAGGCATCGTCTCCTTTGGAAGCATTGATCTCCGTGGACTTCTCGAGTTTTCAAAGGATGTGAGGCCTCCCGTCGCCATGAGGCGGAGAACTCGGTCTTTCTCTGTGGTCTCCACAGGGGATTCAGACATCCCTTCGTCTTGGGAGATGCAAGACGAGCCTGCATTCAATTCACTGCAGGGATATCCGGCCTTACTTCGAGTCAGAGCATCTCGGTGTCCATTCCACTTGAGGCCACAAACTCAGGGGCCCTCTCACATACCTGTAGCTTAGAGAAGCCTCCTCTTGAGGTGCTTGTGGAAAGTTGGTATTCCTCTTGAGTCGAAGTCAGGGACTAAGCTCTCATCTCGAGTTGATTTGGGGTCCACGGAGCCCTTTCATTTTGCTACAGTGACCTCAGGATCCCTCTAGACTAGAGACAGTGATCTTGGGTTTTCTCTGGAGTGCCATCAAGGAAATCAAGATTCCTTTCACCTTTGATGTGGAACACATAATTGCTCTGCATGCAGTGCAGGGGAATCGGGCCTCATCTCGCGGCGAGGGGGAAGTCTCATGGTTTTTCTCGAGGTGCGGCCGGAACCTGGGGTATATTCTCGAGTTACGACGGGGAGGGCCCTTCCAGACACGTGTTTCTTCAGCGACGTCAGGACTCCTGCCTAGGTGCGAGGGACACCTCGGGATTCTCCTCGAGTCTTGGCATGGCAATTATGACGCGTCTCCACGTGAGGCGGGAGACCCAGGGTCCCTTTCCACGTGCCAAAGGGATCCTGGGACTCCTATCCATTTTCAAGAGCAGTCAGGCATCGTCACCTTCGGAAGTATTGATCTAGGCGGAGCTCTCGAGTTTTCAAAGGATATGAGGCCTCCGGTTGCGTTGAGGTGGAGAACTAGGTCTTTCTATGTGGTCTCCACAGGGGATTCAGACATCCCTTCGTCTTCGGAGATGAAAGACGAGCCTGCATTCAATTCACTGCAGGGATATCCGGCCTTACTTCGAGTCAGAGCATCTCGGTGTCCATTTCACTTGAGGCCACAAACTCAGGGTCCCTCTCACATACCTGTAGCTGAGAGAAGCCTCCTCTTCAGGTGCTTGTGGAAAGTTGGTATTCCTCTTGACTCGAAGCCAGGGACTAAGCTCTCATCTCGAGTTGATTTGGGGTCCACGGAGCCCTTTCGTTTTGCTACAGTGACTTCAGGATCCCTCTAGACTTGAGACAGTGATCTTGGGTTTTCTCTGGAGTGCCATCAAGGAAATCAAGGCTCCTTTCATGTTTGATGTGGAACAAGGAATGGCTCTGCACGCATTGCAGGGGAATCGGGCCACATCTCGCGGCGAGGGGGAAGTCTCATGGTTTTTCCCGAGTTGCGGCCGGAACCTGGGGTATAATCTCGAGTTACGACCGGGATGGCCCTTCCAGACACGGGTTTGTTCAGCGAGGTCAGGACTCCTGCCTAGGTGGGAGGGACACCTCGGGATTCTCTTCGAGTCTTGGCATGGAAATTGGGACCCGTCTCCACGTGAGGCGGGAGACCCAGTGTCCCTTTCCACGTGCCACAGTGATCCTGGGACTCCTATGCATTTTCAAGAGGAGTCAGGCATCTTCTCCTTTGGAAGCATTGATCTCTGCATACCTCTCGAGTTTTCAAAGGATGTGAGGCCTCCGGTCACGATGAGGCGGAGGACTAGGTCTTTCTCTGTGGTCTCCACAGGGGATTCAGACATCCCTTCGTCTTGGGAGATGCAAGACGAGCCTGCATTCAATTCACTGCAGGGATATCCGGCCTTATTTCGAGTCAGAGCATCTCGGTGTCCATTGCACTTGAGGCCACAAACTCACGGTTCCTCTCACATACCTGTAGCTGACAGAAGCCTCCTCTTGAGGTGCTTGTGGAAAGTTGGTATTCCTCTTGAGTCGAAGCCAGGGACTAAGCTCTCATCTCGAGTTGATTTGGGGTCCACAGAGCCCTTTCGTGTTGCTCCAGTGACCTCAGGATCCCTCTAGACTTGAGACAGTGATCTTGGGTTTTCTGTGGAGTGCCATCAAGGAAATCAAGGCTCCTATCATGTTTGATGTGGAACACGGAATTGCTCTGCACGCAGTGCAGGGGAATTGGGCCTCATCTCGCGGCGAGGGGGAAGTCTCATGGTTTTTCTCGAGTTGCGGCCGAAACCTGGGGTATATTCTCGAGTTACGACGGGGAGGGCCCTTCCAGACACGTGTTTGTTCACCGACGTCAGGACTCCTGCCTAGGTGGGAGGGACACCTCGGGATTCTCCTCGAGTCTTTGCATGGCAATTGGGACCCGTCTCCACGTGAGGCGGGAGACCCAGGGTCCCTTTCCACGTGCCACAGGGTTCCTGGGACTCCTATCCATTTTCAAGAGGAGTCAGGCATCGTCTCCTTTGGAAGCATTGATCTCCGCAGACCTCTCGAGTTTTCAAAGGATGTGAGGCCTCCGGTCGCGATGAGGCGGAGGACTAGGTCTTTCTCTGTGGTCTCCACAGCGGATTCAGACATCCCTTCCTCTTGGGAGATGCAAGATGAGCCTGCATTCAATTCACTGCAGGGATATCCGGCCTTACTTCGAGTCTGAGCATCTCAGTGTCCATTCCACTTGAGGCCACAAACTCAAGGTCCCTCTCACATACCTGTAGCTGAGAGAAGCCTCCTCTTGAGGTGCTTGTGGAAAGTTGGTATTCCTCTTGAGTCGAAGCCAGGGACTAAGCTCTCATCTCGAGTTGATTTGGGGTCCACGGAGCCCTTTCGTGTTGCTCCAGTGACCTCAGGATCCCTCTAGACTTGAGACAGTTATCTTGGGTTTTCTCTGGAGTGCCATCAAGGAAATCAAGGCTCCTTTCCTGTTTGATGTGGAACACGGAATTGCTCTGCACGCAGTCCAGGGAAATCGGGCCTCATCTCGCGGAGAGGGGGAAGTCTCATGGTTTTTCTCGAGTTGCGGCCGGAACCTGGGGTATATTCTCGAGTTACGACGGGGAGGGCCCTTCCAGACACGTGTTTGTTCAGCGACGTCAGGACTCCTGCCTAGGTGCGAGGGACACCTCGGGATTACCCTCGAGTCTTGGCATGGCAATGGGGATGCGTCTCCACATGAGGCGGGAGACCCAGGGTCCCTTTCCACGTGCCACAGGGATCCTGGGACTCCTATCCATTTTCAAAGAGGAGTCAGGCATCGTCTCCTTTGGAAGCATTGATCTCCGCGGACCTCTCGAATTTTCAAACGGTGTGAGGCCTCCGGTCGCGATGAGGCGGAAAATTAGGTCTTTCTCTGTGGTCTCCACAGGGGATTCAGACATCCCTTCATCTTGGGAGATGCAAGACGAGCCTGCATTCAATTCACTGCAGGGATATCCGGCCTTAATTCGAGTCAGAGCATCTCGGTGTCCATTCCACTTGAGGCCACAAACTCAGGGTCCCACTCACATACCTATAGCTGAGAGAAGCCTCCTCTTGAGGTGCTTGTGGAAAGTTGGTATTCCTCTTGAGTCTAAGCCAGGGACTAAGCTCTCATCTCGAGTTGATTTGGGGTCCACGGAGCCCTTTCGTGTTGCTCCAGTGACCTCAGGATCCCTCTAGACTTGAGACAGTGATCTTGGGTTTTCTCTGGAGTGCCATCAAGGAAATCAAGGCTCCTTTCACGTTTGATGTGGAACACGGAATTGCTCTGCACGCAGTGCAGGGGAATCGGGCCTCATCTCCCGGCGAGCGGGAAGTCTCATGGTTTTTCTCGAGTTGCGGCCGGAACCTGGTGTATATTCTCGAGTTACGACGGGGAGGGCCCTTCCAGACACGTGTTTGTTCAGCAACGTCAGGACTCCTGCCTAGGAGCGAGGGACACCTCGGGATTCTCCTCGAGTCTTGGCATGGCAATTGGGAGGCGTCTCCACGTGAGGCGGGAGACCCAGGGTCCCTTTCCACGTGCCACAGGGATCCTGGGACTCCTATCCATTTTCAAGAGGAGTCAGGCATCGTCTCTTTTGGAAGCATTGATCTCCGCGGACCTCTCGAGTTTTCAAAGTATGTGAGGCCTCCGGTCGCAATGAGGCGAGGACTAGGTCTTTCTCTGTGGTCTCCACAGGGTATTCAGACATTCCTTCGTCTTGGGAGATGCAAGATGAGCCTGCATTCAATTCACTTCAGGGATATCCAGCCTTACTTCGAGTCAGAGCATCTCGGTCTCCATTCCACTTGAGGCCACAAACTCAGGGTCCCTCTCACATACCTGTAGCTGAGAGAAGCCTCCTCTTGAGGTGCTTGTGGAAAGTTGGTATTCCTCTTGAGTCGAAGCCAGGGACTAAGCTCTCATCTCGAGTTGATGTGGGGTCCACGGAGCCCTTTCGTGTTGCTCCAGTGACCTCAGGATCCGTTTAGACTTGAGACAGTGATCTTGGGTTTTCTCTGGAGTGCCATCAAGGAAATCAAGGCTCCTTTCACGTTTGATGTGGAACACGGAATTGCTCTGCACGCAGTGCAGGAGAATCGGGCCTCATCTCCCAGCCAGCGGGAAGTTTCATTGTTTTTCTCGAGTTGTGGCCGGAACCTGGGGTATATTCTCGAGTTACGACGGGGAGTGTCCTTCCAGACACGTGTTTGTTCAGCGACGTCAGGACTCCTGCCTATGTGAGAGGGACACCTCGGGATTCTCCTCTAGTCTTGGCATGGCAATTGGGACGCGTCTCCATGTGAGGAGCGAGACCCAGTGTCCCTTTCCACGTGCCACAGGGATCCTGGGACTCCTATCCATTTTCAAGAGGAGTCAGGCATCGTCTCCTTTGGAAGCATTGATCTCCGTGGACCTCTCGAGTTTTCAAAGGATGTGAGGCCTCCGGTCGCGATGAGGCGGACGAGTAGGTCTTTCTCTGTGGTCTCCACAGGGGATTCAGACATCCCTTCGTCTTGGGAGATGCAAGTCGAGCCTGCATTCAATTCACTGCAGGGATATCCGGCCTTACTTCGAGTCAGAGCATCTCGGTGTCCATTCCACTTGAGGCCACAAACTCAGGGTCCCTCTCACATACCTGTAGCTGAGAGAAGACTCCTCTTGAGGTGCTTGTGGAATGTTGGTAATCCTCTTGAGTCGAAGCCAGACACTAAGCTCTCATCTCGAGTTGATTTGGGGTCCACGGAGCCCTTTCGTGTTGCTCCAGTGACCTCAGGATCCCTCTAGACTTGAGACAGTGATCTTGGGTTTTCTCTGGAGTGCCATCAAGGAAATCAAGGCTCTTTTCATGTTTGATGTGGAACACGGAATTGCTCTGCACGCAGTGCAGGGGAATCTGGCCTCATCTCACGGCGAAGGGGAAGTCTCATGGTTTTTCTCGAGTTGCGGCCGGAACCTGGGGTATATTCTCGAGTTACGACGGGGAGGGCCCTTCCAGACACGTGTTTGTGCAGCGACGTCAGGACTCCTGCCTAGGTGCGAGGGACACCTCGGGATTCTCCTCGAGTCTTGGCATGGTAATTGGGACGCGTCTCCACTTGAGGCGGGGGACCCAGTGTCCCTTTCCACGTGCCACAGGGATCCTGGGACTCCTATCCATTTTCAAGAGGAGTCAGGCATCGTCTCCTTTGGAAGCATTGATCTTCGGGGACCTCTCGAGTTTGCAAAGGATGTGAGCCCTCCGGTCGCGATGAGAAGGAGAACTAGGTCTTTCTCTGTGGTCTCCACAGGGGATTCAGACATCCCTTCGTCTTGGGAGATGCAAGACGAGCCTGCATTCAATTCACTGCAGGGATATCCGGCCTTACTTCGAGTCAGAGCATCTCGGTGTCCATTCCACTTGAGGCCACAAACTCAGGGTCCCTCTGACATACCTGTAGCTTAGAGAAGCCTCCTCTTGAGGTGCTTGTGGAAAGTTGGTATTCCTCTAGAGTAGAAGCCATGGACTAAGCTCTCATCTCGAGTTGATTTGGGGTCCACGGAGCCCTTTCGTATTGCTCCAGTGACCTCAGGATCCCTCTAGACTTGAGACAGTGATCTTGGGTTTTCTCTGGAGTGCCATCAAGGAAATCAAGGCTCCTTTCACGTTTGATGTGGAACACTGAATTGCTCTGCATGCAGTGCAGGTAAATCGGGCCTCAACTCGCGGCTAGGGGGAAGGCTCATGGTTTTTCTCGAGTTGCGACCCGAACCTGGGGTATATTCTCGAGTTACGACGGGGAGGGCCCTTCCAGACACGTGTTTGTTCAGCGACGTCAGGAATCCTGCCTAGGTGGAAGGGACACCTCGGGATTCTCCTCGAGTCTTGGCATTGCAACTGGGACGCGTCTCCACGTGAGTCGGGAGACCCAGGGTCCCTTTCAACGTGCCACAGGGATCCTGGGACTCCTATCCATTTTCAAGAGGAGTCAGGCATCGTCTCCTTTGGAAGCATTGATCTCCGCAGACCTCTCGAGTTTTCAGAGGATGTGAGGCCTATGGTCGCGATGAGGCGGAGGACTAGGTCTTTCTCTGTCGTCTCCACAGGGGATTCAGACATCCCTTCGTCTTGGGAGATGCAAGACGAGCCTGCTTTCAATTCACTGCAGGGATATCCGGCCTTACTTCAAGTCAGAGCATCTCGGTGTCCATTCCACTTGAGGCCACAAACTCATGGTCCCTCTCACATACCTGTAGCTGAGAGAAGCCTCCTCTTGAAGTGCTTGTGGAAAGTTGGTATTCCTCTAGAGTAGAAGCCATGGGCTAAGCTCTCATCTCGAGTTGATTTGGGGTCCACGGAGCCCTTTCGTATTGCTCCAGTGACCTCAGGATCCCTCTAGACTTGAGACAGTGATCTTGGGTTTTCTCTGGAGTGCCATCAAGGAAATCAAGGCTCCTTTCACGTTTGATGTGGAACACGGAATTGCTCTGCACGCAGTGCAGGGGAATCGGGCCTCATCTCGCAGGGAGGGGGAAGACTCATGGTTTTTCTCGAGTTGCGGCCGGAACCTGGGGTATATTCTCGAGTTACGACGGGGAGGGCCCTTCCAGACACGTGTTTGTTCAGCGATGTCAGGACTCCTGCCTAGGTGCGAGGGACACCTCGGGATTCTCCTCGAGTCTTGGCATGGCAATTGGGACGCGTCTCCACGTGAGGCGGGAGACCCAGGGTCCCTTTCGACGTGCCACAGGGATCCTGGGACTCCTATCCATTTTCAAGAGGAGTCAGGCATCGTCTCCTTTGGAAGCATGGATCTCCGCGGACCTCTCGAGTTTTCAAAGGATGTGAGGCCTCCGTTCGCGTTGAGGAGGAGGACTAGGTCTTTCTCTGTGGTCTCCACAGGGGATTCAGACAACCCTTCATCTTGGGAGATGCAAGACGAGCCTGCATTCAATTCACTGCAGGGATATCCGGCCTTACTTCGAGTCAGAGCATCTCGGTGTCCATTCCACTTGAGGCCACAAACTCAGGGTCCCTCTCACATACCTGTAGCTGAGAGAAGCCTCCTCTTTAGGTGCTTGTGGAAAGTTGGTATACCTCTTGAGTTGATGCCAGGGACTAAGCTCTCATCTCGAGTTGATTTGGGGTCCACGGAGCCCTTTCCTGTTGCTCTAGTGACCTCAGGAACCCTCTAGACTTGAGACAGTTATCTTGGGTTTTCTCTGGAGTGCCATCAAGGAAATTAAGGCTCCTTTCACGTTTGATGTGGAACACGGAATTGCTCTGCACGCAGTGCAGGGGAAACGGGTCTCATGTCGCGGCGAGGGGGAAGTCTCATGGTTTTTCTCGAGTTGCGGCCGGAACCTGGGGTATATTCTCGAGTTACGACGGGGAGGGCCCTTCCGGACACGTGTTTGTTCAGCGACGTCAGGACTCCTGCCTAGGTGCGAGGGACACCTCCGGATTCTCCTCGAGTCTTGGCATGGCAATTGGGACGCGTCTCCACGTGAGGCGGGAGACCCAGTGTCCCTTCCCACGTGCCACAGGGATCCTGGGACTCCTATCCATTTTCAAGAGTCAGGCATCGTCTCCTTTGGAAGCATTGATCTCTGCAGACCTCTCGAGTTTTCAAAGGATGTGAGCCCTCCGGTCGCGATGAGGCGGAGGACTAGGTCTTTCTCTGTGGTCTCCACAGGGGACTCAGACATCCCTTCGTCTTGGGAGATGCAAGACGAGCCTGCATTCAATTCACTTCAGGGATATCCGGTCTTACTTCGAGTCAGAGCATCGCGATGTCCATTCCACTTGAGATCACAAACTCCTGGGCCCTCTCACATACCTGTAGCTGAGAGAAGCCTCCTCTTTAGGTGCTTGTGGAAAGTTGGTATACCTCTTGAGTTGATGCCAGGGACTAAGCTCTCATCTCGAGTTGATTTGGGGTCCACGGAGCCCTTTCATGTTGCTCCAGTGACCTCAGGATCCCTCTAGACTTGAGACAGTGATCTTGGGTTTTCTCTGGAGTGCCATCAAGGAAATCAAGGCTCCTTTCACGTTTGATGTGGAACACGGAATTGCTCTGCACGCAGTGAAGGGGAATCGGGCCTCATCTTGCGGCGAGGGGGAAGTCTCATGGTTTTTCTCGAATTGCGGCCGGAACCTGGGGTATATTCTTGAGTTACGACGGGGAGGGCCCTTCCAGACACGTGTTTGTTCAGCGACGTCAGGACTCCTGCCTAGGTTCGAGGGACACTCTGGATTCTCCACGAGTCTTGGCATGGCAATTGGGACGCGTCTCCACGTGAGGCGGGAGACCCAGGATCCCTTTCCACGTCCCACAGGGATCCTGGGACTCCTATCCATTTTCAAGAGGAGTCAGGCATCGTCTCCTTTGGAAGCATTGATCTCCGCGGACCTCTCGAGTTTTCAAAGGATGTGAGGCCTCCTGTCGCGATGAGGCGGAGAACTAGTTCTTTCTCTGTGGTCTCCACAGGGGATTCAGACATCCCTTCGTCTTTGGAGATGCAAGACGAGCCTGCATTCAATTCACTGCAGGGATATCCGGCCTTACTTCAAGTCAGAGCATCTCGGTGTCCATTCCACTTGAGGCCACAAACTCAGAGTCCCTCTCACATACCTGTAGCTGAGAGAAGCCTCCTCTTGAGGTGCTTGTGGAAAGTTGGTATTCCTCTTGAGTCGAATCCCGGGACTAAGCTCTCATCTCGATTTGATTTGGGGTCCACGGAGCCCTTTCGTGTTGCTCCAGTGACCTCAGGATCCCTCTAGACATGAAACAGTGATCTTGGGTTTTCTCTGGAGTGCCATCAAGGAAATCAAGGCTCCTTTGACTTTTGATGTGGAACACGGAATTGCTCTGCACGCAGTGCAGGGGAATCGGCTCTCATCTCGCGGCGAGGGGGAAGTCTCATGGTTTTTCTCGAGTTGCGGCCGGAACCTGGGGTATATTCTCGAGTTACGACAGATAGGGCCCTTCCAGACACGTGTTTGTTCAGCGACAACAGGACTCCTGCCTAGGTGCAAGGGACACCTCGGGCTTCTCCTCGAGTCTTGACATGGCAATTGGGACGCGTCTCCACGTGAGGCGGGAGACCCAGGGTCCCTTTCCACATGCCACAGGCCTCCTGGGACTCCTATCCATTTTAAAGAGGAGTCAGGCATCTTCTCCTTTGGAAGCATTGATATCTGCGGACCTCTCGAGTTTTCAGAAGATGTGAGGCCTCCGGTCGCGATGAGGCGGAGAACTAGGTCTTTCTCTGTGGTCTCCACAGGTGATTCAGACATCCCTTCGTCTTGCGAGTTGCAAGACAAGCCTTCATTCAATTCACTGCAGGGATATCCGGCCTTACATCGAGTCAGAGCATCTCGGTGTCCATTCCACTTGAGGCCACAAACTCAGGGTCCCTCTCACATAACAGTAGCTGAGAGAAGACTCCTCTTGTGGTGCTTGTGGAAAGTTGGTATTCCTCTTAAGTCGATGCCAGGGACTAAGCTCTCATCTCGAGTTGATTTAGGGTCCACGGAGCATTTTCGTGTTGTTCCAGTTACCTCAGGATCGCTCTAGACTTGAGACAGTGATCTTGGGTTTTCTCTGGAGTGCCATCAAGGAAATCAAGGCTCCGTTCACATTTGATGTGGAACACGGAATTGCTCTGCACGCAGTGCAAGGGAATCGGGCCTCATCTCGGGGCGAATGGGAAGTCTCATGGTTTTTCTTGAGTTGCGGACGGACCCTGGGATATATTCTCGAGTTACGACGGGGAGGGCCCTTCCAGACACGTGTTTGTTCAGCGACGTCAGGACTCGGGCCTAGGTACGAGGGACACCTCGGGATTCTCCTCGAGTCTTGGCATGGCAATTGGGACGCGTCTCCACGTGAGGCGGGAGACCCAGTGTCCCTTTCCACGTGCCACAGGGATCCTGGGATTCCTATCCATTTTCAAGAGGAGTCAGGCATCGTCTCCTTTGGAAGCATTGATCTCGGCGGACCTCTTCAGTTTTCAAATGATGTGAGGCCTCCGGTCGCGATGAGGCGGAGAAATAGGTCTTTCTCTGTGGTCTCCACAGGGGATTCAGACATCCCTTTGTCTTGGGAGATGCAAGTCGAGCCTGCATTCAATTCACTGCAGGGATATCCGGCCTTACTTCGAGTCAGAGCATCTCGGTGTCCATTCCACTTGAGGCCACAAACTCAGGGTCCCTCTCACATACCTGTTGCTGAGAGAAGCCTCCTCTTGAGGTGCTTGTGGAATGTTGGTAATCCTCTTGAGTCGAAGCCAGACACTAAGCTCTCATCTCGAGTTGATTTGGGGTCCACGGAGCCCTTTCGTGTTGCTCCAGTGACCTCAGGATCCCTCTAGACTTGAGACAGTGATCTTGGGTTTTCTCTGGAGTGCCATCAAGGAAATCAAGGCTCCTTTCATGTTTGATGTGGAACACGGAATTGCTCTGCACGCAGTGCAGGGGAATCTGGCCTCATCTCGCGGCGAAGGGGAAGTCTCATGGTTTTTCTCGAGTTGCGGCCGGAACCTGGGCTATATTCTCGAGTTACGACGGGGAGGGCCCTTCCAGACACGTGTTTGTTCAGCGACGTCAGGACTCCTGCCTAGGTGCGAGGGACACCTCGGGATTCTCCTCGAGTCTTGGCATGGCAATTGGGACGCGTCTCCACTTGAGGTGGGGGACCCAGTGTCCCTTTCCACGTGCCACAGGGATCCTGGGACTCCTATCCATTTTCAAGAGGAGTCAGGCATCGTCTCCTTTGGAAGCATTGATCTTTGGGGACCTCTCGAGTTTTCAAAGGATGTGAGGCCTCCGGTCGCGTTGAGAAGGAGAACTAGGTCTTTCTCTGTGGTCTCCACAGGGGATTCAGACATCCCTTCGTCTTGGGAGATGCAAGACGAGCCTGCATTCAATTCACTGCAGGGATATCCGGCCTTACTTCGAGTCAGAGCATCTCGGTGTCCATTCTACTTGAGGCCACAAACTCAGGGTCCCTCTGACATACCTGTAGCTTAGAGAAGCCTCCTCTTGAGGTGCTTGTGGAAAGTTGGTATTCCTCAAGAGTAGAAGCCATGGGCTAAGCTCTCATCTCGAGTTGATTTGGGGTCCACAGAGCCCTTTCGTATTGCTCCAGTGACCTCAGGATCCCTCTAGACTTGAGACAGTGATCTTGGGTTTTCTCTGGAGTGCCATCAAGGAAATCAATGCTCCTTTCACGTTTGATGTGGAACACGGAATTGCTCTGCATGCAGTGCAGGTAAATCGGGCCTCAACTCGCGGCTAGGGGGAAGGCTCATGGTTTTTCTCGAGTTGCGACCCGAACCTGTGGTATATTCTCGAGTTACGACGGGGAGGGCCCTTCCAGACACGTGTTTGTTCAGCGACGTCAGGAATCCTGCCTAGGTGGGAGGGACACCTCGGGATTCTCCTCGAGTCTTGTCATGGCAATTGGGACGCGTCTCCACGTGAGGCGGGAGACCCAGGGTCCCTTTCCACGTGCCACAGGGATCCTGGGACTCCTATCCATTTTCAAGAGGAGTCAGGCATCGTCTCCTTTGGAAGCATTGATCTCCGCAGACCTCTCGAGTTTTCAAAGGATGTGAGGCCTATGGTCGCGATGAGGCGGAGGACTAGGTCTTTCTCTGTGGTCTCCACAGGGGATTCAGACATCCCTTCGTCTTGGGAGATGCAAGACGAGCCTGCATTCAATTCACTGCAGGGATATCCGGCTTTACTTCAAGTCAGAGCATCTCGGTGTCCATTCCACTTGAGGCCACAAACTCATGGTCCCTCTCACATACCTGTAGCTGAGAGAAGCCTCCTCTTGAAGTGCTTGTGGAAAGTTGGTATTCCTCTTGAGTCGAAGCCAGACACTAAGCTCTCATCTCGAGATGATTTGGGGTCCAGGGAGCCCTTTCGTGTTGCTACAGTGACCTCAGGATCCCTCTAGACTTGAGGCAGTGATCTTGGGTTTTCTCTGGAGTGCCATCAAGGAAATCAAGGCTCCTTTCACGTTTGATGTGGAACACGGAATTGATCTGCACACAGTGCAGGGGAATGGGGCCTTATCTCGCGGTGAGGGGTAAGTCTCATGGTTTTTCTCGAGTTGCGGCCGGAACCTGGGGTATATTCTCGAGTTACGACGTGGAGGGCCCTTCCTGACACGTGTTTGTGCAGCGACGTCAGGACTCCTGCCTAGGTGCTAGGGACAACTCGGGATTCTCCTCGAGTCTTGGCATGGCAATTGGGACGCGTCTCCACGTGAGGCGGGAGACCCAGGGTCCCTTTCCAATTGCCACAGGGATGCTGGGACTCCTATCCATTTTCACGAGGAGTCAGGCATCGTCTCCTTTGGAAGCATTGATCTCCGCGGACCTCTCGAGGTTTCAAAGGATGTGAGGCCTGCGGTCGCGATGAGGTGGAGGACTGGTCTTTCTCTGTCGTCTCCACAGGGGATTCAGACATCCCTTCCTCTTGGGAGATGCAAGACGAGCCTGCATTCAATTCACTGCAGGGATATCCGGCCTTACTTCAAGTCAGAACATCTCGGTGTCCATTCCACTTGAGGCCACAAACTCAGAGTCCCTCTCACATACCTGTAGCTGAGAGAAGCCTCCTCTTGAGGTGCTTGTGGAATGTTGGTAATCCTCTTGAGTCGAAGCCAGACACTAAGCTCTCATCTCGAGTTGATTTGGGGTCCACGGAGCCCTTTCGTGTTGCTCCAGTGACCTCAGGATCCCTCTAGACTTGAGACAGTGATCTTGGGTTTTCTCTGGAGTGCCATCAAGGAAATCAAGGCTCCTTTCATGTTTGATGTGGAACACGGAATTGCTCTGCACGCAGTGCAGGGGAATCTGGCCTCATCTCGCGGCGAAGGGGAAGTCTCATGGTTTTTCTCGAGTTGCGGCCGGAACCTGGGGTATATTCTCGAGTTACGACGGGGAGGGCCCTTCCAGACACGTGTTTGTTCAGCGACGTCAGGACTCCTGCCTAGGTGCGAGGGACACCTCGGGATTCTCCTCGAGTCATGGCATGGCAATTGGGACGCGTCTCCACTTGAGGCGGGGGACCCAGTGTCCCTTTCCACGTGCCACAGGGATCCTGGGACTCCTATCCATTTTCAAGAGGAGTCAGGCATCGTCTCCTTTGGAAGCATTGATCTTTGGGGACCTCTCGAGTTTTCAAAGGATGTGAGGCCTCCGGTCGCGTTGAGAAGGAGAACTAGGTCTTTCTCTGTGGTCTCCACAGGGGATTCAGACATCCCTTCGTCTTGGGAGATGCAAGACGAGCCTGCATTCAATTCACTGCAGGGATATCCGGCCTTACTTCGAGTCAGAGCATCTCGGTGTCCATTCTACTTGAGGCCACAAACTCAGGGTCCCTCTGACATACATGTAGCTTAGAGAAGCCTCCTCTTGAGGTGCTTGTGGAAAGTTGGTATTCCTCAAGAGTAGAAGCCATGGGCTAAGCTCTCATCTCGAGTTGATTTGGGGTCCACGGAGCCCTTTCGTATTGCTCCAGTGACCTCAGGATCCCTCTAGACTTGAGACAGTGATCTTGGGTTTTCTCTGGAGTGCCATCAAGGAAATCAATGCTCCTTTCACGTTTGATGTGGAACACGGAATTGCTCTGCATGCAGTGCAGGTAAATCGGGCCTCAACTCGCGGCTAGGGGGAAGGCTCATGGTTTTTCTCGAGTTGCGACCCGAACCTGTGGTATATTCTCGAGTTACGACGGGGAGGGCCCTTCCAGACACGTGTTTGTTCAGCGACGTCAGGAATCCTGCCTAGGTGGGAGGGACACCTCGGGATTCTCCTCGAGTCTTGGCATGGCAATTGGGACGCGTCTCCACGTGAGGCGGGAGACCCAGGGTCCCTTTCCACGTGCCACAGGGATCCTGGGACTCCTATCCATTTTCACGAGGAGTCAGGCATCGTCTCCTTTGGAAGCATTGATCTCCGCAGACCTCTCGAGTTTTCAAAGGATGTGAGGCCTATGGTCGCGATGAGGCGGAGGACTAGGTCTTTCTCTGTGGTCTCCACAGGGGATTCAGACATCCCTTCGTCTTGGGAGATGCAAGACGAGCCTGCATTCAATTCACTGCAGGGATATCCGGCCTTACTTCAAGTCAGAGCATCTCGGTGTCCATTCCACTTGAGGCCACAAACTCATGGTCCCTCTCACATACCTGTAGCTGAGAGAAGCCTCCCCTTGAAGTGCTTGTGGAAAGTTGGTATTCCTCTTGAGTCGAAGCCAGACACTAAGCTCTCATCTCGAGATGATTTGGGGTCCAGGGAGCCCTTTCGTGTTGCTACAGTGACCTCAGGATCCCTCTAGACTTGAGGCAGTGATCTTGGGTTTTCTCTGGAGTGCCATCAAGGAAATCAAGGCTCCTTTCACGTTTGATGTGGAACACGGAATTGATCTGCACATAGTGCAGGGGAATCGGGCCTTATCTCGCGGTGAGGGGTAAGTCTCATGGTTTTTCTCGAGTTGCGGCCGGAACCTGGGGTATATTCTCGAGTTACGACGGGGAGGGCCCTTCCTGACACGTGTTTGTGCAGCGACGTCAGGACTCCTGCCTAGGTGCTAGGGACAACTCGGGATTCTCCTCGAGTCTTGGCATGGCAATTGGGACGCGTCTCCACGTGAGGCGGGAGACCCAGGGTCCCTTTCCAATTGCCACATGGATGCTGGGACTCCTATCCATTTTCACGAGGAGTCAGGCATCGTCTCCTTTGGAAGCATTGATCTCCGCGGACCTCTCGAGGTTTCAAAGGATGTGAGGCCTGCGGTCTCGATGAGGTGGAGGACTGGTCTTTCTCTGTCGTCTCCACAGGGGATTCAGACATCCCTTCCTCTTGGGAGATGCAAGACGAGCCTGCATTCAATTCACTGCAGGGATATCCGGCCTTACTTCAAGTCAGAGCATCTCGGTGTCCATTCCACTTGAGGCCACAAACTCAGAGTCCCTCTCACATACCTGTAGCTGAGAGAAGCCTCCTCTTGAGGTGCTTGTGGAAAGTTGGTATTCCTCTTGAGTCGAATCCCGGGACTAAGCTCTCATCTCGATTTGATTTGGGATCCACGGAGCCCTTTCGTGTTGCTCCAGTGACCTCAGGATCCCTCTAGACATGAAACAGTGATCTTGGGTTTTCTCTGGAGTGCCATCAAGTTAATCAAGGCTCCTTTCACGTTTGATGTGGAACACGGAATTGCTCTGCATGCAGTGCAGGGGAATCGGCTCTCATCTCGCAGCGAGGGGGAAGTCTCATGGTTTTTCTCGAGTTGCGGCCGGAACCTGGGGTATATTCTCGAGTTACGACAGGGAGGGCCCTTCCAGACACGTGTTTGTTCAGCGACAACAGGACTCCTGCCTAGGTGCAAGGGACACCTCGGGCTTCTCCTCGAGTCTTGACATGGCAATTGGGACGCGTCTCCACGTGAGGCGGGAGACCCAGGGTCCCTTTCCACGTGCCACAGGCCTCCTGGGACTCCTATCCATTTTAAAGAGGAGTCAGGCATCTTCTCCTTTGGAAGCATTGATCTCGGCGGACCTCTCCAGTTTTCAAAGGATGTGAGGCCTCCGGTCACGATGAGGCGGAGAAATAGGTCTTTCTCTGTGGTCTCCACAGGGGATTCAGACATCCCTTCGTCTTGGGAGATGCAAGTCGAGCCTGCATTCAATTCACTGCAGGGATATCCGGCCTTACTTCGAGTCAGAGCATCTCGGTGTCCATTCCACTTGAGGCCACAAACTCAGGGTCCCTCTCACATACCTGTAGCTGAGAGAAGCCTCCTCTTGAGGTGCTTGTGGAATGTTGGTAATCCTCTTGAGTCGAAGCCAGACACTAAGCTCTCATCTCGAGTTGATTTGGGGTCCACGGAGCCCTTTCGTGTTGCTCCAGTGACCTCAGGATCCCTCTAGACTTGAGACAGTGATCTTGGGTTTTCTCTGGAGTGCCATCAAGGAAATCAAGGCTCCTTTCATGTTTGATGTGGAACACGGAATTGCTCTGCACGCAGTGCAGGGGAATCTGGCCTCATCTCGCGGCGAAGGGGAAGTCTCATGGTTTTTCTCGAGTTGCGGCCGGAACCTGGGGTATATTCTCGAGTTACGACGGGGAGGGCCCTTCCAGACACGTGTTTGTTCAGCGACAACAGGACTCCTGCCTAGGTGCAAGGGACACCTCGGGCTTCTCCTCGAGTCTTGACATGGCAATTGGGACGCGTCTCCACGTGAGGCGGGAGACCCAGGGTCCCTTTCCACATGCCACAGGCCTCCTGGGACTCCTATCCATTTTAAAGAGGAGTCAGGCATCTTCTCCTTTGGAAGCATTGATATCTGCGGACCTCTCGAGTTTTCAGAAGATGTGAGGCCTCCGGTCGCGATGAGGCGGAGAACTAGGTCTTTCTCTGTGGTCTCCACAGGTGATTCAGACATCCCTTCGTCTTGCGAGTTGCAAGACAAGCCTTCATTCAATTCACTGCAGGGATATCCGGCCTTACTTCGAGTCAGAGCATCTCGGTGTCCATTCCACTTGAGGCCACAAACTCAGGGTCCCTCTCACATAACAGTAGCTGAGAGAAGCCTCCTCTTGAGGTGCTTGTGGAATGTTGGTAATCCTCTTGAGTCGAAGCCAGACACTAAGCTCTCATCTCGAGTTGATTTGGGGTCCACGGAGCCCTTTCGTGTTGCTCCAGTGACCTCAGGATCCCTCTAGACTTGAGACAGTGATCTTGGGTTTTCTCTGGAGTGCCATCAAGGAAATCAAGGCTCCTTTCATGTTTGATGTGGAACACGGAATTGCTCTGCACGCAGTGCAGGGGAATCTGGCCTCATCTCCCGGCGAAGGGGAAGTCTCATGGTTTTTCTCGAGTTGCGGCCGGAACCTGGGCTATATTCTCGAGTTACGACGGGGAGGGCCCTTCCAGACACGTGTTTGTTCAGCGACGTCAGGACTCCTGCCTAGGTGCGAGGGACACCTCGGGATTCTCCTCGAGTCTTGGCATGGCAATTGGGACGCGTCTCCACTTGAGGTGGGGGACCCAGTGTCCCTTTCCACGTGCCACAGGGATCCTGGGACTCCTATCCATTTTCAAGAGGAGTCAGGCATCGTCTCCTTTGGAAGCATTGATCTTTGGGGACCTCTCGAGTTTTCAAAGGATGTGAGGCCTCCGGTCGCGTTGAGAAGGAGAACTAGGTCTTTCTCTGTGGTCTCCACAGGGGATTCAGACATCCCTTCGTCTTGGGAGATGCAAGACGAGCCTGCATTCAATTCACTGCAGGGATATCCGGCCTTACTTCGAGTCAGAGCATCTCGGTGTCCATTCTACTTGAGGCCACAAACTCAGGGTCCCTCTGACATACCTGTAGCTTAGAGAACCCTCCTCTTGAGGTGCTTGTGGAAAGTTGGTATTCCTCAAGAGTAGAAGCCATGGGCTAAGCTCTCATCTCGAGTTGATTTGGGGTCCACGGAGCCCTTTCGTATTGCTCCAGTGACCTCAGGATCCCTCTAGACTTGAGACAGTGATCTTGGGTTTTCTCTGGAGTGCCATCAAGGAAATCAATGCTCCTTTCACGTTTGATGTGGAACACGGAATTGCTCTGCATGCAGTGCAGGTAAATCGGGCCTCAACTCGCGGCTAGGGGGAAGGCTCATGGTTTTTCTCGAGTTGCGACCCGAACCTGTGGTATATTCTCGAGTTACGACGGGGAGGGCCCTTCCAGACACGTGTTTGTTCAGCGACGTCAGGAATCCTGCCTAGGTGGGAGGGACACCTCGGGATTCTCCTCGAGTCTTGTCATGGCAATTGGGACGCGTCTCCACGTGAGGCGGGAGACCCAGGGTCCCTTTCCACGTGCCACAGGGATCCTGGGACTCCTATCCATTTTCAAGAGGAGTCAGGCATCGTCTCCTTTGGAAGCATTGATCTCCGCAGACCTCTCGAGTTTTCAAAGGATGTGAGGCCTATGGTCGCGATGAGGCGGAGGACTAGGTCTTTCTCTGTGGTCTCCACAGGGGATTCAGACATCCCTTCGTCTTGGGAGATGCAAGACGAGCCTGCATTCAATTCACTGCAGGGATATCCGGCCTTACTTCAAGTCAGAGCATCTCGGTGTCCATTCCACTTGAGGCCACAAACTCATGGTCCCTCTCACATACCTGTAGCTGAGAGAAGCCTCCTCTTGAAGTGCTTGTGGAAAGTTGGTATTCCTCTTGAGTCGAAGCCAGACACTAAGCTCTCATCTCGAGATGATTTGGGGTCCAGGGAGCCCTTTCGTGTTGCTACAGTGACCTCAGGATCCCTCTAGACTTGAGGCAGTGATCTTGGGTTTTCTCTGGAGTGCCATCAAGGAAATCAAGGCTCCTTTCACGTTTGATGTGGAACACGGAATTGATCTGCACACAGTGCAGGGGAATCGGGCCTTATCTCGCGGTGAGGGGTAAGTCTCATGGTTTTTCTCGAGTTGCGGCCGGAACCTGGGGTATATTCTCGAGTTACGACGTGGAGGGCCCTTCCTGACACGTGTTTGTGCAGCGACGTCAGGACTCCTGCCTAGGTGCTAGGGACAACTCGGGATTCTCCTCGAGTCTTGGCATGGCAATTGGGACGCGTCTCCACGTGAGGCGGGAGACCCAGGGTCCCTTTCCAATTGCCACAGGGATGCTGGGACTCCTATCCATTTTCACGAGGAGTCAGGCATCGTCTCCTTTGGAAGCATTGATCTCCGCGGACCTCTCGAGGTTTCAAAGGATGTGAGGCCTGCGGTCGCGATGAGGTGGAGGACTGGTCTTTCTCTGTCGTCTCCACAGGGGATTCAGACATCCCTTCCTCTTGGGAGATGCAAGACGAGCCTGCATTCAATTCACTGCAGGGATATCCGGCCTTACTTCAAGTCAGAGCATCTCGGTGTCCATTCCACTTGAGGCCACAAACTCAGAGTCCCTCTCACATACCTGTAGCTGAGAGAAGCCTCCTCTTGAGGTGCTTGTGGAATGTTGGTAATCCTCTTGAGTCGAAGCCAGACACTAAGCTCTCATCTCGAGTTGATTTGGGGTCCACGGAGCCCTTTCGTGTTGCTCCAGTGACCTCAGGATCCCTCTAGACTTGAGACAGTGATCTTGGGTTTTCTCTGGTGTGCCATCAAGGAAATCAAGGCTCCTTTCATGTTTGATGTGGAACACGGAATTGCTCTGCACGCAGTGCAGGGGAATCTGGCCTCATCTCGCGGCGAAGGGTAAGTCTCATGGTTTTTCTCGAGTTGCGGCCGGAACCTGGGCTATATTCTCGAGTTACGACGGGGAGGGCCCTTCCAGACACGTGTTTGTTCAGCGACGTCAGGACTCGGGCCTAGGTGCGAGGGACACCTCGGGATTCTCCTCGAGTCTTGGCATGGCAATTGGGACGCGTCTCCACGTGAGGCGGGAGACCCAGTGTCCCTTTCCACGTGCCACAGGGATCCTGGGATTCCTATCCATTTTCAAGAGGAGTCAGGCATCGTCTCCTTTGGAAGCATTGATCTCGGCGGACCTCTTCAGTTTTCAAATGATGTGAGGCCTCCGGTCGAGATGAGGCAGAGAAATAGGTCTTTCTCTGTGGTCTCCACAGGGGATTCAGACATCCCTTTGTCTTGGGAGATGCAAGTCGAGCCTGCATTCAATTCACTGCAGGGATATCCGGCCTTACTTCGAGTCAGAGCATCTCGGTGTCCATTCCACTTGAGGCCACAAACTCAGGGTCCCTCTCACATACCTGTAGCTGAGAGAAGCCTCCTCTTGAGGTGCTTGTGGAATGTTGGTAATCCTCTTGAGTCGAAGCCAGACACTAAGCTCTCATCTCGAGTTGATTTGGGGTCCACGGAGCCCTTTCGTGTTGCTCCAGTGACCTCAGGATCCCTCTAGACTTGAGACAGTGATCTTGGGTTTTCTCTGGAGTGCCATCAAGGAAATCAAGGCTCCTTTCATGTTTGATGTGGAACACGGAATTGCTCTGCACGCAGTGCAGGGGAATCTGGCCTCATCTCGCGGCGAAGGGGAAGTCTCATGGTTTTTCTCGAGTTGCGGCCAGAACCTGGGGTATATTCTCGAGTTACGACAGGGAGGGCCCTTCCAGACACGTGTTTGTTCAGCGACGTCAGGACTCCTGCCTAGGTGCGAGGGACACCTCGGGATTCTCCTCGAGTCTTGGCATGGCAATTGGGACGCGTCTCCACTTGAGGCGGGGGACCCAGTGTCCCTTTCCACGTGCCACAGGGATCCTGGGACTCCTATCCATTTTCAAGAGGAGTCAGGCATCGTCTCCTTTGGAAGCATTGATCTTTGGGGACCTCTCGAGTTTTCAAAGGATGTGAGGCCTCCGGTCGCGTTGAGAAGGAGAACTAGGTCTTTCTCTGTGGTCTCCACAGGGGATTCAGACATCCCTTCGTCTTGGGAGATGCAAGACGAGCCTGCATTCAATTCACTGCAGGGATATCCGGCCTTACTTCGAGTCAGAGCATCTCGGTGTCCATTCTACTTGAGGCCACAAACTCAGGGTCCCTCTGACATACCTGTAGCTTAGAGAAGCCTCCTCTTGAGGTGTTGTGGCAAGTTGGTATTCCTCAAGAGTAGAAGCCATGGGCTAAGCTCTCATCTCGAGTTGTTTTGGGGTCCACGGAGCCCTTTCGTATTGCTCCAGTGACCTCAGGATCCCTCTAGACTTGAGACAGTGATCTTGGGTTTTCTCTGGAGTGCCATCAAGGAAATCAAGGCTCCTTTCACGTTTGATGTGGAACACGGAATTGCTCTGCATGCAGTGCAGGTAAATCGGGCCTCAACTCGCGGCTAGGGGGAAGGCTCATGGTTTTTCTCGAGTTGCGACCCGAACCTGTGGTATATTCTCGAGTTACGACGGGGAGGGCCCTTCCAGACACGTGTTTGTTCAGCGACGTCAGGAATCCTGCCTAGGTGGGAGGGACACCTCGGGATTCTCCTCGATTCTTGGCATGGCAATTGGGACGCGTCTCCACGTGAGGCGGGAGACCCAGGGTCCCTTTCCACGTGCCACAGGGATCCTGGGACTCCTATCCATTTTCAAGAGGAGTCAGGCATCGTCTCCTTTGGAAGCATTGATCTCCGCAGACCTCTCGAGTTTTCAAAGGATGTGAGGCCTATGGTCGCGATGAGGCGGAGGACTAGGTCTTTCTCTGTGGTCTCCACAGGGGATTCAGACATCCCTTCGTCTTGGGAGATGCAAGACGAGCCTGCATTCAATTCACTACAGGGATATCCGGCCTTACTTCAAGTCAGAGCATCTCGGTGTCCATTCCACTTGAGGCCACAAACTCAGGGTCCCTCTCACATACCTGTAGCTGAGAGAAGCCTCCTCTTGAAGTGCTTGTGGAAAGTTGGTATTCCTCTTGAGTCGAAGCCAGACACTAAGCTCTCATCTCGAGTTGATTTGGGGTCCAGGGAGCCCTTTCGTGTTGCTACAGTGACCTCAGGATCCCTCTAGACTTGAGGCAGTGATCTTGGGTTTTCTCTGGAGTGCCATCAAGGAAATCAAGGCTCCTTTCACGTTTGATGTGGAACACGGAATTGATCTGCACATAGTGCAGGGGAATCGGGCCTTATCTCGCGGTGAGGGGTAAGTCTCATGGTTTTTCTCGAGTTGCGGCCGGAACCTGGGGTATATTCTCGAGTTACGACGGGGAGGGCCCTTCCTAACACGTGTTTGTGCAGCGACGTCAGGACTCCTGCCTAGGTGCTAGGGACAACTCGGGATTCTCCTCGAGTCTTGGCATGGCAATTGGGACGCGTCTCCACGTGAGGCGGGAGACCCAGGGTCCCTTTCCAATTGCCACAGGGATGCTGGGACTCCTATCCATTTTCACGAGGAGTCAGGCATCGTCTCCTTTGGAAGCATTGATCTCCGCGGACCTCTCGAGGTTTCAAAGGATGTGAGGCCTGCGGTCGCGATGAGGTGGAGGACTGGTCTTTCTCTGTCGTCTCCACAGGGGATTCAGACATTCCTTCCTCTTGGGAGATGCAAGAGGAGCCTGCATTCAATTCACTGCAGGGATATCTGGCCTTACTTCAAGTCAGAGCATCTCGGTGTCCATTCCACTTGAGGCCACAAACTCAGAGTCCCTCTCACATACCTGTAGCTGAGAGAAGCCTCCTCTTGAGGTGCTTGTGGAAAGTTGGTATTCCTCTTGAGTCGAATCCCGGGACTAAGCTCTCATCTCGATTTGATTTGGGATCCACGGAGCCCTTTCGTGTTGCTCCAGTGAACTCAGGATCCCTCTAGACATGAAACAGTGATCTTGGGTTTTCTCTGGAGTGCCATCAAGTTAATCAAGGCTCCTTTCACGTTTGATGTGGAACACGGAATTGCTCTGCATGCAGTGCAGGGGAATCGGCTCTCATCTCGCGGCGAGGGGGAAGTCTCATGGTTTTTCTCGAGTTGCGGCCGGAACCTGGGGTATATTCTCGAGTTACGACAGGGAAGGCCCTTCCAGACACGTGTTTGTTCAGCGACAACAGGACTCCTGCCTAGGTGCAAGGGACACCTCGGGCTTCTCCTAGAGTCTTGACATGGCAATTGGGACGCGTCTCCACGTGAGGCGGGAGACCCAGGGTCCCTTTCCACGTGCCACAGGCCTCCTGCGACTCCTATCCATTTTAAAGAGGAGTCAGGCATCTTCTCCTTTGGAAGCATTGATCTCGGCGGACCTCTCCAGTTTTCAAAGGATGTGAGGCCTCCGGTCACGATGAGGCGGAGAAATAGGTCTTTCTCTGTGGTCTCCACAGGGGATTCAGACATCCCTTCGTCTTGGGAGATGCAAGTCGAGCCTGCATTCAATTCACTGCAGGGATATCCGGCCTTACTTCGAGTCAGAGCATCTCGGTGTCCATTCCACTTGAGGCCACAAACTCAGGGTCCCTCTCACATACCTGTAGCTGAGAGAAGCCTCCTCTCGAGGTGCTTGTGGAATGTTGGTAATCCTCTTGAGTCGAAGCCAGACACTAAGCTCTCATCTCGAGTTGATTTGGGGTCCACGGAGCCCTTTCGTGTTGCTCCAGTGACCTCAGGATCCCTCTAGACTTGAGACAGTGATCTTGGGTTTTCTCTGTAGTGCCATCAAGGAAATCAAGGCTCCTTTCATGTTTGATGTGGAACACGGAATTGCTCTGCACGCAGTGCAGGGGAATCTGGCGTCATCTCGCGGCGAAGGGGAAGTCTCATGGTTTTTCTCGAGTTGCGGCCGGAACCTGGGGTATATTCTCGAGTTAGGACGGGGAGGGCCCTTCCAGACACGTGTTTGTTCAGCGACGTCAGGACTCCTGCCTAGTTGCGAGGGACACCTCGGGATTCTCCTCGAGTCTTGGCATGGCAATTGGGACGCGTCTCTACTTGAGGCAAGGGGAACCAGTGTCCCTTTCCACGTGCCACAGGGATCCTGGGACTCCTATCCATTTTCAAGAGGAGTCAGGCATCGTCTCCTTTGGAAGCATTGATCTTCGGGGACCTCTCGAATTTTCAAAGGATGTGAGGCCTCCGGTCACGATGAGGCGGAGAACTAGGTCTTTCTCTGTGGTCTCCACAGGGGATTCAGACATCCCTTCGTCTTGGGAGATGCAAGTCGAGCCTGCATTCAATTCACTGCAGGGATATCCGGCCTTACTTCGAGTCAGAGCATCTCGGTGTCCATTCCACTTGAGGCCACAAACTCAGGGTCCCTCTCACATACCTGTAGCTGAGAGAAGCCTCCTCTTGAGGTGCTTGTGGAATGTTGGTAATCCTCTTGAGTCGAAGCCAGACACTAAGCTCTCATCTCGAGTTGATTTGGGGTCCACGGAGCCCTTTCGTGTTGCTCCAGTGACCTCAGAATCCCTCTAGACTTGAGACAGTGATCTTGGGTTTTCTCTGGAGTGCCATCAAGGAAATCAAGGCTCCTTTCATGTTTGATGTTTAACACGGAATTGCTCTGCACGCAGTGCAGGGGAATCTGGCCTCATCTCGCGGCGAAGTGGAAGTCTCATGGTTTTTCTCGAGTTGCGGCCGGAACCTGGGGTATATTCTCGAGTTACGACGGGGAGGGCCCTTCCAGACACGTGTTTGTTCAGCGACGTCAGGACTCCTGCATAGGTGCGAGGGACACCTCGGGATTCTCCTCGAGTCTTGGCATGGCAATTGGGACGCGTCTCCACTTGAGGCGGGGGACCCAGTGTCCCTTTCCACGTGCCACAGGGATCCTGGGACTCCTATCCATTTTCAAGAGGAGTCAGGCATCGTCTCCTTTGGAAGCATTGATCTTCGCGGACCTCTCGAGTTTTCAAAGGATGTGAGGCCTCCGGTCGCGATGAGAAGGAGAACTAGGTCTTTCTCTGTGGTCTCCACAGGGGATTCAGACATCCCTTCGTCTTGGGAGATGCAAGACGAGCCTGCATTCAATTCACTACAGGGATATCCGGCCTTACTTCGAGTCAGAGCATCTCGGTGTCCATTCCACTTGAGGCCACAAACTCAGGGTCCCTCTCACATACCTGTAGCTTAGAGAAGCCTCCTCTTGAGGTGCTTGTGGAAAGTTGGTATTCCTCTAGAGTAGAAGCCATGGGCTAAGCTCTCATCTCGAGTTGATTTGGGGTCCACGGAGCCCTTTCGTATTGCTCCAGTGACCTCAGGATCCCTCTAGACTTGAGACAGTGATCTTGGGTTTTCTCTGGAGTGCCATCAAGGAAATCAAGGCTCCTTTCACGTTTGATGTGGAACACGGAATTGCTCTGCATGCAGTGCAGGTAAATCGGGCCTCAACTCGCGGCTAGGGGGAAGGCTCATGGTTTTTCTCGAGTTGCGACCCGAACCTGGGGTATATTCTCGAGTTAGGACGGGGAGGGCCCTTCCAGACACGTGTTTGTTCAGCGACGTCAGGAATCCTGCCTAGGTGGGAGGGACACATCGGGATTCTCCTCGAGTCTTGGCATGGCAATTGGGACGCGTCTCCACGTGAGGCGGGAGACCCTGGGTCCCTTTCCACGTGCCACAGGGATCCTGGGATTCCTATCCACTTTCAAGAGGAGTCAGGCATCGTCTCCTTTGGAAGCATTGATCTCCGCAGACCTCTCGAGTTTTCAAAGGATGTGAGGCCTATGGTCTCGATGAGGCGGAGGACTAGGTCTTTCTCTGTCGTCTCCACAGGGGATTCAGACATCCCTTCGTCTTGGGAGATGCAAGACGAGCCTGCATTCAATTCACTGCAGGGATATCCGGCCTTACTTCAAGTCAGAGCATCTCGGTGTCCATTCCACTTGAGGCCACAAACTCAGGGTCACTCTCACATACCTGTAGCTGAGAGAAGCCTCCTCTTGAAGTGCTTGTGGAAAGTTGGTATTCCTCTTGAGTCGAAGCCAGACACTAAGCTCTCATCTCGAGTGGATTTGGGGTCCAGGGAGCCCTTTCGTGTTGCTACAGTGACCTCAGGATCCCTCTAGACTTGAGGCAGTGAACTTGGGTTTTCTCTGGAGTGCCATCAAGGAAATCAAGGCTCCTTTCACGTTTGATGTGGAACACGGAATTGCTCTGCACGCAGTGCAGGGGAATCGGGCCTCATCGCGCAGCGACGGGGAAGACTCATGGTTTTTCTCGAGTTGCGGCCGGAACCTGGGGTATATTCTCGAGTTACGACGGGGAAGGCCCTTCCAGACACGTGTTTGTTCAGCGACGTCAGGACTCCTGCCTAGATGCGAGGGACACCTCGGGATTCTCCTCGAGTCTTGGCATGGCAATTGGGACGCGTCTCCACGTGAGGCGGGAGACCCAGGGTCCCTTTCGACGTGCCACAGGGATCTTGGGACTCCTATCCATTTTCAAGAGGAGTCAGGCATCGTCTCCTTTGGAAGCATTGAACTCCGCGGACTTCTCGAGTTTTCAAAGGATGTGAGGCCTCCGTTCGCGTTGAGGAGGAGGACTAGGTCTTTCTCTGTGGTCTCCACAGGGGATTCAGACAACCCTTCACCTTGGGAGATGCAAGACGAGCCTGCATTCAATTCACTGCAGGGATATCCGGCCTTACTTCGAGTCAGAGCATCTCGGTGTCCATTCCACTTGAGGCCACAAACTCAGGGTCACTCTCACATACCTGTAGCTGAGAGAAGCCTCCTCTTGAGGTGCTTGTGGAAAGTTGGTATACCTCTTGAGTCGATGCCAGGGACTAAGCTCTCATCTCGAGTTGATTTGGGGTCCACGGAGCCCTTTCGTGTTGCTCTAGTGACCTCAGGAACCCTCTAGACTTGAGACAGTTATCTTGGGTTTTCTCTGGAGTGCCATCAAGGAAACTAAGGCTCCTTTCACGTTTGATGTGGAACACGGAATTGCTCTGCACGCAGTGCAGGGGAAACGGGTCTCATGTGTCGGCGAGGGGGAAGTCTCATGGTTTTTCTCGAGTTGCGGCCGGAACCTGGGGTATATTCTCGAGTTACAACGGGGAGGGCCCTTCCGGACACGTGTTTGTTCAGCGACGTCAGGACTCCTGCCTAGGTGCGAGGGACACCTCGGGATTCTCCTCGAGTCTTGGCATGGCAATTGGGACGCGTCTCCACGTGAGGCGGGAAACCCAGTGTCCCTTCCCACGTGCCACAGGGATCCTGGGACTCCTATCCATTTTCAAGAGGAGTCAGGCATCGTCTCCTTTGGAAGCATTGATCTCCGCAGACCTCTCGAGTTTTCAAAGGATGTGAGCCCTCCGGTCGCGATGAGGCGGAGGACTAGGACTTTCTCTGTGGTCTCCACAGGGGATTCAGACATCCCTTCGTCTTGGGAGATGCAAGACGAGCCTGCATTCAATTCACTTCAGGGATATCCGGTCTTACTTCGAGTCAGAGCATCTCGGTGTCCATTCCACTTGAGATCACAAACTCCTGGGCCCTCTCACATACCTGTAGCTGAGAGAAGCCTCCTCTTGAGGTGCTTGTGGAAAGTTGGTATTCCTCTTGAGTCGAATCCCGGGACTAAGCTCTCATCTCGATTTGATTTGTGGTCCACGGAGCCCTTTCGTGTTGCTCCAGTGACCTCAGGATCCCTCTAGACATGAAACAGTGATCTTGGGTTTTCTCTGGAGTGCCATCAAGGAAATCAAGCCTCCTTTCACGTTTGATGTGGAACACGGAATTGCTCTGCACGCAGTGCAGGGGAATCGGCTCTCATCTCGCGGCGAGGGGGAAGTCTCATGGTTTTTCTCGAGTTGCGGCCGGAACCTGGGGTATATTCTCGAGTTACGACAGGGAGGGCCCTTCCAGACACGTGTTTGTTCAGCGACAACAGGACTCCTGCCTAGGTGCAAGGGACACCTCGGGCTTCTCCTCGAGTCTTGACATGGCAATTGGGACGCGTCTCCACGTGAGGCGGGAGACCCAGGGTCCCTTTCCACATGCCACAGGCCTCCTGGGACTCCTATCCATTTTCAAGAGGAGTCAGGCATCTTCTCCTTTGGAAGCATTGATATCTGCGGACCTCTCGAGTTTTCAGAAGATGTGAGGCCTCCGGTCGCGATGAGGCGGAGAACTAGGTCTTTCTCTGTGGTCTCCACAGGTGATTCAGACATCCCTTCGTCTTGCGAGTTGCAAGACAAGCCTTCATTCAATTCACTGCAGGGATATCCGGACTTACTTCGAGTCAGAGCATCTCGGTGTCCATTCCACTTGAGGCCACAAACTCAGGGTCCCTCTCACATAACAGTAGCTGAGAGAAGACTCCTCTTGTGGTGCTTGTGGAAAGTTGGTATTCCTCTTGAGTCGATGCCAGGGACTAAGCTCTCATCTCGAGTTGATTTAGGGTCCACGGAGCCCTTTCGTGTTGCTCCAGTTACCTCAGGATCGCTCTAGACTTGAGACAGTGATCTTGGGTTTTCTCTGGAGTGCCATCAAGGAAATCAAGGCTCCGTTCACATTTGATGTGGAACACGGAATTGCTCTGCACGCAGTGCAAGGGAATCGGGCCTCATCTCGGGGCGAATGGGAAGTCTCATGGTTTTTCTTGAGTTGCGGACGGACCCTGGGATATATTCTCGAGTTACGACGGGGAGGGCCCTTCCAGACACGTGTTTGTTCAGCGACGTCAGGACTCGGGCCTAGGTGCGAGGGACACCTCGGGATTCTCCTCGAGTCTTGGCATGGCAATTGGGACGCGACTCCACGTGAGGCGGGAGACCCAGTGTCCCTTTCCACGTGCCACAGGGATCCTGGGATTCCTATCCATTTTCAAGAGGAGTCAGGCATCGTCTCCTTTGGAAGCATTGATCTCGGCGGACCTCTCCAGTTTTCAAATGATGTGAGGCCTCCGGTCGCGATGAGGCGGAGAAATAGGTCTTTCTCTGTGGTCTCCACAGGGGATTCAGACATCCCTTTGTCTTGGGAGATGCAAGTCGAGCCTGCATTCAATTCACTGCAGGGATATCCGGCCTTACTTCGAGTCAGAGCATCTCGGTGTCCATTCCACTTGAGGCCACAAACTCAGGGTCCCTCTCACATACCTGTAGCTGAGAGAAGCCTCCTCTTGAGGTGCTTGTGGAAAGTGGGTATTCCTCTTGAGTCGAAGCCAGGGACGAAGTTCGCATCTCGAGTTTATTTGGGGTCCAGGGAGCACTTTCGTGTTGCTACAGTGACCTCAGGATCCCTCTAGACTTGAGGCAGTGATCTTGGGTTTTCTCTGGAGTGCCATTAAGGAAATCAAGGCTCCTTTCACGTTTGATGTGGAACACGGAATTGCTCTGCACGCAGTGCAGGGGAATCGGGCCTCATCTCGCAGCGAGGGGGAAGACTCATGGTTTTTCTCGAGTTGCGGCCGGAACCTGGGGTATATTCTCGAGTTACGACGGGGAGGGCCCTTCCAGACACGTGTTTGTTCAGCGACGTCAGGACTCCTGCCTAGGTGCGAGGGACACCTCGGGATTCTCCTCGAGTCTTGGCATGGCAATTGGGACGCGTCTCCACGTGAGGCGGGAGACCCAGGGTCCCATTCGACGTGCCACAGGGATCCTGGGACACCTATCCATTTTCAAGAGGAGTCAGGCATCGTCTCCTTTGGAAGCATTGATCTCCGCGGACCTCTCGAGTTTTCAAAGGATGTGAGGCCTCCGGTCGCGATGAGGTGCAGAACTAGGTCTTCTCTGTGGTCTCCACAGGGGATTCAGACATCCCTTCGCCTTGGGAGATGGAAGACAAGCCTGCATTCAATTCACTGCAGGGATATCCGGCCTTACTTCGAGTCACAGCATCTCGGTGTCCATTCCACATGAGGCCACAAACTCAGGGTCCCTCTCATATACCTGTAGCTGAGAGAAGCCTCCTCTTGAGGTGCTTGTGGAAAGTTGGTATTCCTCTTGAGTCAAAGCCAGGGACTAAGCTCTCATCTCGAGTTGATTTGTGGTCCACAGAGACCTTTCGTGTTGCTCCAGTGACCTCAGGATCCCTCTAGACTTGAGACAGTGACTTTGGGTTTTCTCTGGAGTGCCATCAAGGAAATCAAGTCTCCTTTCACGTTTGATGTGGAACACGGAATTGATCTGCACACAGTGCAGGGGAATCGGGCCTTATCTCGCGGTGAGGGGTAAGTCTCATGGTTTTTCTCGAGTTGCGGCCGGAACCTGGGGTATATTCTCGAGTTACGACGGGGAGGGCCCTTCCTGACACGTGTTTGTGCAGCGACGTCAGGACTCCTGCCTAGGTGCTAGGGACAACTCAGGATTCTCCTCGAGTCTTGGCATGGCAATTGGGACGCGTCTCCACGTGAGGCGGGAGACCCAGGGTCCCTTTCCAATTGCCACAGGGATGCTGGGACTCCTATCCATTTTCACGAGGAGTCAGGCATCGTCTCCTTTGGAAGCATTGATCTCCGCGGACCTCTCGAGGTTTCAAAGGATGTGAGGACTGCGATCGCGATGAGGTGGAGGACTGGTCTTTCTCTGTCGTCTCCACAGGGGATTCAGACATCCCTTCCTCTTGGGAGATGCAAGACGAGCCTGCATTCAATTCACTGCAGGGATATCCGGCCTTACTTCAAGTCAGAGCATCTCGGTGTCCATTCCACTTGAGGCCACAAACTCAGAGTCCCTCTCACATACCTGTAGCTGAGAGAAGCCTCCTCTTGAGGTGCTTGTGGAAAGTTGGTATTCCTCTTGAGTCGAATCCCGGGACTAAGCTCTCATCTCGATTTGATTTGGGATCCACGGAGCCCTTTCGTGTTGCTCCAGTGACCTCAGGATCCCTCTAGACATGAAACAGTGATCTTGGGTTTTCTCTGGAGTGCCATCAAGTTAATCAAGGATCCTTTCACGTTTGATGTGGAACACGGAATTGCTCTGCACGCAGTGCAGGGGAATCGGCTCTCATCTCGCGGCGAGGGGGAAGTCTCATGGTTTTTCTCGAGTTGCGGCCGGAACCTGGGGTATATTCTCGAGTTACGACAGGGAGGGCCCTTCCAGACACGTGTTTGTTCAGCGACAACAGGACTCCTACCTAGGTGCAAGGGACACCTCGGGCTTCTCCTCGAGTCTTGACATGGCAATTGGGACGCGTCTCCACGTGAGGCGGGAGACCCAGGGTCCCTTTCCACATGCCACAGGCCTCCTGGGACTCCTATCCATTTTCAAGAGGAGTCAGGCATCTTCTCCTTTGGAAGCATTGATATCTGCGGACCTCTCGAGTTTTCAGAAGATGTGAGGCCTCCGGTCGCGATGAGGCGGAGAACTAGGTCTTTCTCTGTGGTCTCCACAGGTGATTCAGACATCCCTTCGTCTTGCGAGTTGCAAGACAAGCCTTCATTCAATTCACTGCAGGGATATCCGGACTTACTTCGAGTCAGAGCATCTCGGTGTCCATTCCACTTGAGGCCACAAACTCAGGGTCCCTCTCACATAACAGTAGCTGAGAGAAGACTCCTCTTGTGGTGCTTGTGGAAAGTTGGTATTCCTCTTGAGTCGATGCCAGGGACTAAGCTCTCATCTCGAGTTGATTTAGGGTCCACGGAGCATTTTCGTGTTGCTCCAGTTACCTCAGGATCGCTCTAGACTTGAGACATATATCTTGGGTTTTCTCTGGAGTGCCATCAAAGAAATCAAGGCTCCGTTCACATTTGATGTGGAACACGGAATTGCTCTGCATGCACTGCAAGGGAATCGGGCCTCATCTCGGGGCGAATGGGAAGTCTCATGGTTTTTCTTGAGTTGCGGACGGACCCTGGGATATATTCTCGAGTTACGACGGGGAGGGCCCTTCCAGACACGTGTTTGTTCAGCGACGTCAGGACTCGGGCCTAGGTGCGAGGGACACCTCGGGATTCTCCTCGAGTCTTGGCATGGCAATTGGGACGCGTCTCCACGTGAGGCGGGAGACCCAGTGTCCCTTTCCACGTGCCACAGGAATCCTGGGATTCCTATCCATTTTCAAGAGGAGTCAGGCATCGTCTCCTTTGGAAGCATTGATCTCGGCGGACCTCTCCAGTTTTCAAATGATGTGAGGCCTCCGGTCGAGATGAGGTGGAGAAATAGGTCTTTCTCTGTGGTCTCCACAGGGGATTCAGACATCCCTTTGTCTTGGGAGATGCAAGTCGAGCCTGCATTCAATTCACTGCAGGGATATCCGGCCTTACTTCGAGTCAGAGCATCTCGGTGTCCATTCCACTTGAGGCCACAAACTCAGGGTCCCTCTCACATACCTGTAGCTGAGAGAAGCCTCCTCTTGAGGTGCTTGTGGAATGTTGGTAATCCTCTTGAGTCGAAGCCAGACACTAAGCTCTCATCTCGAGTTGATTTGGGGTCCACGGAGCCCTTTCGTGTTGCTCCAGTGACCTCAGGATCCCTCTAGACTTGAGACAGTGATCTTGGGTTTTTCTGGAGTGCCATCAAGGAAATCAAGGCTCCTTTCATGTTTGATGTGGAACACGGAATTGCTCTGCACGCAGTGCAGGGGAATCTGGCCTCATCTCGCGGCGAAGGGGAAGTCTCATGGTTTTTCTCGAGTTGCGGCCGGAACCTGGGGTATATTCTCGAGTTACGACGGGGAGGGCCCTTCCAGACACGTGTTTGTTCAGCGACGTCAGGACTCCTGCCTAGGTGCGAGGGACACCTCGGGATTCTCCTCGAGTCTTGACATGGCAATTGGGACGCGTCTCCACTTGAGGCGGGGGACCCAGTGTCCCTTTCCACGTGCCACAGGGATCCTGGGACTCCTATCCATTTTCAAGAGGAGTCAGGCATCGTCTCCTTTGGAAGCATTGATCTTCGGGGACCTCTCGAGTTTACAAAGGATGTGAGGCCTCCGGTCGCGATGAGAAGGAGAACTAGGTCTTTCTCTGTGGTCTCCACAGGGGATTCAGACATCCCTTCGTCTTGGGAGATGCAAGACGAGCCTGCATTCAATTCACTGCAGGGATATCCGGCCTTACTTTGAGTCAGAGCATCTCGGTGTCCATTCTACTTGAGGCCACAAACTCAGGGTCCCTCTGACATACCTGTAGCTTAGAGAAGCCTCCTCTTGAGGTGCTTGTGGAAAGTTGGTATTCCTCAAGAGTAGAAGCCATGGGCTAAGCTCTCATCTCGAGTTGATTTGGGGTCCACGGAGCCCTTTCGTATTGCTCCAGTGACCTCAGGATCCCTCTAGACTTGAGACAGTGATCTTGGGTTTTCTCTGGAGTGCCATCAAGGAAATCAAGGCTCCTTTCACGTTTGATGTGGAACACGGAATTGCTCTGCATGCAGTGGAGGTAAATCGGGCCTCAACTCGCGGCTAGGGGGAAGGCTCATGGTTTTTCTCGAGTTGCGACCCGAAACTGTGGTATATTCTCGAGTTACGACGGGGAGGGCCCTTCCAGACACGTGTTTGTTCAGCGACGTCAGGAATCCTGCCTAGGTGGGAGGGACACCTCGGGATTCTCCTCGAGTCTTGGCATGGCAATTGGGACGCGTCTCCACGTGAGGCGGGAGACCCAGGGTCCCTTTCCACATGCCACAGGCCTCCTGGGACTCCTATCCATTTTAAAGAGGAGTCAGGCATCTTTTCCTTTGGAAGCATTGATATCTGCGGACCTCTCGAGTTTTCAGAAGATGTGAGGCCTCCGGTCGCGATGAGGCGGAGAACTAGGTCTTTCTCTGTGGTCTCCACAGGTGATTCAGACATCCCTTCGTCTTGCGAGTTGCAAGACAAGCCTTCATTCAATTCACTGCAGGGATATCCGGCCTTACTTCGAGTCAGAGCATCTCGGTGTCCATTCCACTTGAGGCCACAAACTCAGGGTCCCTCTCACATAACAGTAGCTGAGAGAAGCCTCCTCTTGAGGTGCTTGTGGAATGTTGGTAATCCTCTTGAGTCGAAGCCAGACACTAAGCTCTCATCTCGAGTTGATTTGGGGTCCACGGAGCCCTTTCGTGTTGCTCCAGTGACCTCAGGATCCCTCTAGACTTGAGACAGTGATCTTGGGTTTTCTCTGGAGTGCCATCAAGGAAATCAAGGCTCCTTTCATGTTTGATGTGGAACACGGAATTGCTCTGCACGCAGTGCAGGGGAATCTGGCCTCATCTCGCGGCGAAGGGGAAGTCTCATGGTTTTTCTCGAGTTGCGGCCGGAACCTGGGCTATATTCTCGAGTTACGACGGGGAGGGCCCTTCCAGACACGTGTTTGTTCAGCGACAACAGGACTCCTGCCTAGGTGCGAGGGACACCTCGGGATTCTCCTCGAGTCTTGGCATGGCAATTGGGACGCGTCTCCACTGGAGGTGGGGGACCCAGTGTCCCTTTCCACGTGCCACAGGGATCCTGGGACTCCTATCCATTTTCAAGAGGAGTCAGGCATCGTCTCCTTTGGAAGCATTGATCTTTGGGGACCTCTCGAGTTTTCAAAGGATGTGAGGCCTCCGGTCGCGTTGAGAAGGAGAACTAGGTCTTTCTCTGTGGTCTCCACAGGGGATTCAGACATCCCTTCGTCTTGGGAGATGCAAGACGAGCCTGCATTCAATTCACTGCAGGGATATCCGGCCTTACTTCGAGTCAGAGCATCTCGGTGTCCATTCTACTTGAGGCCACAAACTCAGGGTCCCTCTGACATACCTGTAGCTTAGAGAAGCCTCCTCTTGAGGTGCTTGTGGAAAGTTGGTATTCCTCAAGAGTAGAAGCCATGGGCTAAGCTCTCATCTCGAGTTGATTTGGGGTCCACGGAGCCCTTTCGTATTGCTCCAGTGACCTCAGGATCCCTCTAGACTTGAGACAGTGATCTTGGGTTTTCTCTGGAGTGCCATCAAGGAAATCAATGCTCCTTTCACGTTTGATGTGGAACACGGAATTGCTCTGCATGCAGTGCAGGTAAATCGGGCCTCAACTCGCGGCTAGGGGGAAGGCTCATGGTTTTTCTCGAGTTGCGACCCGAACCTGTGGTATATTCTCGAGTTACGACGGGGAGGGCCCTTCCAGACACGTGTTTGTTCAGCGACGTCAGGAATCCTGCCTAGGTGGGAGGGACACCTCGGGATTCTCCTCGAGTCTTGTCATGGCAATTGGGACGCGTCTCCACGTGAGGCGGGAGACCCAGGGTCCCTTTCCACGTGCCACAGGGATCCTGGGACTCCTATCCATTTTCAAGAGGAGTCAGGCATCGTCTCCTTTGGAAGCATTGATCTCCGCAGACCTCTCGAGTTTTCAAAGGATGTGAGGCCTATGGTCGCGATGAGGCGGAGGACTAGGTCTTTCTCTGTGGTCTCCACAGGGGATTCAGACATCCCTTCGTCTTGGGAGATGCAAGACGAGCCTGCATTCAATTCACTGCAGGGATATCCGGCCTTACTTCAAGTCAGAGCATCTCGGTGTCCATTCCACTTGAGGCCACAAACTCATGGTCCCTCTCACATACCTGTAGCTGAGAGAAGCCTCCTCTTGAAGTGCTTGTGGAAAGTTGGTATTCCTCTTGAGTCGAAGCCAGACACTAAGCTCTCATCTCGAGATGATTTGGGGTCCAGGGAGCCCTTTCGTGTTGCTACAGTGACCTCAGGATCCCTCTAGACTTGAGGCAGTGATCTTGGGTTTTCTCTGGAGTGCCATCAAGGAAATCAAGGCTCCTTTCACGTTTGATGTGGAACACGGAATTGATCTGCACACAGTGCAGGGGAATGGGGCCTTATCTCGCGGTGAGGGGTAAGTCTCATGGTTTTTCTCGAGTTGCGGCCGGAACCTGGGGTATATTCTCGAGTTACGACGTGGAGGGCCCTTCCTGACACGTGTTTGTGCAGCGACGTCAGGACTCCTGCCTAGGTGCTAGGGACAACTCGGGATTCTCCTCGAGTCTTGGCATGGCAATTGGGACGCGTCTCCACGTGAGGCGGGAGACCCAGGGTCCCTTTCCAATTGCCACAGGGATGCTGGGACTCCTATCCATTTTCACGAGGAGTCAGGCATCGTCTCCTTTGGAAGCATTGATCTCCGCGGACCTCTCGAGGTTTCAAAGGATGTGAGGCCTGCGGTCGCGATGAGGTGGAGGACTGGTCTTTCTCTGTCGTCTCCACAGGGGATTCAGACATCCCTTCCTCTTGGGAGATGCAAGACGAGCCTGCATTCAATTCACTGCAGGGATATCCGGCCTTACTTCAAGTCAGAGCATCTCGGTGTCCATTCCACTTGAGGCCACAAACTCAGAGTCCCTCTCACATACCTGTAGCTGAGAGAAGCCTCCTCTTGAGGTGCTTGTGGAATGTTGGTAATCCTCTTGAGTCGAAGCCAGACACTAAGCTCTCATCTCGAGTTGATTTGGGGTCCACGGAGCCCTTTCGTGTTGCTCCAGTGACCTCAGGATCCCTCTAGACTTGAGACAGTGATCTTGGGTTTTCTCTGGAGTGCCATCAAGGAAATCAAGGCTCCTTTCATGTTTGATGTGGAACACGGAATTGCTCTGCACGCAGTGCAGGGGAATCTGGCCTCATCTCGCGGCGAAGGGGAAGTCTCATGGTTTTTCTCGAGTTGCGGCCGGAACCTGGGGTATATTCTCGAGTTACGACGGGGAGGGCCCTTCCAGACACGTGTTTGTTCAGCGACGTCAGGACTCCTGCCTAGGTGCGAGGGACACCTCGGGATTCTCCTCGAGTCTTGGCATGGCAATTGGGACGCGTCTCCACTTGAGGCGGGGGACCCAGTGTCCCTTTCCACGTGCCACAGGGATCCTGGGACTCCTATCCATTTTCAAGAGGAGTCAGGCATCGTCTCCTTTGGAAGCATTGATCTTTGGGGACCTCTCGAGTTTTCAAAGGATGTGAGGCCTCCGGTCGCGTTGAGAAGGAGAACTAGGTCTTTCTCTGTGGTCTCCACAGGGGATTCAGACATCCCTTCGTCTTGGGAGATGCAAGACGAGCCTGCATTCAATTCACTGCAGGGATATCCGGCCTTACTTCGAGTCAGAGCATCTCGGTGTCCATTCTACTTGAGGCCACAAACTCAGGGTCCCTCTGACATACATGTAGCTTAGAGAAGCCTCCTCTTGAGGTGCTTGTGGAAAGTTGGTATTCCTCAAGAGTAGAAGCCATGGGCTAAGCTCTCATCTCGAGTTGATTTGGGGTCCACGGAGCCCTTTCGTATTGCTCCAGTGACCTCAGGATCCCTCTAGACTTGAGACAGTGATCTTGGGTTTTCTCTGGAGTGCCATCAAGGAAATCAATGCTCCTTTCACGTTTGATGTGGAACACGGAATTGCTCTGCATGCAGTGCAGGTAAATCGGGCCTCAACTCGCGGCTAGGGGGAAGGCTCATGGTTTTTCTCGAGTTGCGACCCGAACCTGTGGTATATTCTCGAGTTACGACGGGGAGGGCCCTTCCAGACACGTGTTTGTTCAGCGACGTCAGGAATCCTGCCTAGGTGGGAGGGACACCTCGGGATTCTCCTCGAGTCTTGTCATGGCAATTGGGACGCGTCTCCACGTGAGGCGGGAGACCCAGGGTCCCTTTCCACGTGCCACAGGGATCCTGGGACTCCTATCCATTTTCAAGAGGAGTCAGGCATCGTCTCCTTTGGAAGCATTGATCTCCGCAGACCTCTCGAGTTTTCAAAGGATGTGAGGCCTATGGTCGCGATGAGGCGGAGGACTAGGTCTTTCTCTGTGGTCTCCACAGGGGATTCAGACATCCCTTCGTCTTGGGAGATGCAAGACGAGCCTGCATTCAATTCACTGCAGGGATATCCGGCCTTACTTCAAGTCAGAGCATCTCGGTGTCCATTCCACTTGAGGCCACAAACTCATGGTCCCTCTCACATACCTGTAGCTGAGAGAAGCCTCCTCTTGAAGTGCTTGTGGAAAGTTGGTATTCCTCTTGAGTCGAAGCCAGACACTAAGCTCTCATCTCGAGATGATTTGGGGTCCAGGGAGCCCTTTCGTGTTGCTACAGTGACCTCAGGATCCCTCTAGACTTGAGGCAGTGATCTTGGGTTTTCTCTGGAGTGCCATCAAGGAAATCAAGGCTCCTTTCACGTTTGATGTGGAACACGGAATTGATCTGCACATAGTGCAGGGGAATCGGGCCTTATCTCGCGGTGAGGGGTAAGTCTCATGGTTTTTCTCGAGTTGCGGCCGGAACCTGGGGTATATTCTCGAGTTACGACGGGGAGGGCCCTTCCTGACACGTGTTTGTGCAGCGACGTCAGGACTCCTGCCTAGGTGCTAGGGACAACTCGGGATTCTCCTCGAGTCTTGGCATGGCAATTGGGACGCGTCTCCACGTGAGGCGGGAGACCCAGGGTCCCTTTCCAATTGCCACATGGATGCTGGGACTCCTATCCATTTTCACGAGGAGTCAGGCATCGTCTCCTTTGGAAGCATTGATCTCCGCGGACCTCTCGAGGTTTCAAAGGATGTGAGGCCTGCGGTCTCGATGAGGTGGAGGACTGGTCTTTCTCTGTCGTCTCCATAGGGGATTCAGACATCCCTTCCTCTTGGGAGATGCAAGACGAGCCTGCATTCAATTCACTGCAGGGATATCCGGCCTTACTTCAAGTCAGAGCATCTCGGTGTCCATTCCACTTGAGGCCACAAACTCAGAGTCCCTCTCACATACCTGTAGCTGAGAGAAGCCTCCTCTTGAGGTGCTTGTGGAAAGTTGGTATTCCTCTTGAGTCGAATCCCGGGACTAAGCTCTCATCTCGATTTGATTTGGGATCCACGGAGCCCTTTCGTGTTGCTCCAGTGACCTCAGGATCCCTCTAGACATGAAACAGTGATCTTGGGTTTTCTCTGGAGTGCCATCAAGTTAATCAAGGCTCCTTTCACGTTTGATGTGGAACACGGAATTGCTCTGCATGCAGTGCAGGGGAATCGGCTCTCATCTCGCAGCGAGGGGGAAGTCTCATGGTTTTTCTCGAGTTGCGGCCGGAACCTGGGGTATATTCTCGAGTTACGACAGGGAGGGCCCTTCCAGACACGTGTTTGTTCAGCGACAACAGGACTCCTGCCTAGGTGCAAGGGACACCTCGGGCTTCTCCTCGAGTCTTGACATGGCAATTGGGACGCGTCTCCACGTGAGGCGGGAGACCCAGGGTCCCTTTCCACGTGCCACAGGCCTCCTGGGACTCCTATCCATTTTAAAGAGGAGTCAGGCATCTTCTCCTTTGGAAGCATTGATCTCGGCGGACCTCTCCAGTTTTCAAAGGATGTGAGGCCTCCGGTCACGATGAGGCGGAGAAATAGGTCTTTCTCTGTGGTCTCCACAGGGGATTCAGACATCCCTTCGTTTTGGGAGATGCAAGTCGAGCCTGCATTCAATTCACTGCAGGGATATCCGGCCTTACTTCGAGTCAGAGCATCTCGGTGTCCATTCCACTTGAGGCCACAAACTCAGGGTCCCTCTCACATACCTGTAGCTGAGAGAAGCCTCCTCTCGAGGTGCTTGTGGAATGTTGGTAATCCTCTTGAGTCGAAGCCAGACACTAAGCTCTCATCTCGAGTTGATTTGGGGTCCACGGAGCCCTTTCGTGTTGCTCCAGTGACCTCAGGATCCCTCTAGACTTGAGACAGTGATCTTGGGTTTTCTCTGTAGTGCCATCAAGGAAATCAAGGCTCCTTTCATGTTTGATGTGGAACACGGAATTGCTCTGCACGCAGTGCAGGGGAATCTGGCCTCATCTCGCGGCGAAGGGGAAGTCTCATGGTTTTTCTCGAGTTGCGGCCGGAACCTGGGGTATATTCTCGAGTTAGGACGGGGAGGGCCCTTCCAGACACGTGTTTGTTCAGCGACGTCAGGACTCCTGCCTAGGTGCGAGGGACACCTCGGGATTCTCCTCGAGTCTTGGCATGGCAATTGGGACGCGTCTCTACTTGAGGCAAGGGGAACCAGTGTCCCTTTCCACGTGCCACAGGGATCCTGGGACTCCTATCCATTTTCAAGTGGAGTCAGGCATCGTCTCCTTTGGAAGCATTGATCTTCGGGGACCTCTCGAATTTTCAAAGGATGTGAGGACTCCGGTCGCGATGAGGCGAAGAACTAGGTCTTTCTCTGTGGACTCCACAGGGGATTCAGACATCCCTTCGTCTTGGGAGATGCAAGTCGAGCCTGCATTCAATTCACTGCAGGGATATCCGGCCTTACTTCGAGTCAGAGCATCTCGGTGTCCATTCCACTTGAGGCCACAAACTCAGGGTCCCTCTCACATACCTGTAGCTGAGAGAAGCCTCCTCTTGAGGTGCTTGTGGAATGTTGGTAATCCTCTTGAGTCGAAGCCAGACACTAAGCTCTCATCTCGAGTTGATTTGGGGTCCACGGAGCCCTTTCGTGTTGCTCCAGTGACCTCAGAATCCCTCTAGACTTGAGACAGTGATCTTGGGTTTTCTCTGGAGTGCCATCAAGGAAATCAAGGCTCCTTTCATGTTTGATGTGGAACACGGAATTGCTCTGCACGCAGTGCAGGGGAATCTGGCCTCATCTCGGGGCGAAGTGGAAGTCTCATGGTTTTTCTCGAGTTGCGGCCGGAACCTGGGGTATATTCTCGAGTTACGACGGGGAGGGCCCTTCCAGACACGTGTTTGTTCAGCGACGTCAGGACTCCTGCATAGGTGCGAGGGACACCTCGGGATTCTCCTCGAGTCTTGGCATGGCAATTGGGACGCGTCTCCACTTGAGGCGGGGGACCCAGTGTCCCTTTCCACGTGCCACAGGGATCCTGGGACTCCTATCCATTTTCAAGAGGAGTCAGGCATCGTCTCCTTTGGAAGCATTGATCTTCGCGGACCTCTCGAGTTTTCAAAGGATGTGAGGCCTCCGGTCGCGTTGAGAAGGAGAACTAGGTCTTTCTCTGTGGTCTCCACAGGGGATTCAGACATCCCTTCGTCTTGGGAGATGCAAGACGAGCCTGCATTCAATTCACTGCAGGGATATCCGGCCTTACTTCGAGTCATAGCATCTCGGTGTCCATTCCACTTGAGGCCACAAACTCAGGGTCCCTCTCACATACCTGTAGCTTAGAGAAGCCTCCTCTTGAGGTGCTTGTGGAAAGTTGGTATTCCTCTAGAGTAGAAGCCATGGGCTAAGCTCTCATCTCGAGTTGATTTGGGGTCCACGGAGCCCTTTCGTATTGCTCCAGTGACCTCAGGATCCCTCTAGACTTGAGACAGTGATCTTGGGTTTTCTCTGGAGTGCCATCAAGGAAATCAAGGCTCCTTTCACGTTTGATGTGGAACACGGAATTGCTCTGCATGCAGTGCAGGTAAATCGGGCCTCAACTCGCGGCTAGGGGGAAGGCTCATGGTTTTTCTCGAGTTGCGACCCGAACCTGGGGTATATTCTCGAGTTACGACGGGGAGGGCCCTTCCAGACACGTGTTTGTTCAGCGACGTCAGGAATCCTGCCTAGGTGGGAGGGACACCTCGGGATTCTCCTCGAGTCTTGGCATGGCAATTGGGACGCGTCTCCACGTGAGGCGGGAGACCCTGGGTCCCTTTCCACGTGCCACAGGGATCCTGGGACTCCTATCCACTTTCAAGAGGAGTCAGGCATCGTCTCCTTTGGAAGCATTGATCTCCGCAGACCTCTCGAGTTTTCAAAGGATGTGAGGCCTATGGTCTCGATGAGGCGGAGGACTAGGTCTTTCTCTGTCGTCTCCACAGGGGATTCAGACATCCCTTCGTCTTGGGAGATGCAAGACGAGCCTGCATTCAATTCACTGCAGGGATATCCGGCCTTACTTCAAGTCAGAGCATCTCGGTGTCCATTCCACTTGAGGCCACAAACTCAGGGTCACTCTCACATACCTGTAGCTGAGAGAAGCCTCCTCTTGAAGTGCTTGTGGAAAGTTGGTATTCCTCTTGAGTCGAAGCCAGACACTAAGCTCTCATCTCGAGTTGATTTGGGGTCCAGGGAGCCCTTTCGTGTTGCTACAGTGACCTCAGGATCCCTCTAGACTTGAGGCAGTGATCTTGGGTTTTCTCTGGAGTGCCATCAAGGAAATCAAGGCTCCTTTCACGTTTGATGTGGAACACGGAATTGCTCTTCACGCAGTGCAGGGGAATCGGGCCTCATCGCACAGCGACGGGGAAGACTCATGGTTTTTCTCGAGTTGCGGCCGGAACCTGGGGTATATTCTCGAGTTACGACGGGGAGGGCCCTTCCAGACACGTGTTTGTTCAGCGACGTCAGGACTCCTGCCTAGATGCGAGGGACACCTCGGGATTCTCCTCGAGTCTTGGCATGGCAATTGGGACGCGTCTCCACGTGAGGCGGGAGACCCAGGGTCCCTTTCGACGTGCCACAGGGATCTTGGGACTCCTATCCATTTTCAAGAGGAGTCAGGCATCGTCTCCTTTGGAAGCATTGAACTCCGCGGACCTCTCGAGTTTTCAAAGGATGTGAGGCCTCCGTTCGCGTTGAGGAGGAGGACTAGGTCTTTCTCTGTGGTCTCCACAGGGGATTCAGACAACCCTTCACCTTGGGAGAGGCAAGACGAGCCTGCATTCAATTCACTGCAGGGATATCCGGCCTTACTTCGAGTCAGAGCATCTCGGTGTCCATTCCACTTGAGGCCACAAACTCAGGGTCCCTCTGACATACCTGTAGCTGAGAGAAGCCTCCTCTTGAGGTGCTTGTGGAAAGTTGGTATACCTCTTGAGTCGATGCCAGGGACTAAGCTCTCATCTCGAGTTGATTTGGGGTCCACGGAGCCCTTTCGTGTTGCTCTAGTGACCTCAGGAACCCTCTAGACTTGAGACAGTTATCTTGGGTTTTCTCTGGAGTGCCATCAAGGAAACTAAGGCTCCTTTCACGTTTGATGTGTAACACGGAATTGCTCTGCACGCAGTGCAGGGGAAACGGGTCTCATGTGTCGGCGAGGGGGAAGTCTCATGGTTTTTCTCGAGTTGCGGCCGGAACCTGGGGTATATTCTCGAGTTACAACGGGGAGGGCCCTTCCGGACACGTGTTTGTTCAGCGACGTCAGGACTCCTGCCTAGGTGCGAGGGACACCTCGGGATTCTCCTCGAGTCTTGGCATGGCAATTGGGACGCGTCTCCACGTGAGGCGGGAAACCCAGTGTCCCTTCCCTCGTGCCACAGGGATCCTGGGACTCCTATCCATTTTCAAGAGGAGTCAGGCATCGTCTCCTTTGGAAGCATTGATCTCCGCAGACCTCTCGAGTTTTCAAAGGATGTGAGCCCTCCGGTCGCGATGAGGCGGAGGACTAGGACTTTCTCTGTGGTCTCCACAGGGGATTCAGACATCCCTTCGTCTTGGGAGATGCAAGACGAGCCTGCATTCAATTCACTTCAGGGATATCCGGTCTTACTTCGAGTCAGAGCATCTCGGTGTCCATTCCACTTGAGATCACAAACTCCTGGGCCCTCTCACATACCTGTAGCTGAGAGAAGCCTCCTCTTGAGGTGCTTGTGGAAAGTTGGTATTCCTCTTGAGTCGAATCCCGGGACTAAGCTCTCATCTCGATTTGATTTGTGGTCCACGGAGCCCTTTCGTGTTGCTCCAGTGACCTCAGGAACCCTCTAGACATGAAACAGTGATCTTGGGTTTTCTCTGGAGTGCCATCAAGGAAATCAAGCCTCCTTTCACGTTTGATGTGGAACACGGAATTGCTCTGCACGCAGTGCAGGGGAATCGGCTCTCATCTCGCGGCGAGGGGGAAGTCTCATGGTTTTTCTCGAGTTGCGGCCGGAACCTGGGGTATATTCTCGAGTTACGACAGGGAGGGCCCTTCCAGACACGTGTTTGTTCAGCGACAACAGGACTCCTGCCTAGGTGCAAGGGACACCTCGGGCTTCTCCTCGAGTCTTGACATGGCAATTGGGACGCGTCTCCACGTGAGGCGGGAGACCCAGGGTCCCTTTCCACATGCCACAGGCCTCCTGGGACTCCTATCCATTTTCAAGAGGAGTCAGGCATCTTCTCCTTTGGAAGCATTGTTATCTGCGGACCTCTCGAGTTTTCAGAAGATGTGAGGCCTCCGGTCGCGATGAGGCGGAGAACTAGGTCTTTCTCTGTGGTCTCCACAGGTGATTCAGACATCCCTTCGTCTTGCGAGTTGCAAGACAAGCCTTCATTCAATTCACTGCAGGGATATCCGGACTTACTTCGAGTCAGAGCATCTCGGTGTCCATTCCACTTGAGGCCACAAACTCAGGGTCCCTCTCACATAACAGTAGCTGAGAGAAGACTCCTCTTGTGGTGCTTGTGGAAAGTTGGTATTCCTCTTGAGTCGATGCCAGGGACTAAGCTCTCATCTCGAGTTGATTTAGGGTCCACGGAGCCCTTTCGTGTTGCTCCAGTTACCTCAGGATCGCTCTAGACTTGAGACAGTGATCTTGGGTTTTCTCTGGAGTGCCATCAAGGAAATCAAGGCTCCGTTCACATTTGATGTGGAACACGGAATTGCTCTGCACGCAGTGCAAGGGAATCGGGCCTCATCTCGGGGCGAATGGGAAGTCTCATGGTTTTTCTTGAGTTGCGGACGGAACCTGGGATATATTCTCGAGTTACGACGGGGAGGGCCCTTCCAGACACGTGTTTGTTCAGCGACGTCAGGACTCGGGCCTAGGTGCGAGGGACACCTCGGGATTCTCCTCGAGTCTTGGCATGGCAATTGGGACGCGACTCCACGTGAGGCGGGAGACCCAGTGTCCCTTTCCACGTGCCACAGGGATCCTGGGATTCCTATCCATTTTCAAGAGGAGTCAGGCATCGTCTCCTTTGGAAGCATTGATCTCGGCGGACCTCTCCAGTTTTCAAATGATGTGAGGCCTCCGGTCGCGATGAGGCGGAGAAATAGGTCTTTCTCTGTGGTCTCCACAGGGGATTCAGACATCCCTTTGGCTTGGGAGATGCAAGTCGAGCCTGCATTCAATTCACTGCAGGGATATCCGGCCTTACTTCGAGTCAGAGCATCTCGGTGTCCATTCCACTTGAGGCCACAAACTCAGGGTCCCTCTCACATACCTGTAGCTGAGAGAAGCCTCCTCTTGAGGTGCTTGTGGAAAGTGGGTATTCCTCTTGAGTCGAAGCCAGGGACGAAGCTCGCATCTCGAGTTTATTTGGGGTCCAGGGAGCCCTTTCGTGTTGCTACAGTGACCTCAGGATCCCTCTAGACTTGAGGCAGTGATCTTGGGTTTTCTCTGGAGTGCCATTAAGGAAATCAAGGCTCCTTTCACGTTTGATGTGGAACACGGAATTGCTCTGCACGCAGTGCAGGGGAATCGGGCCTCATCTCGCAGCGAGGGGGAAGACTCATGGTTTTTCTCGAGTTGCGGCCGGAACCTGGGGTATATTCTCGAGTTACGACGGGGAGGGCCCTTCCAGACACGTGTTTGTTCAGCGACGTCAGGACTCCTGCCTAGGTGCGAGGGACACCTCGGGATTCTCCTCGAGTCTTGGCATGGCAATTGGGACGCGTCTCCACGTGAGGCGGGAGACCCAGGGTCCCATTCGACGTGCCACAGGGATCCTGGGACACCTATCCATTTTCAAGAGGAGTCAGGCATCGTCTCCTTTGGAAGCATTGATCTCCGCGGACCTCTCGAGTTTTCAAAGGATGTGAGGCCTCCGGTCGCGATGAGGTGCAGAACTAGGTCTTCTCTGTGGTCTCCACAGGGGATTCAGACATCCCTTCGCCTTGGGAGATGGAAGACAAGCCTGCATTCAATTCACTGCAGGGATATCCGGCCTTACTTCGAGTCACAGCATCTCGGTGTCCATTCCACATGAGGCCACAAACTCAGGGTCCCTCTCATATACCTGTAGCTGAGAGAAGCCTCCTCTTGAGGTGCTTGTGGAAAGTTGGTATTCCTCTTGAGTCAAAGCCAGGGACTAAGCTCTCATCTCGAGTTGATTTGTGGTCCACAGAGACCTTTCGTGTTGCTCCAGTGACCTCAGGATCCCTCTAGACTTGAGACAGTGATCTTGGGTTTTCTCTGGAGTGCCATCAAGGAAATCAAGTCTCCTTTCACGTTTGATGTGGAACACGGAATTGATCTGCACACAGTGCAGGGGAATCGTGCCTTATATCGCGGTGAGGGGTAAGTCTCATGGTTTTTCTCGAGTTGCGGCCGGAACCTGGGGTATATTCTCGAGTTACGACGGGGAGGGCCCTTCCTGACACGTGTTTGTGCAGCGACGTCAGGACTCCTGCCTAGGTGCTAGGGACAACTCAGGATTCTCCTCGAGTCTTGGCATGGCAATTGGGACGCGTCTCCACGTGAGGCGGGAGACCCAGGGTCCCTTTCCAATTGCCACAGGGATGCTGGGACTCCTATCCATTTTCACGAGGAGTCAGGCATCGTCTCCTTTGGAAGCATTGATCTCCGCGGACCTCTCGAGGTTTCAAAGGATGTGAGGCCTGCGATCGCGATGAGGTGGAGGACTGGTCTTTCTCTGTCGTCTCCACAGGGGATTCAGACATCCCTTCCTCTTGGGAGATGCAAGACGAGCCTGCATTCAATTCACTGCAGGGATATCCGGCCTTACTTCAAGTCAGAGCATCTCGGTGTCCATTCCACTTGAGGCCACAAACTCAGAGTCCCTCTCACATACCTGTAGCTGAGAGAAGCCTCCTCTTGAGGTGCTTGTGGAAAGTTGGTATTCCTCTTGAGTCGAATCCCGGGACTAAGCTCTCATCTCGATTTGATTTGGGATCCACGGAGCCCTTTCGTGTTGCTCCAGTGACCTCAGGATCCCTCTAGACATGAAACAGTGATCTTGGGTTTTCTCTGGAGTGCCATCAAGTTAATCAAGGATCCTTTCACGTTTGATGTGGAACACGGAATTGCTCTGCACGCAGTGCAGGGGAATCGGCTCTCATCTCGCGGCGAGGGGGAAGTCTCATGGTTTTTCTCGAGTTGCGGCCGGAACCTGGGGTATATTCTCGAGTTACGACAGGGAGGGCCCTTCCAGACACGTGTTTGTTCAGCGACAACAGGACTCCTGCCTAGGTGCAAGGGACACCTCGGGCTTCTCCTCGAGTCTTGACATGGCAATTGGGTCGCGTCTCCACGTGAGGCGGGAGACCCAGGGTCCCTTTCCACATGCCACAGGCCTCCTGGGACTCCTATCCATTTTCAAGAGGAGTCAGGCATCTTCTCCTTTGGAAGCATTGATATCTGCGGACCTCTCGAGTTTTCAGAAGATGTGAGGCCTCCGGTCGCGATGAGGCGGAGAACTAGGTCTTTCTCTGTGGTCTCCACAGGTGATTCAGACATCCCTTCGTCTTGCGAGTTGCAAGACAAGCCTTCATTCAATTCACTGCAGGGATATCCGGACTTACTTCGAGTCAGAGCATCTCGGTGTCCATTCCACTTGAGCCCACAAACTCAGGGTCCCTCTCACATAACAGTAGCTGAGAGAAGACTCCTCTTGTGGTGCTTGTGGAAAGTTGGTATTCCTCTTGAGTCGATGCCAGGGACTAAGCTCTCATCTCGAGTTGATTTAGGGTCCACGGAGCCCTTTCGTGTTGCTCCAGTTACCTCAGGATCGCTCTAGACTTGAGACAGTGATCTTGGGTTTTCTCTGGAGTGCCATCAAAGAAATCAAGGCTCCGTTCACATTTGATGTGGAACACGGAATTGCTCTGCACGCAGTGCAAGGGAATCGGGCCTCATCTCGGGGCGAATGGGAAGTCTCATGGTTTTTCTTGAGTTGCGGACGGACCCTGGGATATATTCTCGAGTTACGACGGGGAGGGCCCTTCCAGACACGTGTTTGTTCAGCGACGTCAGGACTCGGGCCTAGGTGCGAGGGACACCTCGGGATTCTCCTCGAGTCTTGGCATGGCAATTGGGACGCGACTCCACGTGAGGCGGGAGACCCAGTGTCCCTTTCCACGTGCCACAGGGATCCTGGGATTCCTATCCATTTTCAAGAGGAGTCAGGCATCGTCTCCTTTGGAAGCATTGATCTCGGCGGACCTCTCCAGTTTTCAAATGATGTGAGGCCTCCGGTCGCGATGAGGCGGAGAAATAGGTCTTTCTCTGTGGTCTCCACAGGGGATTCAGACATCCCTTTGGCTTGGGAGATGCAAGTCGAGCCTGCATTCAATTCACTGCAGGGATATCCGGCCTTACTTCGAGTCAGAGCATCTCGGTGTCCATTCCACTTGAGGCCACAAACTCAGGGTCCCTCTCACATACCTGTAGCTGAGAGAAGCCTCCTCTTGAGGTGCTTGTGGAAAGTGGGTATTCCTCTTGAGTCGAAGCCAGGGACGAAGCTCGCATCTCGAGTTTATTTGGGGTCCAGGGAGCCCTTTCGTGTTGCTACAGTGACCTCAGGATCCCTCTAGACTTGAGGCAGTGATCTTGGGTTTTCTCTGGAGTGCCATTAAGGAAATCAAGGCTCCTTTCACGTTTGATGTGGAACACGGAATTGCTCTGCACGCAGTGCAGGGGAATCGGGCCTCATCTCGCAGCGAGGGGGAAGACTCATGGTTTTTCTCGAGTTGCGGCCGGAACCTGGGGTATATTCTCGAGTTACGACGGGGAGGGCCCTTCCAGACACGTGTTTGTTCAGCGACGTCAGGACTCCTGCCTAGGTGCGAGGGACACCTCGGGATTCTCCTCGAGTCTTGGAATGGCAATTGGGACGCGTCTCCACGTGAGGCGGGAGACCCAGGGTCCCATTCGACGTGCCACAGGGATCCTGGGACACCTATCCATTTTCAAGAGGAGTCAGGCATCGTCTCCTTTGGAAGCATTGATCTCCGCGGACCTCTCGAGTTTTCAAAGGATGTGAGGCCTCCGGTCGCGATGAGGTGCAGAACTAGGTCTTCTCTGTGGTCTCCACAGGGGATTCAGACATCCCTTCGCCTTGGGAGATGGAAGACAAGCCTGCATTCAATTCACTGCAGGGATATCCGGCCTTACTTCGAGTCACAGCATCTCGGTGTCCATTCCACATGAGGCCACAAACTCAGGGTCCCTCTCATATACCTGTAGCTGAGAGAAACCTCCTCTTGAGGTGCTTGTGGAAAGTTGGTATTCCTCTTGAGTCAAAGCCAGGGACTAAGCTCTCATCTCGAGTTGATTTGTGGTCCACAGAGACCTTTCGTGTTGCTCCAGTGACCTCAGGATCCCTCTAGACTTGAGACAGTGATCTTGGGTTTTCTCTGGAGTGCCATCAAGGAAATCAAGTCTCCTTTCACGTTTGATGTGGAACACGGAATTGATCTGCACACAGTGCAGGGGAATCGTGCCTTATATCGCGGTGAGGGGTAAGTCTCATGGTTTTTCTCGAGTTGCGGCCGGAACCTGTGGTATATTCTCGAGTTACGACGGGGAGGGCCCTTCCTGACACGTGTTTGTGCAGCGACGTCAGGACTCCTGCCTAGGTGCTAGGGACAACTCAGGATTCTCCTCGAGTCTTGGCATGGCAATTGGGACGCGTCTCCACGTGAGGCGGGAGACCCAGGGTCCCTTTCCAATTGCCACAGGGATGCTGGGACTCCTATCCATTTTCACGAGGAGTCAGGCATCGTCTCCTTTGGAAGCATTGATCTCCGCGGACCTCTCGAGGTTTCAAAGGATGTGAGGCCTGCGATCGCGATGAGGTGGAGGACTGGTCTTTCTCTGTCGTCTCCACAGGGGATTCAGACATCCCTTCCTCTTGGGAGATGCAAGACGAGCCTGCATTCAATTCACTGCAGGGATATCCGGCCTTACTTCAAGTCAGAGCATCTCGGTGTCCATTCCACTTGAGGCCACAAACTCAGAGTCCCTCTCACATACCTGTAGCTGAGAGAAGCCTCCTCTTGAGGTGCTTGTGGAAAGTTGGTATTCCTCTTGAGTCGAATCCCGGGACTAAGCTCTCATCTCGATTTGATTTGGGATCCACGGAGCCCTTTCGTGTTGCTCCAGTGACCTCAGGATCCCTCTAGACATGAAACAGTGATCTTGGGTTTTCTCTGGAGTGCCATCAAGTTAATCAAGGATCCTTTCACGTTTGATGTGGAACACGGAATTGCTCTGCACGCAGTGCAGGGGAATCGGCTCTCATCTCGCGGCGAGGGGGAAGTCTCATGGTTTTTCTCGAGTTGCGGCCGGAACCTGGGGTATATTCTCGAGTTACGACAGGGAGGGCCCTTCCAGACACGTGTTTGTTCAGCGACAACAGGACTCCTGCCTAGGTGCAAGGGACACCTCGGGCTTCTCCTCGAGTCTTGACATGGCAATTGGGTCGCGTCTCCACGTGAGGCGGGAGACCCAGGGTCCCTTTCCACATGCCACAGGCCTCCTGGGACTCCTATCCATTTTCAAGAGGAGTCAGGCATCTTCTCCTTTGGAAGCATTGATATCTGCGGACCTCTCGAGTTTTCAGAAGATGTGAGGCCTCCGGTCGCGATGAGGCGGAGAACTAGGTCTTTCTCTGTGGTCTCCACAGGTGATTCAGACATCCCTTCGTCTTGCGAGTTGCAAGACAAGCCTTCATTCAATTCACTGCAGGGATATCCGGACTTACTTCGAGTCAGAGCATCTCGGTGTCCATTCCACTTGAGCCCACAAACTCAGGGTCCCTCTCACATAACAGTAGCTGAGAGAAGACTCCTCTTGTGGTGCTTGTGGAAAGTTGGTATTCCTCTTGAGTCGATGCCAGGGACTAAGCTCTCATCTCGAGTTGATTTAGGGTCCACGGAGCCCTTTCGTGTTGCTCCAGTTACCTCAGGATCGCTCTAGACTTGAGACAGTGATCTTGGGTTTTCTCTGGAGTGCCATCAAAGAAATCAAGGCTCCGTTCACATTTGATGTGGAACACGGAATTGCTCTGCACGCAGTGCAAGGGAATCGGGCCTCATCTCGGGGCGAATGGGAAGTCTCATGGTTTTTCTTGAGTTGCGGACGGACCCTGGGATATATTCTCGAGTTACGACGGGGAGGGCCCTTCCAGACACGTGTTTGTTCAGCGACGTCAGGACTCGGGCCTAGGTGCGAGGGACACCTCGGGATTCTCCTCGAGTCTTGGCATGGCAATTGGGACGCGACTCCACGTGAGGCGGGAGACCCAGTGTCCCTTTCCACGTGCCACAGGGATCCTGGGATTCCTATCCATTTTCAAGAGGAGTCAGGCATCGTCTCCTTTGGAAGCATTGATCTCGGCGGACCTCTCCAGTTTTCAAATGATGTGAGGCCTCCGGTCGCGATGAGGCGGAGAAATAGGTCTTTCTCTGTGGTCTCCACAGGGGATTCAGACATCCCTTTGGCTTGGGAGATGCAAGTCGAGCCTGCATTCAATTCACTGCAGGGATATCCGGCCTTACTTCGAGTCAGAGCATCTCGGTGTCCATTCCACTTGAGGCCACAAACTCAGGGTCCCTCTCACATACCTGTAGCTGAGAGAAGCCTCCTCTTGAGGTGCTTGTGGAAAGTGGGTATTCTTCTTGAGTCGAAGCCAGGGACGAAGCTCGCATCTCGAGTTTATTTGGGGTCCAGGGAGCCCTTTCGTGTTGCTACAGTGACCTCAGGATCCCTCTAGACTTGAGGCAGTGATCTTGGGTTTTCTCTGGAGTGCCATTAAGGAAATCAAGGCTCCTTTCACGTTTGATGTGGAACACGGAATTGCTCTGCACGCAGTGCAGGGGAATCGGGCCTCATCTCGCAGCGAGGGGGAAGACTCATGGTTTTTCTCGAGTTGCGGCCGGAACCTGGGGTATATTCTCGAGTTACGACGGGGAGGGCCCTTCCAGACACGTGTTTGTTCAGCGACGTCAGGACTCCTGCCTAGGTGCGAGGGACACCTCGGGATTCTCCTCGAGTCTTGGAATGGCAATTGGGACGCGTCTCCACGTGAGGCGGGAGACCCAGGGTCCCATTCGACGTGCCACAGGGATCCTGGGACACCTATCCATTTTCAAGAGGAGTCAGGCATCGTCTCCTTTGGAAGCATTGATCTCCGCGGACCTCTCGAGTTTTCAAAGGATGTGAGGCCTCCGGTCGCGATGAGGTGCAGAACTAGGTCTTCTCTGTGGTCTCCACAGGGGATTCAGACATCCCTTCGCCTTGGGAGATGGAAGACAAGCCTGCATTCAATTCACTGCAGGGATATCCGGCCTTACTTCGAGTCACAGCATCTCGGTGTCCATTCCACATGAGGCCACAAACTCAGGGTCCCTCTCATATACTTGTAGCTGAGAGAAACCTCCTCTTGAGGTGCTTGTGGAAAGTTGGTATTCCTCTTGAGTCAAAGCCAGGGACTAAGCTCTCATCTCGAGTTGATTTGTGGTCCACAGAGACCTTTCGTGTTGCTCCAGTGACCTCAGGATCCCTCTAGACTTGAGACAGTGATCTTGGGTTTTCTCTGGAGTGCCATCAAGGAAATCAAGTCTCCTTTCACGTTTGATGTGGAACACGGAATTGATCTGCACACAGTGCAGGGGAATCGTGCCTTATATCGCGGTGAGGGGTAAGTCTCATGGTTTTTCTCGAGTTGCGGCCGGCACCTGTGGTATATTCTCGAGTTACGACGGGGAGGGCCCTTCCTGACACGTGTTTGTGCAGCGACGTCAGGACTCCTGCCTAGGTGCTAGGGACAACTCAGGATTCTCCTCGAGTCTTGGCATGGCAATTGGGACGCGTCTCCACGTGAGGCGGGAGACCCAGGGTCCCTTTCCACGTGCCACAGGGATGCTGGGACTCCTATCCATTTTCACGAGGAGTCAGGCATCGTCTCCTTTGGAAGCATTGATCTCCGCGGACCTCTCGAGGTTTCAAAGGATGTGAGGCCTGCGATCGCGATGAGGTGGAGGACTGGTCTTTCTCTGTCGTCTCCACAGGGGATTCAGACATCCCTTCCTCTTGGGAGATGCAAGACGAGCCTGCATTCAATTCACTGCAGGGATATCCGGCCTTACTTCAAGTCAGAGCATCTCGGTGTCCATTCCACTTGAGGCCACAAACTCAGAGTCCCTCTCACATACCTGTAGCTGAGAGAAGCCTCCTCTTGAGGTGCTTGTGGAAAGTTGGTATTCCTCTTGAGTCGAATCCCGGGACTAAGCTCTCATCTCGATTTGATTTGGGATCCACGGAGCCCTTTCGTGTTGCTCCAGTGACCTCAGGATCCCTCTAGACATGAAACAGTGATCTTGGGTTTTCTCTGGAGTGCCATCAAGTTAATCAAGGATCCTTTCACGTTTGATGTGGAACACGGAATTGCTCTGCACGCAGTGCAGGGGAATCGGCTCTCATCTCGCGGCGAGGGGGAAGTCTCATGGTTTTTCTCGAGTTGCGGCCGGAACCTGGGGTATATTCTCGAGTTACGACAGGGAGGGCCCTTCCAGACACGTGTTTGTTCAGCGACAACAGGACTCCTACCTAGGTGCAAGGGACACCTCGGGCTTCTCCTCGAGTCTTGACATGGCAATTGGGACGCGTCTCCACGTGAGGCGGGAGACCCAGGGTCCCTTTCCACATGCCACAGGCCTCCTGGGACTCCTATCCATTTTCAAGAGGAGTCAGGCATCTTCTCCTTTGGAAGCATTGATATCTGCGGACCTCTCGAGTTTTCAGAAGATGTGAGGCCTCCGGTCGCGATGAGGCGGAGAACTAGGTCTTTCTCTGTGGTCTCCACAGGTGATTCAGACATCCCTTCGTCTTGCGAGTTGCAAGACAAGCCTTCATTCAATTCACTGCAGGGATATCCGGACTTACTTCGAGTCAGAGCATCTCGGTGTCCATTCCACTTGAGGCCACAAACTCAGGGTCCCTCTCACATAACAGTAGCTGAGAGAAGACTCCTCTTGTGGTGCTTGTGGAAAGTTGGTATTCCTCTTGAGTCGATGCCAGGGACTAAGCTCTCATCTCGAGTTGATTTAGGGTCCACGGAGCATTTTCGTGTTGCTCCAGTTACCTCAGGATCGCTCTAGACTTGAGACATATATCTTGGGTTTTCTCTGGAGTGCCATCAAAGAAATCAAGGCTCCGTTCACATTTGATGTGGAACACGGAATTGCTCTGCATGCACTGCAAGGGAATCGGGCCTCATCTCGGGGCGAATGGGAAGTCTCCTGGTTTTTCTTGAGTTGCGGACGGACCCTGGGATATATTCTCGAGTTACGACGGGGAGGGCCCTTCCAGACACGTGTTTGTTCAGCGACGTCAGGACTCGGGCCTAGGTGCGAGGGACACCTCGGGATTCTCCTCGAGTCTTGGCATGGCAATTGGGACGCGTCTCCACGTGAGGCGGGAGACCCAGTGTCCCTTTCCACGTGCCACAGGAATCCTGGGATTCCTATCCATTTTCAAGAGGAGTCAGGCATCGTCTCCTTTGGAAGCATTGATCTCGGCGGACCTCTCCAGTTTTCAAATGATGTGAGGCCTCCGGTCGAGATGAGGCGGAGAAATAGGTCTTTCTCTGTGGTCTCCACAGGGGATTCAGACATCCCTTTGTCTTGGGAGATGCAAGTCGAGCCTGCATTCAATTCACTGCAGGGATATCCGGCCTTACTTCGAGTCAGAGCATCTCGGTGTCCATTCCACTTGAGGCCACAAACTCAGGGTCCCTCTCACATACCTGTAGCTGAGAGAAGCCTCCTCTTGAGGTGCTTGTGGAATGTTGGTAATCCTCTTGAGTCGAAGCCAGACACTAAGCTCTCATCTCGAGTTGATTTGGGGTCCACGGAGCCCTTTCGTGTTGCTCCAGTGACCTCAGGATCCCTCTAGACTTGAGACAGTGATCTTGGGTTTTTCTGGAGTGCCATCAAGGAAATCAAGGCTCCTTTCATGTTTGATGTGGAACACGGAATTGCTCTGCACGCAGTGCAGGGGAATCTGGCCTCATCTCGCGGCGAAGGGGAAGTCTCATGGTTTTTCTCGAGTTGCGGCCGGAACCTGGGGTATATTCTCGAGTTACGACGGGGAGGGCCCTTCCAGACACGTGTTTGTTCAGCGACGTCAGGACTCCTGCCTAGGTGCGAGGGACACCTCGGGATTCTCCTCGAGTCTTGGCATGGCAATTGGGACGCGTCTCCACTTGAGGCGGGGGACCCAGTGTCCCTTTCCACGTGCCACAGTGATCCTGGGACTCCTATCCATTTTCAAGAGGAGTCAGGCATCGTCTCCTTTGGAAGCATTGATCTTCGGGGACCTCTCGAGTTTACAAAGGATGTGACGCCTCCGGTCGCGATGAGAAGGAGAACTAGGTCTTTCTCTGTGGTCTCCACATGGGATTCAGACATCCCTTCGTCTTGGGAGATGCAAGACGAGCCTGCATTCAATTCACTGCAGGGATATCCGGCCTTACTTTGAGTCAGAGCATCTCGGTGTCCATTCTACTTGAGGCCACAAACTCAGGGTCCCTCTGACATACCTGTAGCTTAGAGAAGCCTCCTCTTGAGGTGCTTGTGGAAAGTTGGTATTCCTCAAGAGTAGAAGCCATGGGCTAAGCTCTCATCTCGAGTTGATTTGGGGTCCACGGAGCCCTTTCGTATTGCTCCAGTGACCTCAGGATCCCTCTAGACTTGAGACAGTGATCTTGGGTTTTCTCTGGAGTGCCATCAAGGAAATCAAGGCTCCTTTCACGTTTGATGTGGAACACGGAATTGCTCTGCATGCAGTGCAGGTAAATCGGGCCTCAACTCGCGGCTAGGGGGAAGGCTCATGGTTTTTCTCGAGTTGCGACCCGAACCTGTGGTATATTCTCGAGTTACGACGGGGAGGGCCCTTCCAGACACGTGTTTGTTCAGCGACGTCAGGAATCCTGCCTAGGTGGGAGGGACACCTCGGGATTCTCCTCGAGTCTTGGCATGGCAATTGGGACGCGTCTCCACGTGAGGCGGGAGACCCAGCGTCCCTTTCCACGTGCCACAGGGATCCTGGGACTCCTATCCATTTTCAAGAGGAGTCAGGCATCGTCTCCTTTGGAAGCATTGATCTCCGCAGACCTCTCGAGTTTTCAAAGGATGTGAGGCCTATGGTCGCGATGAGGCGGAGGACTAGGTCTTTCTCTGTCGTCTCCACAGGGGATTCAGACATCCCTTCGTCTTGGGAGATGCAAGACGAGCCTGCATTCAATTCACTGCAGGGATATCCGGCCTTACTTCAAGTCAGAGCATCTCGGTGTCCATTCCACTTGAGGCCACAAACTCATGGTCCCTCTCACATACCTGTAGCTGAGAGAAGCCTCCTCTTGAAGTGCTTGTGGAAAGTTGGTATTCCTCTTGAGTCGAAGCCAGACACTAAGCTCTCATCTCGAGTTGATTTGGGGTCCAGGGAGCCCTTTCGTGTTGCTACAGTGACCTCAGGATCCCTCTAGACTTGAGGCAGTGATCTTGGGTTTTCTCTGGAATGCCATTAAGGAAATCAAGGCTCCTTTCACGTTTGATGTGGAACACGGAATTGCTCTGCACGCAGTGCAGGGGAATCGGGCCTCATCTCGCAGCGACGGGGAAGACTCATGGTTTTTCTCGAGTTGCGGCCGGAACCTGGGGTATATTCTCGAGTTACGACGGGGAGGGCCCTTCCAGACACGTGTTTGTTCAGCGACGTCAGGACTCCTGCCTAGGTGCGAGGGACACCTCGGGATTCTCCTCGAGTCTTGGCATGGCAATTGGGACGCGTCTCCACGTGAGGCGGGAGACCCAGGGTCCCATTCGACGTGCCACAGGGATCCTGGGACACCTATCCATTTTCAAGAGGAGTCAGGCATCGTCTCCTTTGGAAGCATTGATCTCCGCGGACCTCTCGAGTTTTCAAAGGATGTGAGGCCTCCGGTCGCGATGAGGTGCAGAACTAGGTCTTCTCTGTGGTCTCCACAGGGGATTCAGACATCCCTTCGCCTTGGGAAATGGAAGACAAGCCTGCATTCAATTCACTGCAGGGATATCCGGCCTTACTTCGAGTCACAGCATCTCGGTGTCCATTCCACATGAGGCCACAAACTCAGGGTCCCTCTCATATACCTGTAGCTGAGAGAAGCCTCCTCTTGAGGTGCTTGTGGAAAGTTGGTATTCCTCTTGAGTCAAAGCCAGGGACTAAGCTCTCATCTCGAGTTGATTTGTGGTCCACAGAGACCTTTCGTGTTGCTCCAGTGACATCAGGATCCCTCTAGACTTGAGACAGTGACTTTGGGTTTTCTCTGGAGTGCCATCAAGGAAATCAAGTCTCCTTTCACGTTTGATGTGGAACACGGAATTGATCTGCACACAGTGCAGGGGAATCGGGCCTTATCTCGCGGTGAGGGGTAAGTCTCATGGTTTTTCTCGAGTTGCGGCCGGAACCTGGGGTATATTCTCGAGTTACGACGGGGAGGGCCCTTCCGGACACGTGTTTGTGCAGCGACGTCAGGACTCCTGCCTAGGTGCTAGGGACAACTCAGGATTCTCCTCGAGTCTTGGCATGGCAATTGGGACGCGTCTCCACGTGAGGCGGGAGACCCAGGGTCCCTTTCCAATTGCCACAGGGATGCTGGGACTCCTATCCATTTTCACGAGGAGTCAGGCATCGTCTCCTTTGGAAGCATTGATCTCCGCGGACCTCTCGAGGTTTCAAAGGATGTGAGGCCTGCGATCGCGATGAGGTGGAGGACTGGTCTTTCTCTGTCGTCTCCACAGGGGATTCAGACATCCCTTCCTCTTGGGAGATGCAAGACGAGCCTGCATTCAATTCACTGCAGGGATATCCGGCCTTACTTCAAGTCAGAGCATCTCGGTGTCCATTCCACTTGAGGCCACAAACTCAGAGTCCCTCTCACATACCTGTAGCTGAGAGAAGCCTCCTCTTGAGGTGCTTGTGGAAAGTTGGTATTCCTCTTGAGTCGAATCCCGGGACTAAGCTCTCATCTCGATTTGATTTGGGATCCACGGAGCCCTTTCGTGTTGCTCCAGTGACCTCAGGATCCCTCTAGACATGAAACAGTGATCTTGGGTTTTCTCTGGAGTGCCATCAAGGAAATCAAGGCTCCTTTCACGTTTGATGTGGAACACGGAATTGCTCTGCACGCAGTGCAGGGGAATCGTCTCTCATCTCGCGGCGAGGGGGAAGTCTCATGGTTTTTCTCGAGTTGCGGCCGGAACCTGGGGTATATTCTCGAGTTACGACAGGGAGGGCCCTTCCAGACACGTGTTTGTTCAGCGACAACAGGACTCCTACCTAGGTGCAAGGGACACCTCGGGCTTTTCCTCGAGTCTTGACATGGCAATTGGGACGCGTCTTCACGTGAGGCGGGAGACCCAGGGTCCCTTTCGACGTGCCACAGGGATCCTGGGACTCCTATCCATTTTCAAAAGGAGTCAGGCATCGTCTCCTTTGGAAGCACTGAACTCCGCGGACCTCTCGAGTTTTCAAAGGATGTGAGGCCTCCGTTCGCGTTGAGGCGGAGGACTAGGTCTTTCTCTGTGTTCTCCACAGGGGATTCAGACAACCCTTCACCTTGGGAGATGCAAGACGAGCCTGCATTCAATTCACTGCAGGGATATCCGGCCTTACTTCGAGTCAGAGCATCTCGGTGTCCATTCCACTTGAGGCCACAAACTCAGGGTCACTCTCACATACCTGTAGCTGAGAGAAGCCTCCTCTTGAGGTGCTTGTGGAAAGTTGGTGTTCCTCTTGAGTTGAAGCCAGGGACTAAGCTCTCATCTCGAGTTGACTTGGGGTCCACGGAGCCCTTTCGTGTTGCTCCAGTGACCTCAGGATCCCTCTAGACTTGAGACAGTGATCTTGGGTATTCTCTGGAGTGCCATCACGGAAATCAAGGCACCTTTCACGTTTGATGTGGAACACGGAATTGCTCTGCACGCAGTGCAGGGGAATCGGGCCTCATCTCGCGGCGAGGGGGAAGTCTCACGGTTTTTCTCGAGTTGCGGCCGGAACCTGGGGTATATTCTCGAGTTACGACGGGGAGGGCCCTTCCAGACATGTGTTTGTTCAGCGACGTCAGGACTCCTGCCTAGGTGCGAGGGACACCTCAGGATTCTCCTCGAGTCCTGGCATGGCAATTGGGACGCGTCTCCACGTGAGGCGGGAGACCCAGTGTCCCTTCCAACGTGCCACAGCGATCCTGGGACTCCTATCCATTTGCAAGAGGAGTCAGGCATCGTCTCCTTTGGAAGCATTGATCTCCGCGGACCTCTCGAGTTTTCAAAGGATGTGAGGCCTCCGGTCTCGATGAGGCGGAGGACTAGGTCTTTCTCTGTGGTCTCCACAGGGGATTCAGACATGCCTTCGTCTTGGGAGATGCAAGATGAGCCTGTATTCAATTCACTGCAGGGATATCCGGCCTTACTTCGAGTCAGAGCATCTCGGTGTCCATTCCACTTGAGGCCACAAACTCAGGGTCCCTCTCACATACCTGTAGCTGAGAGAAGCCTCCTCTTGAGGTGCTTGTGGAAAGTTGGTATTCCTCTTGATTCGAAGCCAGGGACTAAGCTTTCATCTCGAGTAGATTTGGGGTCCACGGAGCCCTTTCGTATTGCTCCAGTGACCTCAGGATCCCTCTAGACTTGAGACAGTGATCTTGGGTTTTCTCTGGAGTGCCATCAAGGAAATCAAGGCTCCTTTCACGTTTGATGTGGAACACGGAATTGCTCTGCACGCAGTGCAAGGGAATCGGGCCTCATCTCGGGGCGAATGGGAAGTCTCATGGTTTTTCTTGAGTTGCGGACGGACCCTGGGGTATATTCTCGAGTTACGACGGGGAGGGCCCTTCCAGACACGTGTTTGTTCAGCGACGTCAGAACTCGGGCCTAGGTGCGAGGTACAACTCGGGATTCTCTTCGAGTCTGGGCATGGCAATTGGGACGCGTCTCCACGTGAGGCGGGAGACCCAGGGTCCCTTTCCACGTGCCACAGGGATCCTGGGACTCCTATCCATTTTCAAGCGGACTCAGGCATCGTCTCCTTTGGAAGCATTGATCTCGGCGGATGTCTCCAGTTTTCCAAGGATGTGAGGCCTCCGGTCGCGATGAGGCGGAGAACTAGGTCTTTCTCTGTGGTCTCCACAGGGGATTCAGACATCCTTTCGTCTTGGGAGATGCAAGTCGAGCCTGCATTCAATTCACTGCAGGGATATCCGGCCTTACTTCGAGTCAGAGCATCTCGGTGTCCATTCCACTTGAGGCCACAAACTCAGGGTCCCTTTCACATACCTGTAGCTGAGAGAAGCCTCCTCCTGAGGTGCTTGTGGAATGTTGGTAATCCTCTTGAGTCGAAGCCTGACACTAAGCTCTCATCTCGAGTTGATTTGGGGTCCACGGAGCCCTTTCGTGTTGCTCCAGTGACCTCAGGATCGCTCTAGACTTGAGACAGTGATCTTGGGTTTTCTCTGGAGTGCCATCAAGGAAATCAAGGCTCCTTTCACGTTTGATGTGGAACACGGAATTGCTCTGCACGCAGGGCAGGGGAATCTGGCCTCATCTCGCGGCGAAGGGGAAGTCTCATGGTTTTTCTCGAGTTGCGGCCGGAACCTGGGGTATATTTTCGAGTTACGATGGGGAGGGCCCTTCCAGACACGTGTTTGTTCAGCGACGTCAGGACTCCTGCCTAGGTGTGAGGGACACCTCGGGATTCTCCTCGAGTCTTGGCATGGCATTTGGGACGCGTCTCCATGTGAGGCGGGAGACCCAGGGTCCCTTCCCACGTGCCACAGGCGTCCTGGGACTCCTATCCATTTTCAAGAGGAGTCAGGCATCGTCTCCTTTGGAAGCATTGATATCTGCGGACCTCTCGAATTTTCAGAAGATGTGAGGACTCCGGTCGCGATGAGGCGAAGAACTAGGTCTTTCTCTGTGGACTCCACAGGGGATTCAGACATCCCTTCGTCTTGGGAGATGCAAGTCGAGCCTGCATTCAATTCACTGCAGGGATATCCGGCCTTACTTCGAGTCAGAGCATCTCGGTGTCCATTCCACTTGAGGCCACAAACTCAGGGTCCCTCTCACATACCTGTAGCTGAGAGAAGCCTCCTCTTGAGGTGCTTGTGGAAAGTTGGTAATCCTCTTGAGTCGAAGCCAGACACTAAGCTCTCATCTTGAGTTGATTTGGGGTCCACGGAGCCCTTTCTTGTTGCTCCAGTGACCTCAGAATCCCTCTAGACTTGAGACAGTGATCTTGGGTTTTCTCTGGAGTGCCATCAAGGAAATCAAGGCTCCTTTCACGTTTGATGTGGAACACGGAATTGCTCTGCACGCCATGCAGGGGAATCTGGCCTCATCTCGCGGCAAGGGGGAAGTCTCATGGTTTTTCTCGAGTTGCGGCCGGAACCTGGGGTATATTCTCGAGTTACGACGGGGAGTGCCCTTCCAGACACGTGTTTGTTCAGCGATGTCAGGACTCCTGCCAAGGTGCGAGGGACACCTCGGGATTCTCCTCGAGTCTTGGCATGGCAATTGGCACGCGTCTCCACATGAGGCGGGAGACCCAAGGTCCCTTTCCACGTGCCACAGGGATCCTGGGACTCCAATCCATTTTCAAGAGGACCAGCCATCGTTTCCTTTCAAAGCATTGATCTCCGCAGACCTCTCAAGTTCTCAAAGGATGTGAGGCCTCCTGTCGCAATTAGGCGAGGACTAGGTCTTTCTCTGTGGTCTCCACAGGGTATTCAGACATTCCTTCGTCTTGGGAGATGCAAGATGAGCCTGCATTCAATTCACTGCAGGGATATCCAGCCTTACTTCGAGTCAGAGCATCTCGGTGTCCATTCCACTTGAGGCCACAAACTCAGGGTCCCTCTCACATACCTGTAGCTGAGAGAAGCCTCCTCTCGAGGTGCTTGTGGAAAGTTGGTAATCCTCTTGAGTCGAAGCCAGGGACTAAGCTCTCATCTCGAGTTGATTTGGGGTCCACGGAGCCCTTTCGTGTTGCTCCAGTGACCTCAGGATCCGTTTAGACTTGAGACAGTGATCTTGGGTTTTCTCTGGAGTGCCATCAAGGAAATCAAGGCTCCTTTCACGTTTGATGTGGAACACGGAATTGCTCTGCACGCAGTGCAGGAGAATCGGGCCTCATCTCCCAGCGAGCGGGAAGTCTCATGGTTTTTCTCGAGTTGTGGCCGGAACCTGGGGTATATTCTCGAGTTACGACAGGGAGGGTCCTTCCAGACACGTGTTTGTACAGCGACGTCAGGACTCCTGCCTATGTGAGAGGGACAACTCGGGATTCTCCTCTAGTCTTGGCATGGCAATTGGGACGCGTCTCCACGTGAGGAGCGAGACCCAGTGTCCCTTTCCACGTGCCACAGGGATCCTGGGACTCCTATCCATTTTCAAGAGGAGTCAGGCATCGTCTCCTTTGGAAGCATTGATCTCCGTGGACCTCTCGAGTTTTCAAAGGATGTGAGGCCTCCGGTCGCGTTGAGGCGGAGGACTAGGTCTTTCTCTGTGGTCTCCACAGGGGATTCAGACATCCCTTCGTCTTGGGAGATGCAAGACGAGCCTGCATTCAATTCACTGCAGGGATATCCGGCCTTACTTCAAGTCAGAGCATCTCGGTGTCCATTCCACTTGAGGCCACAAACTCAGGGTCCCTCTCACATACCTGTAGCTGAGAGAAGGCTCCTCTTGAGGTGCTTGTGGAAAGTTGGTATTCCTCTTGAGTCGAAGCCAGGGCCTAAGCTCTCATCTCGAGTTGATTGGGGTCCACGGAGCCTTTTCGTATTGCTCCAGTGACCTCAGGATCCCTCTAGACTTGAGACAGTGAACCTGGGTTTTCTCTGGAGTGCCATCACGGAAATCAAGGTTTCTTTCACGTTTGATGTGGAACACGGAATTGCTCTGCACGCAACGCAGGGGAATCAGGCCTCATCTCGCGGCGAGGGGGAAGTCTCATGGTTTTTCTCGAGTTGCGGCCGGAACCTGGGGTATATTCTCGAGTTACGCCTGGCAGGGCCCTTACAGACACGTGTTTGTTCAACGACGTCAGGACTCCTGCCTAGGTGCGAGGGACACCTCGGGATTCTCCTCGAGTCTTGGCATGGCAATTGGGACGCGTATCCACGTGAGGCGGGAGACCCAGGGTCCCTTTACACGTTTCACAGGGATCCTGGGACTCCTATCCATTTGCAAGAGGAGTCAGGCATCGTCTCCTTTGGAAGCATTGATCTCCGCGGACCTCTCGAGTTTTCAAAGGATGTGAGGCCTCCGGTCACGATGAGGCGGAGGACTAGGTCTTTCTCTGTCGTCTCCACAGGGGATTCAGACATCCCTTCGTCTTGGGAGATGCAAGACGAGCCTGCTTTCAATTCACTGCAGGGATATCCGGCCTTACTTCTTGTCAGAGCATCTCGGTGTCCATTCCACTTGAGGCCACAAACTCAGGGTCCCTCTCACATACCTGTAGCTGAGAGAAGCCTCCTCTTGAGGTGCTTGTGGAAAGTGGGTATTCCTCTTGAGTCGAAGACAGGGACGAAGCTCTCATCTCGAGTTGATTTGGGGTCCACGGAGCCCTTTCGTGTTGCTACAGTGACCTCAGTATCCCTCTAGACTTGACACAGTGATCTTGGGTTTTCTCTGGAGTGCCATCAAGGAAATCAAGGCTCCTTTCATGTTTGATTTGGAACACGGAATTGCTCTGCACGCAGTGCAGGGGAATAGGGCCTCATATCGCAGCGAGGGGAAAGTCTCATGGTTTTTGTCGAGTTGCGGCCGGAACCTGGAGTACAATCTCGAGTTACGACCAGAAGGGCCTTTCCAGACACGTGTTTATTCAGCGATGTCAGGACTCCTGCCTGGGTGCGAGGGGCAACTCGGGATTCTCCTCGAGTCTTGGCATGGCCATTGGGACGCGTCTCCACGTGAGGCGGGAGACCCAGGGTCCCTTTCCACGTGCCACAGGGATCCTGGGACTCCTATCCATTTTCAAGAGGAGTCATGCATCGTCTCCTTTGGAAGCATTGATCTCCGCGGACCTCTCGAGTTTTCAAAGGACGTGAGGCCTCCAGTCGCGATGAGGCGGAGAACTAGGTCTTTCTCCTTGGTCTCCACAGGGGATTCAGACATCCCTTCGTCTTGGGAGATGCAAGACGAGCCTGCATTCAATTCACTGCAGGGATATCCGGCCTTCCTTCTAGTCAGAGCATCTCGGTGTCCATTCCACTTGAGGCCACAAACTCAGGGTCCCTTTCACATACCTGTAGCTGAGAGAAGCCTCCTCTTGAGGTGCTTGTGGAATGTTGGTAATCCTCTTGAGTCGAAGCCAGACACTAAGCTCTCATCTCGAGTTGATTTGGGGTCCACGGAGCCCTTTCGTGTTGCTCCAGTGACCTCAGGATCGCTCTAGACTTGAGACAGTGATCTTGGGATTTCTCTGGAGTGCCATCAAGGAAATCAAGGCTCCTTTCACCTTTGATGTGGAACACGGAATTGCTCTGCACGCAGTGCAGGGGAATCTGGCCTCATCTTGCGGCGAAGGGGAAGTCTCATGGTTTTTCTCGAGTTGCGGCCGGAACCTGGGGTATATTTTCGAGTTACGACGGGGAGGGCCCTTCCAGACACGTGTTTGTTCAGCGACATCAGGACTCCTGCCTAGGTGTGAGGGACACCTCGGGATTCTCCTCGAGTCTTGGCATGGCAATTGGGACGCGTCTCCACGTGAGGCGGGAGACCCAGGGTCCCTTTCCACGTGCCACAGGCCTCCTGGGACTCCTATCCATTTTCAAGAGGAGTCAGGCATCGTCTCCTTTGGAAGCATTGATATCTGCGGACCTCTCGAATTTTCAGAAGATGTGAGGACTCCGGTCGCGATGAGGCGGAGAACTAGTTCTTTCTCTGTGGTCTCCACAGGGGATTCAGACATCCCTTCGTCTTGGGAGATGCAAGTCGAGCCTGCATTCAATTCACTGCAGGGATATCCGGCCTTACTTCGAGTCAGAGCATCTCGGTGTTCATTCCACTTGAGGCCACAAACTCAGGGTCCCTCTCACATACCTGTAGCTGAGAGAAGCCTCATCTTGAGGTGCTTGTGGAAAGTTGGTAATCCTCTTGAGTCGAAGCCAGACTCTAAGCTCTTATCTTGAGTTGATTTGGGGTCCACGGAGCCCTTTCTTGTTGCTCCAGTGACCTCAGGATCCCTCTAGACTTGAGACAGTGATCTTGGGTTTTCTCTGGAGTGCCATCAAGGAAATCAAGGCTCCTTTCACGTTTGATGTGGAACACGGAATTGCTTTGCACGCCATGCAGGGGAATCTGGCCTCATCTCGCGGCAAGGGGGAAGTCTCATGGTTTTTCTCGAGTTGCGGCCGGAACCTGGGGTATATTCTCGAGTTACGACGGGGAGGGCCCTTCCAGACACGTGTTTGTTCAGTGACGTCAGGACACGGGCCTAGGTGCGAAGGACACCTCGGGATTCTCGTCGAGTCTTGGAATGGCAATTGGGACGCGTCTCCACGTGAGGCGGGAGACCCAGGGTCCCTTTCCACATGCCACAGGGATCCTGGGACTCCTATCCATTTTCAAGAGGAGTCAGGCATCGTCTCCTTTGGTAGCATTGATCTCCGCGGACCTCTCGAGTTTTCAAAGGATGTGAGGCCTCCGGTCGCGATGAGGCGGAGAACTAGGTCTTTCTCTGTGGTCTCCACAGGGGATGCAGACATCCCTTCGTCTTGGGAGATGCAAGACGAGCCTGCATTCAATTCACTGCAGGGATATCCGGCCTTACTTCCAGTCAGAGCATCTCGGTGTCCAGTCCACTTGAGGCCACAAACTCAGGGTCCCTCTCACATACCTGTAGCTGAGAGAAGCCTCCTATTGAGGTGTTTGTGGAAAGTTGGTATTCCTCTTGAGTCGAAGCCAGTGACTAAGCAATCATCTCGAGTTGATTTGGGGTCCACGGAGCCCTTTCGTGTTGCTCCAGTTACCTCAGGATCCCTCTAGACTTGAGACCGTGATCTTGGGTTTTCTCTGGAGTGCCATCAAGGAAATCAAGGCTCCTTTCCTGTTTGATGTGGAACACGGAATTGCTCTGCACGCAGTGCAGGGTAATCGGGCCTCATCTCGCTGCGAGGGGGAAGTCTCATGGTTTTTCTCGAGTTGCGGACCGAACCTGGGGTATATTCTCAAGTTACCACGGGGAGGGCCCTTCCAGACACGTGTTTGTTCAGTGACAACAGGACTCCTGCCTAGGTGCAAGGGACACCTCGGGCTTCTCCTCGAGTCTTTACATGGCAATTGGGACGCGTCTCCACGTGAGGCGGGATACCCAGGGTCCCTTTCCACGTACCACAGGCCTCCTGGGACTCCTATCCATTTTCAAGAGGAGTCAGGCATCGTCTCCGTTGGAAGCATTGATATCTGGGAACCTCTCGAGTTTTCAGAAGATGTGAGGCCTCTGGTCGCAATGAGGCAGAGAACTACGTCTTTCTCTGTGGTCTCCACAGGTGATTCAGACATCCCTTCGTCTTGGGAGATGCAAGACGAGCCTTCATTCAATTCACTGCAGGGATATCCGGCCTTACCTCGAGTCAGAGCATCTCGGTGTCCATTCCACTTGAGGCCACAAACTCAGGGTCCCTCTCACATAACTGTAGCTGAGAGAAGACTCCTCTTGTGGTGCTTGTGGAAAGTTGATATTCCTCTTGAGTCGAAGCCAGGGACTAAGCTCTCATCTCGAGTTGATTTAGGGTCCACGGAGCATTTTCGTGTTGCTCCAGTTACCTCAGGATCGCTCTAGACTTGAGACAGTGATCTTGGGTTTTCTCTGGAGTGCCATCAACGAAATCAAGGCTCCGTTCACATTTGATGTGGAACACGGAATTGCTCAGCACGCAGTGCAGGGGAATCCGTCCTCATCTCTCGCCAAGGGGGAAGTCTCATGGTTTTTCTCGAGTTGCGCCCGGAACCTGGGGTATATTCTCGAGTAACGACAGGGAGCGCCCTTCCAGACACGTGTTTTTTCAGCGACGTCAGGACTCCTGCCTAGGTGCGAGGAACACCTCGGGATTCTCCTCGAGTCTTGGCATGGCAATTGGGAGGCGTCTCCACGCGAGGTGCGAGACCCAGTGTCCCTTTCAACGTGCCACAGGGATCCTGGGACTCCTATCCATTTTCAAGAGGAGTCAGGCATCGTCTCCTTTGGAAGCATTGATCTCCGCGGACCTCTCGAGTTTTCAAAGGATGTGAGTCCTCCGGTCCCGATGAGGCGGAGAACTAGGTCTTTCTCTGTGGTCTCCACAGGGGATTCACAATTCCCTTCGTCTTGGGAGATGCAGGACGAGCCTGCATTCAATTCACTGCAGGGATATCCGGCCTTACTTCAAGTCAGAGCATCTCGGTGTCCATTCCACTTGAGGCCACAAACTCAGGGTCCCTCTCACATACCTGTAGCTGAGAGAAGCCTCCTCTTGAGGTGCATGTGGAAAGTTGGTATTCCTCTTGAGTCGAAGCCAGGGACTAAGCTCTCATCTCGAGTTTATTTGGGGTCCACGCAGCCCTTTCGTGTTGCTCCAGTGACCTCAGGATCCCTCTAGACTTGAGACAGTGATCTTGGGTTTCTCTGGAGTGCCATCAAGGTAATCAAGGCTCCTTTCACGTTTGATGTGGAACACGGAATTGCTCTGCACCTAGTTCAGGGGAATCGGGCCTCATCTCGCGGCAAGGGAGAAGTCTCATGGTTTTTCTCGAGTTGCAGCCGGAACCTGAGGTATATTCTCGAGTTACGACGGGGAGGGCCCTTCCAGACACGTGTTTGTTCAGCGACGTCAGGACACCTGCCTAGGTGCGAGGGACACCTCGGTATTCTCCTCGAGTCTTAGCATGTCAATTGGGACGTGTCTCCACGTGAGGCGGGAGATCCAGTGTCCCTTTCCACGTGCCACAGGGATCCTGGGACTCCTATCCATTTTCAAGAGGCTTCAGGCATCGTCTCCTTTGGAAGCATTGATCTCCGCGGCCCTCTCGAGTTTTCAAAGGGTGTGAGGCCTCCGGTCGCGATGAGGCGGAGGACTAGGTCTTTCTCTGTGGTCTCCACAGGGGATTCAGACAACCCTTCTTCTTGGGCAATGCAAGAGGAGCCTGCATTCAATTCACTGAAGGGATATCCGGCCTTACTTCGAGTCAGAGCATCTCGGTGTCCATTCCACTTGAGGCCACAAACTCAGGGTCCCTCTCACATACCAGTAGCTGAGAGAAGCCTCCTCTTGAGGTGCTTGTGGAAAGTTGGTATTCCTCTTGAGTCGAAGCCAGTGACTAAGCTCTCATCTCGAGTTGATTTGGGGTCCACGGAGCCCTTTCGTGTTGCTCCAGTGACCTCAGGATCCCTCTAGACTTGAGACAGTGATCTTGGGTTTCTCTGGACTGCCATGAAGGAAATCAAGGCTCCTTTCACGTTTGATGTGGAACACGGAATTGCTCTGTACGCAGTGCAGGGGAATCGGGCCTCATCTCGCGGCGAGGGGGAAATCTCATGGTTTTTCTCGAGTTGCGCCCGGAACCTGGGGTATATTCTCGAGTTACGACGGGGAGGGCCCTTCCAGACACGTGTTTGTTCAGCGAAGTCAGGACTCCTGCCTAGGTGCGAGGGACACCTCGGGATTCTCCTCGAGTCTTGGCATGGCAATTGTGACGCTTCTCCATGTGAGGCGGGAGACCCAGGGTCCCTTTCCACGTGCCACAGTGAGCCTGGGACTCCTATCCATTTTCAGGAGGAGTCAGGCATCGTCTCCTTTGGAAGCATTGATCTCTGCAGACCTCTCGAATTTTCAAAGGATGTGAGGCCTCTGGACGTGATGAGGGGGAGGACTAGTTCTTTCTCTGTGGTCTCCACAGGGGATTCAGACATCCCTTCGTCTTGGGAGATGCAAGACGAGCCTGCATTCACTTCACTGCATGGATATCCGGCCTTACTTCGAGTCAGAGCATCTCGGTGTCCATTCCACTTGAGGCCACAAACTCAGGGTCCCTCTGACATACCTGTAGCTTAGAGAAGCCTCCTCTTGAGGTGCTTGTGGAAAGTTGGTATTCCTCTTGAGTCTAAGCCAGGGACTAAGCTCTCATCTCGAGTTGATTTGGGGTCCACGGAGCCCTTTCTTGTTTGTCCAGTGACCTCAGGATCCCTCTAGACTTGAGACAGTGATATTGGGTTTTCTCTGGAGTGCCATCAAGGAAATCAAGGCTCCTTTCACGTTTGATGTGGAACACGGAATTGCTCTGCATGCAGTGCAGCGGAATCGGGCCTCAACTCGCGGCGAGGGGGAAATCTCATGGTTTTTCTCGAGTTGCGGCCGGAACCTGGGGTATATTCTCGAGTTACGACAGGGAGGGCATTTCCAGACACGTGTTTGTTCAGCGACGTCAGGACTCCTGCCTAGGTGCCAGGGACACCTCGGGATTCTCCTCAAGTCTAGGCATGGCAATTTGGACGCGTCTCCACGTGAGGCGGAAGACCCAGGGTCCCTTTCCACGTGCCACAGGCATCCTGGGACTCCTATCCATTTTCAAGAGGAGTCAGGCATCGTCTCCTTTGGAAGCATTGATCTCCGCGGACCTCTCGAGTTTTCAAAGGATGTGAGGCCTCCGGTCGCCATGAGGCGGAGAACTAGGTCTTTCTCTGTGGTCTCCACAGGGGATTCAGACATCCCTTCGTCTTGGGAGATGCAAGACGAGCCTGCATTCAATTCACTGCAGGGATATCCGGCCTTACTTCGAGTCAGAGCATCGTGGTGTCCATTCCACTTGAGGCCACAAACTAATGGTCCCTCTCACATACCTGTAGCTGAGAGAAGCCTCCTCTTGAGGTGCTTATGGAAAGTTGGTATTACTCTTGAGTTGAAGCCAGGGACTCAGCTCTCATCTCGAGTTGATTTGGGGTCCACGGAGCCCTTTCGTGTTGCTCCAGTGACCTCAGGATCCCTCTAGACTTGAGACAGTGATCCTGGGTTTCTCTGGAGTGCCATCAAGGAAATCAAGGCTCCTTTCAACTTTGATGTGGAACTCGGAATTGCTCTGCACGCAGTGCAGGGGAATCGAGCCTCATCTCGCGGCAAGGGGGATGTCTCATTGTTTTTCTCGAGTTGCGGCCGGAACCTTGGGTATATTCTCGAGTTACGGCGGGGAGGGCCCTTCCAGACACGTGTTTGTTCAGAGACGTCAGGCCTCCTGCCTAGGTGCAAGGGACACCTCAGGATTCTCCTCGAGTCTTGGCATAGCAATTGGGACGCGTCTCCACGTGAAGCGGGAGACCCAGTGTCCCTTTTCACGTGCCACAGGGATCCTGGATCTCCTATCCATTTTCAAGAAGAGTCAGGCATCGTCTCCTTTGGAAGCATTGATCTCCGCAGGCCTCTCGAGTTTTCAAAGGATGTGAGGCCTCCGGTCGCGATGAGGCGGAGGACTAGTTCTTTCTCTGTGGTCTCCACAGCGGATTCAGACATCCCTTCCTCTTGGAAGATGCAAGAGGAGCCTGCATTCAATTCACTGCAGGGATATGCGGCCTTACTTCGAGTCAGAGCATCTCGGTGTCCATTCCACTTGAGGCCACAAACTCAGGGTCCCTCTCACATAACTGTAGCTGAGAGAAGACTCCTCTTGAGGTGCTTGTGGAAACTTGGTATTCCTCTTGAGTCGAAGCCAGGGACTAAGCTCTCATCTCGAGTTGATTTGGGGTCCACGGAGCCCTTTCGTGTTGCTCCAGTGACCTCAGGATCCCTCTAGAATTGAGACAGTGACTTTGGGTTTTCTCTGCAGTGGCATCAAGGAAATCAAGGCTCCTTTCACGTTTGATGTGGAACACGGAATTGCTCTGCACGCAGTGCAGGGGAATCGGGCCTCATGTCGCAGCGAGGGGGAATTCTCATGTTTTTTCTCGAGTTGCCCCCAGAACCTGGGGTATATTCTCGAGTTACGACGGGGAGGGCACTTCCAGACACGTGTTTGTTCAGCGACGTCAGGACTCCTGCCTAGGTGCGAGGGACACCTCGGGATTCTCCACGAGTCTTGACATGGGAAATGGGACGCGTCTCCACGTGAAGCGGGAGACCCAGGGTCCCTTTCCACGTGCCACAGGGATCCTGGGACTCCTATCCTTTTTCAAGAGGAGTCAGGCTTCGTCTCCTTTAGAAGCATTGATCTCCGCAGGCCTCTCGAGTTTTCAAAGGATGTGAGGCCTCCGGTCGCGATGAGGCGGAGGACTAGGTCTTTCTCTGTGGTCTCCACAGGATATTCAGACATACCTTAGTCTTGGGAGATGCAGGACGAGCCTGCATTCACTGCACTGCAGGGATATCCGGCCTTACTTCGAGTCAGAGCATCTCGGTGTCCATTCCACTTGAGGCCACAAAGTCAGGGTCCCTCTCACATACCTGTAGCTGAGAGAAGCCTCCTCTTGAGGTGCTTGTGGAAAGTTAGTATTCGTCTTGAGTCGAAGCCAGGGACTAAGCTCTCATCTCGAGTTGATTTGGGGTCCACGGAGCCCTTTCGTGTTGCTCCAGTGACCTCAGGTTCCCTCTAGACTTGAGACAGTGACTTTGGGTTTGTCTAGAGTGCCATCAAGGAAATCAAGGCTCCTTTCTCGTTTGATGTGGAACACGGAATTGCTCTGCACGCAGTGCAGGGGAATCGGGTCTCATCTCGCGGCGAGGGGGAAGTCTCGTGGTTTTTCTCGAGTTCCGGCCGGAACCTGGGGTATATTCTCGAGTTACGACGGGGAGGGCCCTTCCAGACACGTGTTTGTTCAGCGACGTCAGGACTCCTGCCTAGGTGCGAGGGACAACTTGGGATTCTCCTCGAGTCTTGGCATGGCAATTGGGACATGTCTCCACGTGAGGCGGGAGACCCAGAGTCCCTTTCCACGTGCCACAGGGATCCTGGGACTCCTATCCATTTTCAAGATTAGTCAGGCATCGTCTCCTTTGGAAGCATTGATCTCCGCGGACCTCTCGAGTTTTCAAAGGATGTGAGGCATCCGGTCGCGATGAGGCGGAGGACTAGGTCTTTCTCTCTGGTCTCCACGGGGGATTCAGACATCCCTTCGTCTTGGGAGATGCAGGACGAGCCTGCATTCACTTCACTGAAGGGATATCCGGCCTTACTTCGAGTCAGAGCATCTCGGTGTCCATTCCACTTGAGGCCACAAACTGAGGGTCCCTCTCACATACCTGTAGCTGAGAGAAGCCTCCTCTTGAGGGGCTTGTGGAAACTTTGTATTCCTCTTGGGTCGAAGCCAGGGACTAAGCTCTCATCTCGAGTTGATTTGGGGTCCATGGAGCCCTTTCCTGTTGCTCCAGTGACCTCATGATTCCTCAAGAATTGAGACAGTGATCTTGGGTTTTCTCTGGAGTGCCATCAAGGAAATCAAGGCTCCTTTCACGTTTGATGTGGAACACGGAATTGCTCTGCACGCAGTGCAGGGGAATCGGGTCTCATCTCGCGGCGAGGGGGAATTCTCATGGTTTTTCTCGAGTTGCGGCAGGAACCTGGGGTATATTCTCGAGTTACGACGGGGAGGGCCCATCCAGACACGTGTTTGTTCAGCGACGTCAGGACTCCTGCCTAGTTGCGAGGGACACTTCGGGATTCTCAACGAGTGTTGGCATGGCAATTGGGACGCGTCTCCACGTGAGGCGGGAGAATCAGGGTACCTTCCAACGTGCCACAGGGATCCTGGGACTCCTATCTATTTTCAAGAGGCGTCAGGCATCGTCTCCTTTGGAAGCATTGATCTCCGCGGACCTCTCGAGTTTTCAAAGGATGTGAGGCCTCCGGTCGCGTTGAGCCGGTGGACTAGGTCTTTCTCTGTGGTCTCCACAGGGGATTCAGACATCCCTTCGTCTTGGGAGATGGAAGACGAGCCTGCATTCAATTCACTGCAGGGATATCCGGCCTTACTTCGAGTCAAAGCATCTCGGTGTCCATTTCACTTGAGGCCACAAATTCAGGGTCCCTCTCACATACCTGTAGCTGAGAGAAGCCTCATCTTGAGGTGCTTGTGGAAAGTTGGTATTCCTCTTAAGTCGAAGCCAGGGACTAAGCTATCATCTCGAGTTGATTTGGGGTCCACGGAGCCCTTTCATGCTGCTACAGTGGCCTCAGGATCCCTCTAGACTTGACACAGTGACTTTTGGTTTTCTCTGGAGTGCCATCAAGGAAATCAAGGCTCCTTTCACGTTTGATGTGGAACACGGAATTGCTCTGCACACAGTGCAGGGGAATCGGGCCTCATCTCGCGGCGAGGGGGAAGTCTCATGGTTTTTCTTGAGTTGCGGCCGGAACCTGGGGTATATTCTCGAGTTACGACGGGGAGGGCCCTTCCGGACACGTGTTTGTTCAGCGACGTCAGGACTCCTGCCTAGGTGCGAGGGACACCGCGGGATTCTCCTCGAGTCTTGGCATGGCAATTGGGACGCGTCTCCACGTGAAGCGGGAGACCCAGGGTCCCTTTCCACGTGCCTCAGGTATCCTGGGACTCCTATCCATTTTCAAGAGAGTCAGGCATCGTCTCCATTGGAAGCATTGATCTCCCTGGACCTCTCGAGTTTTCAAAGGATGTGAGGCCTCCGGTCGCGATGAGGCTGAGGACTAGGTCTTTCTCTGTGGTCTCCACAGGGGATTCAGACATCCCTTCGTATTGGGAGATACAAGACGAGCCTGCATTCAATTCACTGCAGGGATATCCGGCCTGACTTCGAGTCAGAGCATCTCGGTGTCCATTCCACTTGAGGCCACAAACTCAGGGTCCCTCTCACATACCTGTAGCTGAGAGAAGACTCCTCTTGAGGTGCTTGTGGAAAGTTGGTATTCCTCTTGAGTCGAAGCCAGGGACTAAGGTCTCATCTAGAGTTGATTTGGGGTCCACGGAGCCCTTTCGTGTTGCTCCAGTGACCTCAGGATCCCTCTAGACTTGAGACAGTGATCTTGGGTTTTCTCTGGAGTTCCATCAAGGACATCATGGCTCCTTTCAAGTTTGATGTGGAACACGGAATTGCTCTGCACGCAGTGCAGGGGAATCGGGCCTCATGTCGCGGCGAGGGGGAATTCTCATGGTTTTTCACGAGTTGCGGCCAGAACCTGGGGTATATTCTCGAGTTACGACGGGGAGGGCCCTTCCAGACACGTGTTTGTTAGCGACATCAGGACTCCTGCCTAGGTGCGAGGGACACCTCGGGATTCTCCTCGAGTCTTGGCATGGCAATTGGGACGCGTCTCCTCGTGAGGCGGGAGACCCAGGGTCCCTTTGCACGTGCCACAGGAATCCAGGGACTCCTATCCATTTTCAAGAGGAGTCACGCATCGTCTCCTTTGGATGCATTGATCTCCGCGGACCTCTCGAGTTTTCAAAGGATGTGAGGCCTCTGGTCGCGTTGAGGCGGAGGACTAGTTCTTTCTCTGTGGCCTCTACAGGGGATTCAGACATCCCTTCGTCTTGGGAGATGAAAGACGAGCCTGCATTCAATTCACTGCAGGGATATCCGGCCTTACTTCGAGTCAGAGCATCTCGGTGTCCATTCCACTTGAGGCCACAAACTCAGGGTCCCTCTCACATACCTGTAGCTGAGAGAAGCCTCCTCTTGAGGTGCTTGTGGAAAGTTAGTATTCCTCTAGTGTCGAAGCCAGGAACTAAGCTCTCATCCCGAGTTGATTTGGGGTCCACGGAGCCCTTTCGTGTTGCTTCAGTGACCTCAGGATCCCTCTAGACTTGAGACAGTGATCTTGGGTTTTCTCTGGAGTGCCATCAAGGAAATCAAGGCTCCTTTCACGTTTGATGTGGACCACGGAATTGCTCTGCACGCAGTGAAGGGGAATCGGGCTTCATGTCGCAGCGAGGGGGAAGTCCTATGGTTTTTCTCGAGTTGCGGCCGGAACCTGGGGTATATTCTCGAGTTACGACGGGGAGGGCCCTTCCAGACGCGTGTTTGTTCAGAGACGTCAGGACTCCTTCCTAGGTGCGAGGGACACTTCGGGATTCTCCACGAGTCTTGGCATGGCAATTGGGACGCGTCTCCACGTGAGGCGGGAGACCCAGGGTCCCTTTCCACGTGCCACAGGGATCCTGGGACTCCTATCCATTTTCAAGAGGAATCAGGCATCGTCTCCTTTGGAAGCATTGATCTCCGTGGACCTCTCGAGTTTTCAAAGGATGTGACGCCTCCGCTCGCGATGAGGCTGAGGACTAGGTCATTCTCTGTGGTCTCCACAGGGGATTCAGACATCCCTTCGTCTTGGGAGATGCAAGATGAGCCTGCATTCAATTCACTGCAGGTATATCCGGCCTGACTTCGAGTCAGAGCATCTCGGTGGCCATTCCACTTGAGTCCACAAACTCAGGGTCCCTCTCACATACCTGTAGCTGAGAGAAGCCTCCTCTTGAGGTGCTTGTGGAAGGTTGGTATTCCAGTTGAGTCGAAGCCAGGGACTAAGCTCTCATCTCGATTTGACTGGGGTCCACGGAGCCCTTTCGTGTTGCTCCAGTGACCTCAGGATCCCTCTAGACTTGAGACAGTGATCTTGGGTTTTCTCTGGAGTGCCATCAAGGAAATCAAGGCTCCTTTCCCGTTTGATGTGGAACACGGATTTGCTCTGCACGCAGTGCAGGGGAATCGGGCCTCATCTCGCGGCGAGGGGGAAGTCTCATGGTTTTTCTCGAGTTGCGGCCGGACCCTGGGGTATATTCTCGAGTTACGACGGGGAGGGCCCTTCCAGAAACGTGTTTGTTCAGCGACGTCAGGACGCCTGCCTAGGTGCGAGGGACACCTCGGAATTCTCCTCGAGTCTTGGCATGGCAATTGGCATGCGTCTCCACGTGAAGCGTGAGACCCAGGGTCCCCGTCCATGTGGACAGGGATCCTGGGAATTCTAACCATTTTCAAGAGGAGTCAGGCATCGTCTCCTTGGGAAGCGTTGATCTCCGCGGACCTCTCGAGTTTTCAAAGGATGTGAGGCCTCCGGTCGCAATGAAGCGGAGGACTAGGTCTTTCTCTGTTGTCTCCACAGGGGATTCAGACATCCCTTCGTCTTGGGAGATGCAAGACGAGCCTGCATTCAATTCACTGCAGGGATATCCGGCCTTACTTCGAGTCAGAGCATCTCGGTGTCCATTCCACTTGAGGCCATAAACTCAGGGTCCCTCTCACATACCTGTAGCTGAGAGAAGCCTCCTCTTGAGGTGCTTGTGGAAAGTTGGTTTTCCTCTTAAGTCGAAGCCAGGGACTAAGCTCTCAGCTCGAGTTGATTTGGGGTCCACGGAGCCCTTTCGTGCTGCTACAGTGGCCTCAGGATCCCTCTAGACTTGAGACAGTGACTTTGGGTTTTCTCTGGAGTGCCATCAAGGCAATCAAGGCTCCTTTCACGTTTGATGTGGAACACGGAATTGCTCTGCACGCAGTGCAGGGGAATCGGGCCTCATCTCGCGGCGAGGGGGAAGTCCTATGGTTTTTCTCGAGTTGAGCCGGAACCTGGAGTATATTCTCGAGTTACGACGGGGAGGGCCCTTCCAGACACGTGTTTGTTCAGTGACGGCAGGACTCCTGCCTAGGTGCGAAGGACACCTCGGGATTCTCCTCGAGTCTTGGCATGGCAATTGGGACGCGTCTCCACGTGAGGCGTGAGATCCAGGGTACCTTTCCACGTGCCACAGGGATCCTGGGACTCCTATCTATTTTCAAGAGGAGTCAGGCATCGTCTCCTTTGGAAGCATTGATCTCCGCGGACCTCTCGAGTTTTCAAAGGATGTGAGGCCTCCGGTCTCGATGAGGCGGGGAACTAGGTCTTTCCCTGTGGTCTCCACAGGGGATTCAGACATCCCTTCGTCTTGGGTGATGCAAGACGAGCTTGCATTCAATTCACTGGAGGGATATCCGGCCTTACTTCGAGTCAGAGCATCTCGGTGTCCATTCCACTTGAGGCCACAAACTCAGGGTACTTCTCACATCCATGTAGCTGGGAGAAGCCTCCTCTTGAGGTGCTTGTGGAAACTTGGTATTCCTCTAGAGTCGAAGCCAGGGACTAAGCTCTCATCTCGAGTTGATTTGGGGTCCACGGAGCCCTTTCGGGTTGCTCCAGTGACCTCAGGATCCCTCTAGACTTGAGACAGTGACTTTGGGTTTTCTCTGGAGTGCCATCAAGGAAATCAAGGCTCCTTTCACGTTTGATGTGGAACACGGAATTGCTCTGCACGCAGTGCAGGGGAATCGGGCCTCATCTCGCGGCAAGGGGGAAGTCTCATGGTTTTTCTCGAGTTGCGGCCGGAACCTGGGGTATATTCTCGAGTTACGACGGGGAGGGCCCTTCCAGACACGTGTTTGTTCAGCGACGTCAGGACTCCTGCCTAGGTGCGAGGGACACCTCGGGATTCTCCTCGAGCCTTGGCATGGCAATTGGGACGCGACTCCACGTGAGGCGGGAGACCCAGCGTCCCTTTCCACGTGGCACAGGGATCCTGGCACTCCTATCCATTTTCAAGAGGAGTCAGGCATCGTCTCCTTTGGAAGCATTGATCTCCGCGGACCTCTCGAGTTTTCAAAGGATGTGAGGCCTCTGGTCGCGATGAGGTGGAGAATGAGGTCTTTCTCTGTGGTCTCCACAGGGGATTCAGACATCCCTTCGTCTTCGGAGATGCAAGACGAGCCTGCATTCACTTCACTGCAGTGATATCCGGCCTTACTTCGAGTCAGAGCATCTCGGTGTCCATTCCACTTGAGGCCACAAACTCAGGGTCCCTCTCACATACATGTAGCTGAGAGAAGCCTCCTCTTGAGGTGCTTGTGGAAACTTGGTTTTCCTCTTAAGTCGAAGCCAGGGATTAAGCTCTCATCTCGAGTTGATTTGGGGTCCACGGAGCCCTTTCGTGCTGCTACAATGGCCTCAGGATCCCTCTAGACTTGAGACACTGACTTTGGGTTTTCTCTGGAGTGCCATCAAGGAAATCAAGGCTCCTTTCACGTTTGATGTGGAACACGGAATTGCTCTGCCCGCAGTGCTGGGGAATCGGGCCTCATCTCGCGGCGAGTGGGAAGTCTCATGGTTTTTCTCGAGTTGCGGCCGGAACCAGGGGTATATTCTCGAGTTATGACAGGGAGGGCCCTTCCAGACACGTGTTTGTTCAGCGATGTCAGGACTCCTGCCTAGGTGCGAGGGATAACTCGGGATTCTCCTCGAGCCTTGGCATGGCAATTGGGACGCGTCTCCACGTGAAGTGGAAGACCCAGGGTCGCTTTCCACGTGCCACAGGGATCCTGGGACTCCTATTTATTTTCAAGAGGAGTCAGGCATCGTCTCCTTTGGAAGCATTGATCTCCGCGGACCTCTCGAGTTTTCAAAGGATGTGAGGCCTCCGGTCGCGATGAGGCAGAGGACTAGGTCTTTCTCTGTGGCCTCCACAGGGGATTCAGACATCCCTTCTTCTTGGGAGATGCAAGACGAGCCTGCATTCAATTCACTGCAGGGATATCCGGCCTTACTTCGAGTCCGAGCATCTCGGTGTCCATTCCACTTGAGGCCACAAACTCAGGGTCCCTCTCACATACATGTAGCTGAGAGAAGCCTCCTCTTGAGGTGCTTGTGGAAATTTGGTATTCCTCTTGAGTCGAAGCCAAGGACTAAGCTCTCATCTCGAGTTGATTTGGAGTCCACGGAGCCCTTTCGTTTTGCTCCAGTGACCTCAGGATCCCTCTAGACTTGAGACAGTGATCTTGGGTTTTCTCTGGAGTGCCATCAAGGAAATCAAGGCTCCTTTCCCGTTTGATGTGGAACACGGAATTTCTCTGAACTCAGTGCAGGGGAATCGGGCCTCATCTCGCGGCGAGGGGGAAGTCCTATAGTTTTTCTCGAGTTGCGGCCGGAACCTGGGGTATATTCTCGAGTTACGACGGGGAGGGCCCTTCCAGACACGTGTTTGTTCAGCGACGTCAGGAATCCTGCCTAGGTGCGAGGGACACCGCAGGATTCTCCTCGAGTCTTGGCATGGCAATTGGGACGCGTCTCCACGTGAGGCGGGAGACCCAGGGTACCTTTCCACGTGCCACAGGGATCCTGGGACTCCTATCTATTTTCAAGAGGCGTCAGGCATCGTCTCCTTTGGAAGCATTGATCTCCGCGGACCTCTCGAGTTTTCAAATGATGTGAGGCCTCCTGTCTCGATGAGGCGGGGAACTAGGTCTTCCTCTGTGGTATCCACAGGGGATTCAGACATCCCTTCTTCTTGGGAGATGCAAGACGAGCTTGCATTCAATTCACTGGAGGGATATCCGGCCTTACTTCGAGTCAGAGCATCTCGGTGTCCATTCCACTTGAGGCCACAAACTCAGGGTACTTCTCACATCCATGTAGCTGGGAGAAGCCTCCTCTTGAGGTGCTTGTGGAAACTTGGTATTCCTCTTGAGTCGACGCCAGGGACTAAGCTCCCATCTCGAGTTGATTTGGGGTCCACGGAGCCCTTTCGGGTTGCTCCAGTGACCTCAGGATCCTTCTGGACATGAGACAGTGACTTTGGGTTTTCTCTGGAGTGCCATCAAGGCAATCAAGGCTCCTTTCACGTTTGATGTGGAACACGGAATTGCTCTGCATGCAGTGCAGGGGAATCCGGCCTCATCTCGCGGCGAGGGGGAAGTCTCATGGTTTTTCTCGAGTTGCGGCCGGAACCTGGGGTATATTCTCGAGTTATGACGGGGAGGGCCCTTCGAGACACGTGTTTGTTCAGCGACGTCAGGACTCCTGCCTAGGTGCGAGGGACACCTCGGGATTCTCCTCGAGTCTTGGCATGGCAATTGGGACGCGTATCCACGTGAATTGGAAAACCCAGGGTCCCTTTCCACGTGCCACAGGGATCCTGGGACTCCTATCCATTTTCAAGAGGAGTCAGGCATCGTCTCCTTTGGAAGCCTTGATCTCCGTGGACCTCTCGAGTTTTCAAAGGATGTGAGGCCTCCGGTCGCGATGAGGCGGAGGACTAGGTCTTTCTCTGTGGTCTCCACAGGGGATTCAGACATCCCTTCGTCTTGGGAGATGGAAGACGAGCCTGCATTCAATTCACTGCAAGGATATCCGGCCTTACTTCGAGTCAGAGCATCTCGGTGTCCATTCCACTTGAGGCCACAAACTCAGGGTCCCTCTCACATACCTGTAGCTGAGAGAAGCCTCGTCTTGAGGTGCTTGTGGAAAGTTGGTATTCCTCTTAAGTCGAAGCCAGGGACTAAGCTCTCATCTCGAGTTGATTTGGGGTCCACGGAGCCCTTTCATGCTGCTACAGTGGCCTCAGGATCCCTGTAGACTTGAGACAGTAACTTTTGCTGTTCTCTGGAGTGCCATCAAGGAAATCAAGGCTCCTTTCACTTTTGATGTGGAACACGGAATTGCTCTGCACACAGTGCAGGGGAATCCGGCCTCATCTCGCGGCGAGGGGGAAGTCTCATGGTTTTTCTTGAGTTGCGGCCGGAACCTGGGGTATATTCTCGAGTTACGACGGGGAGGGCCCTTCCAGACACGTGTTTGTTCAGCGACGTCAGGACTCCTGCCTAGGTGCGAGGGACACCGCGGGATTCTCCTCGCGTCTTGGCATGGCAATTGGGACGCGTCTCCACGTGAAGCGGGAGACCCAGGGTCCCTTTCCACGTGCCACAGGGATCCTGGGACTCCTATCCATTTTCAAGAGGAATCAGGCATCGTCTCCTTTGGAAGCATTGATCTCCATGGACCTCTCGAGTTTTCAAAGGATGTGAGGCCTCCGGTCGCAATGAGGCGGAGGACTAGGTCTTTCTCTGTTGTCTCAACAGGGGATTCAGACATCCCTTCGTCTTTGGAGATGCAAGACGAGCCTGCATTCAATTCACTGCAGGGATATCCGGCCTTACTTCGAGTCAGAGCATCTCGGTGTCCATTCCACTTGAGGCCATAAACTCAGGGTTCCTCTCACATACCTGTAGCTGAGAGAAGCCTCCTCTTGAGGTGCTTGTGGAAAGTTGGTTTTCCTCTTACGTCGAAGCCAGGGACTAAGCTCTCAGCTCGAGTTGATTTGGGGTCCACGGAGCCCTTTCGTGCTGCTACAGTGGCCTCAGGATCCCTCTAGAATTGAGACAGTGATCTTGGGTTTTCTCTGCAGTACCATCAAGGAAATCAAGGCTCCTTTCACGTTTGATGTGGAACACGGAATTGCTCTGCACGCAGTGCAGGGGAATCGGGCCTCATCTCGCGGCGAGCGGGAAGTCCTATGGTTTTCTCAAGTTGCGGCCGGAACCTGGGGTATATTCTCGAGTTACGACGGGAAGGGCCCTTCCAGACACGTGTTTGTTCAGCGACGTCAGGACTCCTGCCTAGGTGCGAAGGACACCTCGGGATTCTCCTCGAGTCTTGGCATGGCAATTGGGACGCGTCTCCACGTGAGGCGGGAGACCCAGGGTCCCTTTGCACGTGCCACAGGAATCCTGGGACTCCTATCTATTTTCAAGAGGCGTCAGGCATCGTCTCCTTTGGAAGCATTGATCTCCGCGGACCTCTCGAGTTTTCAAAGGATGTGAGGCCTCCGGTCGCGATGAGGCGTAGAACTAGGTCTTTCTCTGTGGTCTCCACAGGGGATTCAGACATCCCTTCGTCTTGGGAGATGCAAGGCGAGCCTACATTCAATTCACTGCAGGGATATCCGGCCTTACTTCGAGTCAGAGCATCTCGGTGTCTGTTCCACTTGAGGCCACAAACTCAGGGTACCTCTCACATACCTGTAGCTGAGAGAAGCCTCTTCTTGAGGTGCTTGTGGAAACTTGGTATTCCTCTTGAGTTGAAGCCAGGGACTAGGCTGTCATCTCGAGTTGATTTGGGGTCCACGGAGCCCTTTCGTGTTGCTCCAGTGACCTCAGGATCCCTCTAGACTCGAGACAGTGACTTTGGGTATTCTCTGCAGTGGCATCAAGGAAATCAAGGCTCCTTTCACGTTTGATGTGGAACACGGAATTGCTCTGCACGCATTGCAGGGGAATCGGGCCTCATCTCGCGGCGAGGGGGAAGTCTCATGGTTTTTCTCGAGTTGCGGCCGGAACCTGGGGTATATTCTCGAGTTACGACGGGAAGGGCACTTCCAGACACGTGTTTGTTCAGCGACGTCAGGACTCCTGCCTAGGTGCGAGGGACACCTCGGGATTCTCCTCGAGTCTTGGCATGGCAATTGGGACGCGTCTCCACGTGAAGCGGGAGACCCAGGGTCCCTTTCCACGTGCCACAGGGATCCTGGGACTCCTATCCATTTTCTACAGGAGTCAGGCATCGTCTCCTTTGGAAGCATTGATCTCCGCGGACCTCTCGAGTTTTCAAAGGATGTGAGGCCTCCGGTTGCGATGAGGCGGAGGACTATGTCTTTCTCTGTGGTCTCCACAGCAGATTCAGACATCCCTTCGTCTTGGGAGATGCAGGACGAGCCTGCATTCACTTCACTGCAGGGATATCCGGCCTTACTTCGAGTCAGAGCATCTCGGTGTCCATTCCACTTGAGGCCACAAACTCAGGGTCCCTCTCACATACCTGTAGCTGAGAGAAGCCTCCTCTTGAGGTGCTTGTGGAAAGTTAGTATTCGTCTTGAGTCGAAGCCAGGGACTAAGCTCTCATCTCGAGTTGATTTGGGGTCCACGGAGCCCTTTCGTGTTGCTACAGTGACCTCAGGATCCCTCTAGACTTGAGAGAGTGATCTTGGGTTTTCTCTGGAGTGCCATCAAGGAAATCAAGGCTCCTTTCCCGTTTGATGTGGAACAGGGAATTGCTCTGCACGCAGTGCAGGGGAATCGGGCCTCATCTCGCGGCGAGGGGGAAGTGCTATGGTTTTTCTCGAGTTGCGGCCGGAACCTGGGGTATATTCTCGAGTTACGACGGGGAGGGCCCTTCCAGACACGTGTTTGTTCAGCGACGTCAGGACTCCTGCCTAGGTGCGAGGGACACCTCGGGATTCTCCTCGAGTCTTGGCATGGCAATTGGGACGCGTCTCCACGTGAGGCGGTAGACCCAGGGTCCCCGTCCATGTGGACAGGGATCCTGGGACTCCTATCCATTTTCAAGAGGAGTCAGGCATCGTCTCCTTTGGAAGCATTGATCTCCGTGGACCTCTCGAGTTTTCAAAGGATGTGAGGCCTCCGGTCGCAATGAGGCGGAGGACTAGGTCTTTCTCTGTGGTCTCCACAGGGGATTCAGACATCCCTTCGTCTTGGGAGATGCAAGACGAGCCTGCATTCAATTCACTGCAGGGATATCCGGCCTTACTTCGAGTCAGAGCATCTCGGTGTCCATTCCACTTGAGGCCACAAACTCAGGGTCCCTCTCACATACCTGTAGCTGAGAGAAGCCTCCTCTTGAGGTGCTTGTGGAAACTTGGTTTTCCTCTTAAGTCGAAGCCAGGGATTAAGCTCTCATCTCGAGTTGATTTGGGGTCCACGGAGCCCTTTCGTGCTGCTACAGTGGCCTCAGGATCCCTCTAGACTTGAGACACTGACTTTGGGTTTTCGCTGGAGTGCCATCAAGGAAATCAAGGCTCCTTTCACGTTTGATGTGGAACACGGAATTGCTCTGCCCGCAGTGCTGGGGAATCGGGCCTCATCTCGCGGCGAGGCGGAAGTCTCATGGTTTTTCTCGAGTTGCGGCCGGAACCAGGGGTATATTCTCGAGTTATGACAGGGAGGGCCCTTCCAGACACGTGTTTGTTCAGCGATGTCAGGACTCCTGCCTAGGTGCGAGGGATAACTCGGGATTCTCCTCGAGCCTTGGCATGGCAATTGGGACGCGTCTCCACGTGAAGTGGAAGACCCAGGGTCGCTTTCCACGTGCCACAGGGATCCTGGGACTCCTATTTATTTTCAAGAGGAGTCAGGCATCGTCTCCTTTGTAACCATTGATCTCCGCGGACCTCTCGAGTTTTCAAAGGATGTGAGGCCTCCGGTCGCGATGAGGCAGAGGACTAGGTCTTTCTCTGTGGCCTCCACAGGGGATTCAGACATCCCTTCTTCTTGGGAGATGCAAGACGAGCCTGCATTCAAATCACTGCAGGGATATCCAGCCTTACTTCGAGTCAGAGCATCTCGGTGGCCATTCCACTTGAGGCCACAAACTCAGGGTCCCTCTCACATACATGTAGCTGAGAGAAGCCTCCTCTTGAAGTGCTTGTGGAAAGTTGGTATTCCTCTTGAGTCAAAGCCAGGGACTAAGCTCTCATCTCGAGTTGATTTGTGGTCCACAGAGACCTTTCGTGTTGCTCCAGTGACCTCAGGATCCCTCTAGACTTGAGACAGTGATCTTGGCTTTTCTCTGGAGTGCCATCAAGGAAATCAAGGCTCCTTTCCCGTTTCATGTGGAACACGGAATTTCTCTGAACTCAGTGCAGGGGAATCGGGCCTCATCTCGCGGCGAGGGGGAAGTCCTATAGTTTTTCTCGAGTTGCGTCCAGAACCTGGGGTATATTCTCGAGTTACGACGGGGAGGGCCCTTCCAGACACGTGTTTGTTCAGCGACGTCAGGAATCCTGCCTAGGTGCGAGGGACACCTCGAGATTCTCCTCGAGTCTTGGCATGGCAATTGGGACGCGTCTCCACGTGAGGCGGGAGACCCAGGGTCCCTTTCCACGTGCCACAGGGATCCTGGGACTCCTATCCATTTTCAAGAGGAGTCAGGCATCGTCTCCTTTGGAAGCATTGATCTGCGCGGACCTCTCGAGTTTTCAAAGGATGTGAGGCCTCCGGTCGCGATGAGGCAGAGAATGAGGTCTTTCTCTGTGGTCTCCACAGGGGATTCAGACATCCCTTCGTCTTTGGAGATGCAAGACGAGCCTGCATTCACTTCACTGCAGGGATATCCGGACTTACTTCGAGTCAGAGCATCTCGGTGTCCATTCCACGTGAGGCCACAAACTCAGGGTCCCTCTCACATACCTGTAGCTGAGAGAAGCCTCCTCTTGAGGTGCTTGTGGAAAGTTGGTATTCCTCTTGAGTCGAAGCCCGGGACTAAGCTCTCATCTCGAGTTGATTTGGGGTCCACGGAGCCCTTTCGTGTTGCTCCAGTGACCTCAGGATCCCTCTAGACTTGAGACAGTGATCTTGGGTTTTCTCTGGAGTGCCATCAAGGAAATCAAGGCTCCTTTCACGTTTGATGTGGAACACGGAATTGGTCTGCACGCAGTGCAGGGGAATCGGGCCTCATCTCGAGGCGAGGGGGAATTCTCATGGTTTTTCACGAGTTGCGGCCGGAACCTGGGGTATATTCTCGAGTTACGACGGGGAGGGCCCTTTCAGACACGTGTTTGTTCAGCGACGTCAGGACTCCTGCCTAGGTGCGCGGGACACCTCGGGATTCTCCTCGAGTCTTGGCATGGCAGTTGGGACGCGTCTCCTCGTGAGGCGGGAGACCCAGGGTCCCTTTGCACGTGCCACAGGAATCCTGGGACTCCTATCCATTTTCAAGAAGAGTCAGGCATCGTCTCCTTTGGAAGCATTGACCTCCGCAGACCTCTCGAGTTTTCAAAGGATGTGAGGCCTCCGCTCGCGATGAGGCGGAGGACTAGGTCTTTCTCTGTCGTCTCCACAGGGGATTCAGACATCCCTTCGTCTTGGGAGATGCAAGACGAGCCTGCATTCAATTCACTGCAGGGATATCCGGCCTTACTTCGAGTCAGAGCATCTCGGTGTCCATTCCACTTGAGGCCACAAACTCAGGGTCCTCTCACATACCTGTAGCTGAAAGAAGCCTCCTCTTGAGGTGCTTGTGGAAAGTTGGTATTCCTCTTGAGTTGACGCCAGTGACTAAGCTCTCATCTCGAGTTGATTTGGGGTCCACGGAGCCCTTTCGTGTTGCTCCAGTGACCTCAGGATCCCTCTAGATTTGAGACAGTGATCTTGGGTTTTCTCTGGAGTGCCATCAAGGAAATCAAGGCTCCTTTCACGTTTGATGTGGAACAGGGACTTGCTCTGCACGCAGTGCAGGGGAATCGGGCCTCATGTCGCTGCGAGGGGGAAGTCTCATGGTTTTTCTCGAGTTGCGGAAGGAACCTGGGGTATATTCTCGAGTTACGACGGGGAGAGCCCTTCCAGACACGTGTTTGTTCAGCGACGTCAGGACTCCTGCCAAGGTGCGAGGGACACCTCGGGATTCTCCTCGAGTCTTGGCATGGCAATTGGGACGTGTCTCCACGTGAGGCGGGAGACCCAGGGTCCCTTTCCACGTGCCATAGGGATCCTGGGACTCCTATCCATTTTCAAGAGGAGTCAGGCATCGTCTCCTTTGGAAGCATTGATCTCCGCGGACCTCTCGAGTTTTCAAAGGATGTGAGGCCTCCGGTCGCCATGAGGCTGAGAACTAGGTCTTTCTCTGTGGTCTACACAGGGGATTCAGACATCCCTCCGTCTTGGGAGATGCAAAACGAGCCTGCATTCAATTCACTGCAGGGATTTCCGGACTTACTTCGAGTCAGAGCATCTCTGTGTCCATTCCACTAGAGGCCACAAACTCAGGGTCCCTCTCACATACCTGTAGCTGAGAGAAGCCTCCTCTTGAGGTGCTTGTGGAAAGTTGGTATTCCTCTTGAGTCTAAGCCAGGGACTAAGCTCTCATCTCGAGTTGATTTTGGGTCCACGGAGCCCTTTCGTGTTGCTCCAGTGACCTCAGGATCCCTCTAGACTTGAGACAGTGATCTTGGGTTTTCTCTGGAGTACCATCAAGGAAATTAAATCTCCTTTCACGTTTGATGTGGAACACGGAATTGCTCTGCACGCATCCAGGGGAATCGGGCCAAATGTCGCGGCGAGGGGGAAGTCTCATGGTTTTTCTCGAGTTGCGGCCGGAACCTGGGGTATATTCTCGAGTTACGACGGGGAGGGCCCTTCCAGACACTTGTTTGTTCAGCGACGTCAGGATTCCTTCCTAGGTGCGACGGACACCTCGGGATTCTCCTCGAGTCTTGGCATGGCAATGGGGAGGCGTCTCCACGTGAGGCGGGAGACCCAGGGTCCCTTTCCACGTGCCACAGTGATCCTGGGACTCCTACCCATTTTCAAGAGGGGTCAGGCATCGTCTCCTTTGGAAGCATTGATCTCCGCGGACCTCTCGAGTTTTCAAAGGATGTGAGGGTTCCGCTCCCAATGAGGCGGAGAACTCGGTCTTTCTCTGTCATCTCCACAGGGGATTCAGACATCCCTTTGTCTTGGGAGATGCAAGACGAGCCTGCATTCAATTCACTGCAGGGATATCTGGCCTTACTTCGAGTCAGAGCATCTCGGTGTTCATTCCACTTGAGGCAACAAACTCAGGGGCCCTCTCACATACCTCTAGCTGAGAGAAGCCTCCTCTTAAGGTGCTTGTGGAAAATTGGTATTCCTCTTGAGTCGAAGCCAGGGCCTAAGCTCTCATCTCGAGTTGATTTGTGGTCCACGGAGCCCTTTCGTGTTGCTCCAGTGACCTCAGGATCCCTCTAGACTTGAGACAGTGAACTTGGGTTTTCTCGGGAGTGCCATCAAGGAAATCAAGGCTCCTTTCATTTTTGATGTGGAATACGGAATTGCTCTGCACGCAGGGCAGGGGAATCGGACCTCATCTCGCGGCGAGGGGGAAGTCTCATGGTTTTTCTCGAGTTGCGGCCGGAACCTGGGGTATATTCTCGAGTTACGGCGGGGAGGGCCCTTCCAGACACGTGTTTGTTCAGCGACGTCAGGACTCCTGCCTAGGTGCCAGGGACACCTCAGGATTCTCCTCGAGTCTTGGCATGGCAATTTGGACGCGTCTCCACGTGAGGCGGGAGACCCAGGGTCCCTCTCCAAGTGCCACAGGGATCCTGGGACTCCTATCCATTTTCAAGAAGAGTCAGGCATCTTCTGCTTTGGAAGCATTGATCTCCGCGGACCTCTCGAGTTTTCAAAGGATGTGAGGCCTCCGGTCGCGATGAGGCGGAGAACGAGGTCTTTCTCTGTGGTCTCCAAAGGGGATTCAGACAACCCTTCGTCTTGGGAGATGCAAGACGAGCCTGCATTCAATTCACTGCAGGGATATCCGGCCTTACTTCGATTCAGAGCATCTCAGTGTCCATTCCACTTGAGGCCAGAAACTCAGGGTCCCTCTCCCATACCTGTAGCTGAGAGAAGCCTCCTCTTGAGGTGCTTGTGGAAAGTTGGTATTCCTCTTGAGTCGAAGCCAGGGACTAAGCTCTCATCTCGAGTTGATTTGGGGTCCACGGAGAAATTTCGTGTTGCTCCAGTGACCTCAGGATCCCTCTAGACTTGAGACAGTGAACTTGAGTTTTCTCTGGAGTGCCATCAAGGAAATCAAGGCTCCTTTCACGTTTGATGTGGAAAACGGAATTGCTCTGCACGCAGTGCAGGGGAATTGGAACTCATCTCGCGGCGAGGGGGAAGTCTCATGGTTTTTCTCGAGTTGCGGCCGGAACCTGGGGTAAATTCTCGAGTTACGACGGGGAGGGCCCTTCCAGACACGTGTTTGTTCAGCGACGTCAGGACTCCTGCCTAGGTGCGAGGGACACTTCTGGATTCTCCTCGAGTCTTGGCATCCAATTGGGACGCATCTCCACCTGAGGCGGGAGACCCAGCGTCCCTTTCCACTTGCCACAGGGATCCTGGGAATCCTATCCATTTTCAAGAGGAGTCAGGCATCGTCTCCTTCGGAAATATTGATCTCCGCGGACCTCTCGAGTTTTCAAAGGTGATGAGGCCTCCGGTTGCGTTGAGGTGGAGGACTAGGTCTTTCTCTGTGGTCTCCACAGGGGATTCAGACAACCCTTCGTCTTGGGAGATGCAAGACGAGCCTGCATTCAATTCACTGCAGTTATATCCGGCCTTACTTCGAGTCAGAGCATCTCGCTGTCCATTCCACTTGAGGCCACAAACTCAGGGTCCCTCTCACATACCTGTAGCTGAGAGAAGCCTCCTCTTGAGGTGCTTGTGGAAAGTTGGTATTCCTCTTGAGTCTAAGCCAGGGACTAAGCTCTCATCTCGAGTTGATTTGGGGTCCACGGAGCCCTTTCTTGTTTGTCCAGTGACCTCAGGATCCCTCTAGACTTGAGACAGTGATATTGGGTTTTCTCTGGAGTGCCATCAAGGAAATCAAGGCTCCTTTCACGTTTGATGTGGAACACGGAATTGCTCTGCATGCAGTGCAGCGGAATCGGGCCTCAACTCGCGGCGAGGGGGAAATCTCATGGTTTTTCTCAAGTTGCGTCCGGAACCTGGGGTATATTCTCGAGTTACGACGTGGATGGCCCTTCCAGACACGTGTTTGTTCAGCGACGTCAGGACTCCTGCCTAGGTGCCAGGGACACCTCGGGATTCTCCTCGAGTCTTGGCATGGCAATTGGGACGCGTATCCACGTGAGGCGGGAGACCAAGGGTCCCTTTCCACGTGCCACAGGGATCCTGGGACTCCTATCCATTTTCAAGAGGAGTCAGGCATCGTCTCCTTTGGAAGCATTGATCTCCGCGGACCTCTCGAGTTTTCAAAGGATGTGAGGCCTCCGGTCGCGATGAGGCGGAGGACTATGTCTTTCGCTGTGGTCTCCACAGCGGATTCAGATAACCCTTCGTCTTGGGAGATGCAAGAGGAGCCTGCATTCAATTCACTGCAGGGATATCCGGCCTTACTTCGAGTCAGAGCATCTCGGTGTCCATTCCACTTGAGGCCACAAACTCAGGGTCCCTCTCACATACCTGTAGCTAAGAGAAGCCTCCTCTTGAGGTGTTTGTGGAAAGTTGGTATTCCTCTTGATTCGAAGCCAGGGACTAAGCTCCCATCTCGAGTTGATTTGGGGTCCACGGAGCCCTTTCGTGTTGCTCCAGTGACCTCAGGATCCCTCTAGACTAGAGACAGTGATCTTGGCTTTTCTCTGGAGTGCCATCAAGGAAATCAAGGCTCCTTTCACTTTTGATGTGGAATACGGAATTGCTCTGCACGCAGGGCAGGGGAATCGGGCCTCATCTCGCGGCGAGGGGGAAGTCTCATTGTTTTTCTCGAGTTGCGGCCGATACCTGGGGTATATTCTCGAGTTACAACGGGGAGGGCCCTTCCAGACACGTGCTTGTTCAGCGACGTCAGGACTCCTGCCTAGTTGCAGGGGACACCTCGGGATTCTCCTCGAGTCTTGGCATGGCAATTGGGACGCCTCTCCACGTGAGGCGGGAGACCCAGGGTCCCTTTCCACGTGCCACAGGGATCCTGGGACTCCTGTCCATTTTCAAGAGGATTCAGGCATCGTCTCCTTTGGAAGCATTGATCTCTGCAGACCTCTCGAGTTTTCAAAGGATGTGCGGCCTCCGGTCGAGATGAGGCGGAGAACTCGGTCTTTCTCTGTGGTCTCCACAGGGGATTCAGACATCCCTTCGTCTTGGGAGATGCAAGACGAGCCTGCATTCAATTCACTGCAGGGATATCCGGCCTTACTTCGAGTCAGAGCATCTCGGTGTCCATTCCACTTGAGGCCACAATCTCAGGGTCCCTCAAATATACCTGTAGCTGAGAGAAGCCTCCTCTTGAGGTGCTTGTGGAAAGTTGGTATTCCTCTTGAGTGTAAGCCAGGGACTAAGCTCTCATCTCGAGTTGATTTGGGGTCCACGGAGCCCTTTCCTGTTGGTCCAGTGACCTCAGGATCCCTCTAGACTTGAGACAGTGATCTTGGGTTTTCTCTGGAGTGCCATCAAGGAAATCAAGGCTCCTTTCACGTTTGATGTTGAAAACGGAATTGCTCTGCATGCATTGCAGGGGAATCGGGCCTCAACTCGCGGCGAGGGGGAAATCTCATGGTTTTTCTCGAGTTGCGGCCGGAACCTGGGGTATATTCTCGAGTTACGACGGGGAGGGCCCTTCCAGACACGTGTTTGTTCAGTGACGTCAGGACTCCTGCCTAGGTGCAAGGGACACCTCGGGATTCTCCTCGAGTCTTGGCATGGCAATTGGGACGCCTCTCCACGTGAGGCGGGAGACCCAGGGTCCCTTTCCACGTGCCACAGGGATCCTGGGACTCCTATCCATTTTCAAGAGGAGTCAGGCATCGTATCCTTTGGACGCATTGATCTCCGCGGACCTCTCGAGTTTCCAAAGCATGTGAGGCCTCCGCTCGCGATGAGGCGGAGAATTAGGTCTTTCTCTGTGGTCTCCACAGGGGATTCAGACATCCCTTCGTCTTGGGAGATGCAAGACGAGCCTGCATTCAATTCACTGCAGGGATATCCGGCCTTACTATGAGTCAGAGCATCTCGGTGTCCATTCCACTTGAGGCCACAAACTCCGGGGCCCTCTCACATACCTGTAGCTGAGAAAAGCTTCCTCTTGAGGTGCTTGTGGAAAGTTGGTATTCCTCTTGAGTCGAAGCGAGGGACTAAGCTCTCATCTCGAGTTGATTTGGGGTCCAGGGAGCCCTTTCGTGTTGCTACAGTGACCTCAGGATCCCTCTAGACTTGAGACAGTGATCTTGGGTTTTCTCTGGAGTTCCATTAAGGAAATCAAGGCTCCTTTCATTTTTGATGTGGAACACGGAATTGCTCTGCATGCAGGGCAGGGGAATCGGGCCTCATCTCGCCTCGAGGGGGAAGTCTCATGGTTTTTCTCGAGTTGCGGCCGGAACCTGGGGTATATTCTCGAGTTACGACGGGGAGGGCCCTTCCAGACACGCGTTTGTTCAGCGACGTCAGGACTCCTGCCTAGGTGCGAGGGACACCTCGGGATTCTCTTCGAGTCTTGGCATGGAAATTGGGACCCGTCTCCACGTGAGGCGGGAGTCCCAGTGTCCCTTTCCACGTGCCACAGTGATCCTGGGACTCCTATGCATTTTCAAGAGGAGTCAGGCATCTTCTCCTTTGGAAGCATTGATCTCTGCAGACCTCTCGAGTTTTCAAAGGATGTGAGGCCTCCGGTAACGATGAGGCAGAGGACTAGGTCTTTCTCTGTGGTCTCCACAGGGGATTCAGACATCCCTTCGTCTTGGGAGATGCAAGACGAGCCTGCATTCAATTCACTGCAGGGATATCCGGCCTTACTTCGAGTCAGAGCATCTCGGTGTCCATTGCACTTGAGGCCACAACCTCAGGGTTCCTCTCACATACCTGTAGCTGAGAGAAGCCTCCTCTTGAGGTGCTTGTGGAAAGTTGGTATTCCTCTTGAGTCGAAGCCAGGGACTAAGCTCTCATCTCGAGTTGATTTGGGGTCCACGGAGCCCTTTCGTGTTGCTCCAGTGACCTCAGGATCCCTCTAGACTTGAGACAGTGATCTTGGGTTTTCTCTGGAGTGCCATCAAGGAAATCAAGGCTCCTTTCACTTTTGATGTGGAATACGGAATGGCTCTGCACGCAGTGCAGGGGAATCGGGCCTCATCTCGCGGCAAGGGGGATGTCTCATGGTTTTTCTCAAGTTGCGGCCGGATCCAGGGGTATATTCTCGAGTTAACACGGGGAGGGCCCTTCCACACACGTGTTTGTTCAGCGACGTCAGGATTCCTCCCTAGGTGCGAGGGACACCTTGGGATTCTCCTCGAGTCTTGGCATGGCAATTGGGACGCGTCTCCACGTGAGGCGGGAGACCCAGGGTCCCTTTCCACGTGCCACAGGGATCCTGGGACTCCTATCCATTTTCAAGAGGAGTCAGGCATCGTCTCCTTTGGAAGCATTGATCTCTGCAGACCTCTCGGGTTCTCAAAGGATGTGAGGCCTCCGGTCGAGATGAGGCGGAGAACTCGGTCTTTCTCTGTAGTCTCCACAGGGGATTCAGACATCCCTTCGTCTTGGGAGATGCAAGACGAGCCTGCATTCAATTCACTGCAGGGATATCCGGCCTTACTTCGAGTCAGCGCATCTCGGTGTCCATTCCACTTGAGGCCACAATCTCAGGGTCCCTCAAATATACCTGTAGCTGAGAGAAGCCTCCTCTTGAGGTGCTTGTGGAAAGTTGGTATTCCTCTTGAGTGTAAGCCAGGGACTAAGCTCTCATCTCGAGTTGATTTGGGGTCCACGGAGCCCTTTCCTGTTGGTCCAGTGACCTCAGGATCCCTCTAGACTTGAGACAGTGATCTTGGGTTTTCTCTGGAGTGCCATCAAGGAAATCAAGGCTCCTTTCACGTTTGATGTGGAACACGGAATTGCTCTGCATGCAGTGCAGGGGAATCGGGCCTCAACTCGCGGCGAGGGGGAAATCTCATGGTTTTTCTCGAGTTGCGGCCGGAACCTGGGGTATATTCTCGAGTTTCGACGGGGAGGGCCCTTCCAGACACGTGTTTGTTCAGCGACGTCAGGACTCCTGCCTACGTGCGAGGGACACCTCGGGATTCTCCTCGAGTCTTGGTATGGCAATGGGTACGCGTCTCCACGTGAGGCGGGAGACCCAGGGTCCCTTTCCACGTGCCACAGGGATCCTGGGACTCCTATCCATTTTCAAGAGGAGTCAGGCATCGTCTCCTTTGGAAGCATTGATCTCCGCGGACCTCTCGAATTTTCAAAGGATGTGAGGCCTCCGGTCGCGATGAGGCGGAAAATTAGGTCTTTCTCTGTCGTCTCCACAGGGGATTCGGACATCCCTTCATCTTGTGAGATGCAAGACGAGCCTGCATTCAATTCACTGTAGGGATATCCGGCCTTACTTCGAGTCAGAGCATCTCGGTGTCCATTCCACTTGAGGCCACAAACTCAGGGTCCCTCTCACATACCTGTAGCTGAGAGAAGCCTCCTCTTGAGGTGCTTGTGGAAAGTTCGTATTCCTCTTGAGTCGAAGCCAGAGACTAAGCTCTCATCTCGAGTTGATTTGGGGTCCATGGAGCCCTATCGTGTTGCTCCAGTGACCTCAGGATCCCTCTAGACTTGAGACAGTGATCTTGGGTTTTCTCTGGAGTGCCATCAAGGAAATCAAGGCGCCGTTCAAGTTTGATGTCGAACACGGAATTGCTCTGCACACAGTGCAGGGGAATCGGGCCTCATCTGGAGGCAAGGGGGATGTCTCATGGTTTTTCTCAAGTTGCGGCCGGAACCAGGGGTATATTCTCGAGTTACGACGGGGAGGGCCCTTCCAGAAACGTGTTTGTTCAGCGACTTCAGGACTCCTGCCTAGGTGCGAGGGACACCTCGGGATTCTCCTCGAGTCTTGGCATGGCCATTGGGACGCGTCTCCACGTGAGGCGGGAGACCCAGGGTCCCTTTCAACGTGCCACAGGGATCCTGGGACTCCTATCCATTTTCAAGAGGAGTCAGGCATCGTCTCCTTTGGAAGCATTGACCTCCGCGGACCGCTCGAGTTTTCAAAGGATGTGAGGCCTCTGGTCGCGATGAGGCGGAGAACTCGGTCTTTCTCTGTGGTCTCCACTGGGGATTCAGACATCCCTTCTTGTAGGGAGATGCAAGACGAGCCTGCATTCAATTCACTGTAGGGATATCCGGCCTTACTTCGAGTCAGAGCATCTCGGTGTCCATTCCACTTGAGGCCACAAACTCAGGGTCCCTCTCACATACCTGTAGCTGAGAGAAGCCTCCTCTTGAGGTGCTTGTGGAAAGTGGGTATTCCTCTTGAGTCGAAGCCAGTGACTAAGCTCTCATCTCGAGTTGATTTGGGGTCCACGGAGCCCTTTCGTGTTGCTACAGTGACCTCAGGATCCCTCTAGACTTGAGACAGTGATCTTGGGTTTACTCTGGAGTGCCATCAAGGAAATCAAGGCTCCTTTCACGTTTGATGTGGAACACGGAATTGCTCTGCACGCAGTCCAGGGGAATCCGGCCTCATCTCGCGGCGAGGGGGAAGTCTCATGGTTTTTCTCGAGTTGCGGCCGGAACCTGGGGTATATTCTCGAGTTACGACGTGGATGGCCCTTCCAGACACGTGTTTGTTCAGCGACGTCAGGACTCCTGCCTAGGTGCGAGGGACACCTCAGGATTCTCCTCGAGTCTTGGCATGGCAATTGGGACGCGTCTCCACGTGAAGCGGGAGACCCAGTGTCCCTTTTCACGTGCCACAGGGATCCTGGATCTCCTATCCATTTTCAAGAAGAGTCAGGCATCGTCTCCTTTGGAAGCATTGATCTCCGCAGGCCTCTCGAGTTTTCAAAGGATGGGAGGCCTCCGGTCGCGATGAGGCGGAGGACTAGTTCTTTCTCTGTGGTCTCCACAGCGGATTCAGACATCCCTTCCTCTTGGAAGATGCAAGACGAGCCTGCATTCAATTCACTGCAGGGATATGCGGCCTTACTTCGAGTCAGAGCATCTCGGTGTCCATTCCACTTGAGGCCACAAACTCAGGGTCCCTCTCACATACCTGTAGCTGAGAGAAACCTCCTCTTGAAGTGCTTGTGGAAAGTTGGTATTCCTCTTGAGTCGAAGCCAGGGACTAAGCTCTCATCTCGAGTTGATTTGGGGTCCACGGAGAAATTTCGTGTTGCTCCAGTGACCTCAGGATCCCTCTAGACTTGAGACAGTGATCTTGGGTTTTCTCTGGAGTGCCATCAAGGAAATCAAGGCTCCTTTCACGTTTGATGTGGAACACGGAATTGCTCTGCACGCAGTCCAGGGGAATCGGGCCTCATGTAGCGGCGAGGGGGAAGTCTCATGGTTTTTCTCGAGTTGCGGCCGGAACCTGGGGTATATTCTCGAGTTACGACGTGGATGGCCCTTCCAGACACGTGTTTGTTCAGCGACGTCAGGACTCCTGCCTAGGGGCGAGGGACACCTCGGGATTCTCCTCGAGTCTTGGCATGGCAATTGGGACGCGTATCCACGTGAGGCGGGAGACCAAGGGTCCCTTTCCACGTGCCACAGGGATCCTGGGACTCCTATCCATTTTCAAGAGGAGTCAGGCATCGTCTCCTTTGGAAGCATTGATCTCCGCGGACCTCTCGAGTTTTCAAAGGATGTGAGGCCTCCTGTCGCGATGAGGCGGAGGACTATGTCTTTCGTTGTGGTCTCCACAGCGGATTCAGATAACCCTTCGTCTTGGGAGATGCAAGAGGAGCCTGCATTCACTGCACTGCAGGGATATCCGGCCTTACTTCGAGTCAGAGCATCTCGGTGTCCATTCCACTTGAGGCCACAAACTCAGGGTCCCTCTCACATACCTGTAGCTAAGAGAAGCCTCCTCTTGAGGTGTTTGTGGAAAGTTGGTATTCCTCTTGATTCGAAGCCAGGGACTAAGCTCCCATCTCGAGTTGATTTGGGGTCCACGGAGCCCTTTCGTGTTGCTACAGTGACCTCAGGATCCCTCTAGACTAGAGACAGTGATCTTGGCTTTTCTCTGGAGTGCCATCAAGGAAATCAAGGCTCCTTTCACTTTTGATGTGGAATACGGAATTGCTCTGCACGCAGGGCAGGGGAATCGGGCCTCATCACGCGGCGAGGGGGAAGTCTCATGGTTTTTCTCGAGTTGCGGCCGGAACCTGGGGTATATTCTCGAGTTACAACGGGGAGGGCCTTTCCAGACATGTGTTTGTTCAGCGACGTCAGGACTCCTGCCTAGGTGCAAGGGACACCTCGGGATTCTCCTCGAGTCTTGGCATGGCAATTGGGACGCCTCTCCACGTGAGGCGGGAGACCCAGGGTCCCTTTCCACGTGCCACAGGGATCCTGGGACTCCTATCCATTTTCAAGAGGAGTCAGGCATCGTCTCCTTTGGAAGCATTGATCTCTGCAGACCTCTCGAGTTTTCCAAGGATTTGAGGCCTCCGGTCGAGATGAGGCGGAGAACTCGGTCTTTCTCTGTGGTCTCCACAGGGGATTCAGACATCCCTTCGTCTTGGGAGATGCAAGACGAGCCTGCATTCAATTCACTGCAGGGACATCCGGCCTTACTTCAAGTCAGAGCATCTCGGTGTCCATTCCACTTGAGGCCACAATCTCAGGGTCCCTCAAATATACCTGTAGCTGAGAGAAGCCTCCTCTTGAGGTGCTTGTGGAAAGTTGGTATTCCTCTTGAGTGTAAGCCAGGGACTAAGCTCTCATCTCGTGTTGATTTGGGGTCCACGGAGCCCTTTCCTGTTGGTCCAGTGACCTCAGGATCCCTCTAGACTTGAGACAGTGATCTTTGGTTTTCTCTGGAGTGCCATCAAGGAAATCAAGGCTCCTTTCACGTTTGATGTGGAACACGGAATTGCTCTGCATGCAGTGCAGGGGAATCGGGCCTCAACTCGCGGCGAGGGGGAAATCTCATGGTTTTTCTCGAGTTGCGGCCGGAACCTGGGGTATATTCTCGAGTTACGACGGGGAGGGCCCTTCCAGACACGTGTTTGTTCAGCGACGTCAGGACTCCTGCCTAGGTGCAAGGGACACCTCGGGATTCTCCTCGAGTCTTGGCATGGCAATTGGGACGCCTCTCCACGTGAGGCGGGAGACCCAGGGTCCCTTTCCACGTGCCACAGGGATCCTGGGACTCCTATCCATTTTCAAGAGGAGTCAGGCATCATCTCCTTTGAAAGCATTGATCTCCGCAGACCTCTCGAGTTTTCAAACAATGTGAGGCCTCTGGTCTCGATGAGGCGGAGAACTAGGTCTTTCTCTGTCGTCTCCACAGGGGATTCAGACATCCCTATGTCTTGGGAGATGCAAGACGAGCCTGCTTTCAATTCACTGCAGGGATATCCGGCCTTACTACGAGTCAGAGCATCTCGGTGTCCATTCCACTTGAGGCCACAAACTCAGGGTCCCTCTCACATACCTGTAGCTGAGTGAAGCCTCCTCTTGAGGTACTTGTGGAAAGTTGGGATTCCTCTTGAGTCGAAGCCAGGTTCTAAGCTCTCATCTCGAGTTGATTTGTGGTCCACGGAGCCCTTTAGTGTTGCTCCAGTGACCTCAGGATCCCTCTAGACTTGAGACAGTGAACTTGGGTATTCTCTGGAGTGCCATCAAGGAAATCAAGGCTCCTTTCACGTTTGATGTGGAAAACAGAATTGCACTGCACGCAGTGCAGGGGAATCGGGCCTCATCTCGCGGCGAAGTTGAAGGCTCATGGTTTTTCTCGAGTTGCGGCCGGAACCTGGGGTATACTCTCGAGTTACGACGGGGAGGGCCCTTCGAGACACGTGTTTGTTCAGCGACGTCAGGACTCCTGCCTAGGTGCGAGGGACACCTCGGGATTCTCCTCGAGTCTTGGCATGGCAACTGGGACGCGTCTCCACGTGAGGCGGGAGACCCAGGGTCCCTTTCCACGTGCCACAGGGATCCTGGGACTCCTATCCATTTTCAAGAGGAGTCAGGCATCGTCTCCTTCGGAAGTATTGATCTCCGCGGACCTCTCGAGTTTAAAGGATATGAGGCCTCCGGTTGCGTTGAGGTGGAGAAATAGGTCTTTCTATGTGGTCTCCACAGGGGTTCAGACAACCCTTCGTCTTGTGAGATGAAAGACGAGCCTGCATTCAATTCACTGCAGGGATATCCGGCCTTACTTCGAGTCAGAGCATCTGGGTGTCGATTCCACTTGAGGCCACAAACTCAGGGTCGCTCTCACATACTTGTAGCTGAGAGAAGCCTCCTCCTGAGGTGCTTGTGAAAAGTGGGTATTCCCTTGAGTCGAAGCCAGGGACTAAGCTCTCATCTCGAGTTGATTTGGGGTCCATGGAGCCCTTTCCTGTTGCTCCAGTGACCTCAGGATCCCTCTAGACTTGAGACAGTAATCTTGGGTTTTCTCTGGAGTGCCATCAAGGAAATCAAGGCTCCTTTCACGTTTGATGTGGAACACGGAATTGCTCTGCATGCAGTGCAGGGGAATCGGGCCTCATCTCGCGGCGAGGGGGAAGTCTCATTGTTTTTCTCGAGTTGCGGCCGGGACCTGGGGTATATTCATGAGTTACGACGGGGAGGGCCCTTCGAGACACGTGTTTGTTCAGCGACGTCAGGACTCCTGCCTAGGTGCGAGGGACACCTCGGGATTCTCCTCGAGTCTTGGCATGGCAATTGGGACGCGTATCCACGTGAGGCCGGAAACCAAGGGTCCCTTTCCACGTGCCACAGGGATCCTGGGACTCCTATCCATTTTCAAGAGGAGTCAGGCATCGTCTCCTTTGGAAGCATTGATCTCCGCGGACCTCTCGAATTTTCAAAGGATGTGGGGCCTCCGGTCGCGATGAGGCGGAGGACTAGGTCTTTCGCTGTGGTCTCCACAGCGGATTCAGATAACCCTTCATCTTGGGAGATGCAAGAGGAGCCTGCATTCAATTCACTGCAGGGATATCCGGCCTTACTTCGAGTCAGAGCATCTCGGTGTCCATTCCACTTGAGGCCACAAACTCAGGGTCCCTCTCACATACTTGTAGCTGAGAGAAGCCTCCTCCTGAGGTGCTTGTGAAAAGTGGGTATTCCTCTTGAGTCGAAGCCAGGGACTAAGCTCTCATCTCGAGTTGATTTGGGGTCCACGGAGCCCTTTCGTGTTGCTAGAGTGACCTCAGGATCCCTCTAGACTAGAGACAGTGATCTTGGGTTTTCTCTGGAGTGCCATCAAGGAAATCAAGGCTCCTTTCACTTTTGATGTGGAATACGGAATTGCTCTGCATTCAGGGCAGGGGAATCGGGCCTCATCTCGCGGCGAGGGGGAAGTCTCATGGTTTTTCTCGAGTTGCGGCCGGAACCTGGGGTATATTCTCGAGGTACAACGGGGAGGGCCCTTCCAGACACGTGTTTGTTCAGCGACGTCAGGACTCCTGCCTAGGTGCATGGGACACCTCGGGATTCTCCTCGAGTCTTGGCATGGCAATTGGGACGCCTCTCTACGTGAGGCGGGAGACCCAGGGTCCCTTTCCACGTACCACAGGGATCCTGGGACTCCTATCCATTTTCAAGAGGAGTCAGGCATCGTCTCCTTTGGAAGCATTGATCTCTGCAGACCTCTCGGGTTTTCAAAGGATGTGAGGCCTCCGGTCGAGATGAGGCAGAGAACTCGGTCTTTCTCTGTGGTCTCCACAGGGGATTCAGACATCCCTTCGTCTTGGGAGATGCAAGACGAGCCTGCATTCAATTCACTGCAGGGATATCCGGCCTTACTTCGAGTCAGAGCATCTCGGTGTCCATTCCACTTGAGGCCACAATCTCAGGGTCCCTCAAATATACCTGTAGCTGAGAGAAGCCTCCTCTCGAGGTGCTTGTGGAAAGTTGGTATTCCTCTTGAGTGTAAGCCAGGGACTAAGCTCTCATCTCGAGTTGATTTGGGGTCCACGGAGCCCTTTCCTGTTGGTCCAGTGACCTCAGGATCCCTCTAGACTTGAGACAGTGATCTTGGGTTTTCTCTGGAGTGCCATCAAGGAAATCAAGGCTCCTTTCACGTTTGATGTGGAACACGGAATTGCTCTGCATGCAGTGCAGGGGAATCGGGCCTCAACTCGCGGCGAGGGGGAAATCTCATGGTTTTTCTCGAGTTGCGGCCGGAACCTTGGGTATATTCTCGAGTTACGACGGGGAGGGCCTTTCCAGACACGTGTTTGTTCAGCGACGTCAGGACTCCTGCCTACGTGCGAGGGACACCTCGGGATTTTCCTCGAGTCTTGGTATGGCAATGGGGACGCGTCTCCACGTGAGGCGGGAGACCCAGGGTCCCTTTCCACGTGCCACAGGGATCCTGGGACTCCTATCCATTTTCAAGAGGAGTCAGGCATCGTCTCCTTTGGAAGCATTGATCTCCACGGACCTCTCGAATTTTCAAAGGATGTGAGGCCTCCGGTCGCGATGAGGCGGAAAATTAGGTCTTTCTCTGTCGTCTCCACAGGGGATTCGGACTTCCCTTCGTCTTGGGAGATGCAAGACGAGCCTGCATTCAATTCACTGTAGGGATATCCGGCCTTACTTCGAGTCAGAGCATCTCGGTGTCCATTCCACTTGAGGCCACAAACTCAGGGTCCCTCTCACATACCTGTAGCTGAGAGAAGCCTCCTCTTGAGGTGCTTGTGGAAAGTTGGTATTCCTCTTGAGTCGAAGCCAGTGACTAAGCTCTCATCTCGAGTTGATTTGGGGTCCACAGAGCCCTTTCGTGTTGCTCCAGTGACCTCAGGATCCCTCTAGACTTGAGACAGTGATCTTGGGTTTTCTCTCTAGTGCCATCAAGGAAATCAAGGCTCCTTTCACGTTTGATGTGGAACACGGAATTGTTCTACACGCAGTGCAGGGGAATCGGGCCTCATCCAGCGGCGAGGGGAAAGTCTCATGGTTTTTCTCGAGTTGCGGCCGGAACCTGGGGTATATTCTCGAGTTACGACGGGGAGGGCCCTTCCAGACACGTGTTTGTTCAGTGACGTCAGGACTCCTGCCTAGGTGCGAGGGACACCTCGGGATTCTCCTCGAGGCTTGGCATGGCAATTGGGACGCATCTCCGCGTGAGGCGGGAGACCCAGAGCCCCTTTCCACGTGCCACAGGGATCCTGGGACTCCTATCCATTTTCAAGAGGCGTCAGGCATCGTCTCCTTTGTAAGCATTGATCTCCGCGGACCTCTCGAGTTTTCAAAGGATGTGAGGCCTCCGGTCGCGATGAGGCGGAGGACTAGTTCTTTCTCTGTGGTCTCCACAGCGGATTCAGTCATCCCTTCCTCTTGGGAGATGCAAGACGAGCCTGCATTCAATTCACTGCAGGGATATGCGGCCTTACTTCGAGTCAGAGCATCTCGGTGTCCATTCCACTTGAGGCCACAAACTCAGGGTCCCTCTCACATACCTGTAGCTGAGAGAAGCCTCCTCTTGAAGTGCTTGTGGAAATTTGGTATTCCTCTTGAGTCGAAGCCAGGGACTAAGCTCTCATCTCGAGTTGATTTGGGGTCCACGGAGCCCTTTCGTGTTGCTCCAGTGACCTCAGGATCCCTCTAGACTTGAGACAGTGATCTTGGGTTTTCTCTGGAGTGCCATTAAGGAAATCAAGGCTCCTTTCACGTTTGATGTGGAACACGGAATTGCTCTGCACGCAGTCCAGGGGAATCGGGCCTCATGTAGCGGCGAAGGGGAAGTCTCATGGTTTTTCTCGAGTTGCGGCCGGAACCTGGAGTATATTCTCGAGTTACGACGTGGATGGCCCTTCCAGACACGTGTTTGTTCAGCGACGTCAGGACTCCTGCCTAGGTGCGAGGGACACCTCGGGATTCTCCTCGATTCTTGGCATGGCAATTGGGACGCCTCTCCACGTGAGGCGGGAGACCCAGGGTCCCTTTCCACGTGCCACAGGGATCCTGGGACTCCTATCCATTTTCAAGAGGAGTCAGGCATCGTCTCCTTTGGAAGCATTGATCTCTGCAGACCTCTCGAGTTTTCAAAGGATGTGAGGCCTCCGGTCGAGATGAGGTGGAGAACTCGGTCTTTCTCTGTGGTCTCCACAGGGGATTCAGACATCCCTTCGTCTTGGGAGATGCAAGACGAGCCTGCATTCAATTCACTGCAGGGATATCCGGCCTTACTTCGAGTCAGAGCATCTCGGTGTCCATTCCACTTGAGGCCACAATCTCAGGGTCCCTCAAATATACCTGTAGCTGAGAGAAGCCTCCTCTTGAGGTGCTTGTGGAAAGTTGGTATTCCTCTTGAGTGTAAGCCAGGGACTAAGCTCTCATCTCGTGTTGATTTGGGGTCCACGGAGCCCTTTCCTGTTGGTCCAGTGACCTCAGGATCCCTCTAGACTTGAGACAGTGATCTTGGGTTTTCTCTGGAGTGCCATCAAGGAAATCAAGGCTCCTTTCACGTTTGATGTGGAACACGGAATTGCTCTGCATGCAGTGCAGGGGAATCGGGCCTCACCTCGCGGCGAGGGGGAAATCTCATGGTTTTTCTCGAGTTGCGGCCGGAACCTGGGGTATATTCTCGAGTTACGACGGGGAGGGCCCTTCCACAAACGTGTTTGTTCAGCGACGTCAGGACTCCTGCCTAGGTGCAAGGGACACCTCGGGATTCTCCTCGAGTCTTGGCATGGCAATTGGGACGCCTCTCCACGTGAGGCGGGAGACCCAGGGTCCCTTTCCACGTGCCACAGGGATCCTGGGACTCCTATCCATTTTCAAGAGGAGTCAGGCATCATCTCCTTTGGAAGCATTGATCTCCGCAGATCTCTCGAGTTTTCAAACGATGTGAGGCCTCCGGTCTCGATGAGGCGGAGAACTAGGTCTTTCTCTGTCGTCTCCACAGGGGATTCAGACATCCCTATGTCTTGGGAGATGCAAGATGAGCCTGCTTTCAATTCACTGCAGGGATATCCGGCCTTATATCTAGTCAGAGCATCTCGGTGTCCATTCCACTTGAGGCCAGAAACTCAGGGTCCCTCTCACATACATGTAGCTTACAGAAGCCTCCTCTTGAGGTGCTTGTGAAAAGTGGGTATTCCTCTTGAGTCGAAGCCAGAGACTAAGCTCTCATCTCGAGTTGATTTGGGGTCCACGGAGCCCTTTCCTGTTGCTCCAGTGACGTCAGGATCCCTCTAGACTTGAGACAGTGATCTTGGGTTTTCTCTGGAGTGCCATCAAGGAAATCAAGGCTCCTTTCACGTTTGATGTGGAACACGGAATTGCTCTGCACGCAGTGCAGGGGAATCGGGCCTCATCTCGCGGCGAGGGGGAAGTCTCATGGTTTTTCTCGAGTTGTGGCCGGAACCTGGGGTATATTCTCGAGTTACGACGGGGAGGGCCCTTCCAGACACGTGTTTGTTCAGCGACGTCAGGACTCCTGACTAGGAGCGAGGGACACCTCAGGATTCTCCTCGAGTCTTGGCATGGCAATTGGGAGGCGTCTCCACGTGAGGCGGGAGACACAGGGTCCCTTTCCCCGTGCCACAGGGATCCTGGGACTCCTATCCATTTTCAAGAGGAGTCAGGCATCGTCTCCTTTGGAAGCATTGATCTCCGCGGACCTCTCGAGTTTTCAAACGATGTGATGCCTCCGCTCGCGATGAGGCGGAGAACTCGGTCTTTCTCTGTCTTCTCCACAGGGGATTCAGACATCCCTTCGTCTTGGGAGATGCAAGACAAGCCTGCATTCAATTCACTGCAGGGATATCCGGCCTTACTACGAGTCAGAGCATCTCGGTGTCCATTCCACTTGAGGCCACAAACTCAGGGTCCCTCTCACATACCTGTAGCTGAGAGAAGCCTCCTCTTGAGGTACTTGTGGAAAGTTGGGATTCCTCTTGAGTCGAAGCCAGGTTCTAAGCTCTCATCTCGAGTTGATTTGTGGTCCACGGAGCCCTTTAGTGTTGCTCCAGTGACCTCAGGATCCCTTTAGACTTGAGACAGTGAACTTGGGTATTCTCTGGAGTGCCATCAAGGAAATCAAGGCTCCTTTCACGTTTGATGTGGAAAACAGAATTGCACTGCACGCAGTGCAGGGGAATCGGGCCTCATCTCGCGGCGAAGTTGAAGGCTCATGGTTTTTCTCGAGTTGCGGCCGGAACCTGGGGTATACTCTCGAGTTACGACGGGGAGGGCCCTTCGAGACACGTGTTTGTTCAGCGACGTCAGGACTCCTGCCTAGGTGCGAGGGACACCTCGGGATTCTCCTCGAGTCTTGGCATGGCAACTGGGACGCGTCTCCACGTGAGGCGGGAGACCCAGGGTCCCTTTCCACGTGCCACAGGGATCCTGGGACTCCTATCCATTTTCAAGAGGAGTCAGGCATCGTCTCCTTCGGAAGTATTGATCTCCGCGGACCTCTCGAGTTTAAAGGATATGAGGCCTCCGGTTGCGTTGAGGTGGAGAAATAGGTCTTTCTATGTGGTCTCCACAGGGGTTCAGACAACCCTTCGTCTTGTGAGATGAAAGACGAGCCTGCATTCAATTCACTGCAGGGATATCCGGCCTTACTTCGAGTCAGAGCATCTCGGTGTCCATTCCACTTGAGGCCACAATCTCAGGGTCCTCAAATATACCTGTAGCTGAGAGAAGCCTCCTCTCGAGGTGCTTGTGGAAAGTTGGTATTCCTCTTGAGTGTAAGCCAGGGACTAAGCTCTCATCTCGAGTAGATTTGGGGTCCACGGAGCCCTTTCGTGTTGCTCCAGTGACCTCAGGATCCCTCTAGACTTGAGACAGTGATCTTGGGTTTTCTCTGGAGTGCCATCAAGGAAATCAAGGCTCCTTTCACGTTTGATGTGGAACACGGAATTGCTCTGCATGCAGTGCAGGGGAATCGGGCCTCAACTCGCGGCGAGGCGGAAATCTCATGGTTTTTCTCGAGTTGCGGCCGGAACCTGGGGTATATTCTCGAGTTACGACGGGGACTGCCCTTCCAGACACGTGTTTGTTCATCGACGTCAGGACTCCTGCCTAGGTGCGAGGGACACCTCGGGATTCTCCTCGAGTCTTGGCATGGCAATTGGGACGTGTCTCCACGTGAGGCGGGAAACCCAGGGTCCCTTTCGACGTGCCACAGGGATCCTGGGACTCCTATCCGTTTTCAAGAGGAGTCAGGCATCGTCTAATTTCGAAGCATTGATCTCCGCGGACCTCTCGAGTTTTCAAAGGATGTGAGGCCTCCGCTCGCAATGAGGCGGAAAACTAGGTCTTTCTCTGTGGTGTCCACAGGGGATTCAGACATCCCTTCGTCTTGGCAGATGCAAGACGAGACTGCATTCAATTCACTGCAGGGATATCCGCACTTGTTTCGAGTCAGAGCATCTCGGTGTCCAATCCACCTGAGGCCACAAACTCAGGGTCCCTCTCACATACATGTAGCTAAGAGAAACCTCCTCTTGAGGTGCTTGTGGAAAGTTGGTATTCCTCTTGAGTCGAAGCCAGGGACTAAGCTCTCATCTCGAGTTGATTTGGGGTCCACGGAGCCCTTTCATGTTGCTCCAGTGACCTCAGGATCCCTGTAGACTTGAGACAGTGATCTTGGGTTTTCTCTGGAGTGCCATCAAGGAAATCAAGGCTCCTTTCACGTTTGATGTGGAACACGGAACTGCTCTGCACGCAGTGCAGGAGAATCGGGCCTCATCTCGTGGGGAGGGGGAAGTCTCATGGTTCTTCTCGAGTTGCGGCCGGAAACTGGGTTATATTCTCGAGTTAAGACGGGGAGGGCCCTTCCAGACACGTGTTTGTTCAGCGACGTCAGGACTCCTGCCTAGGTGCGAGGGACACCTCGGGATTCTCCTCGAGTCTTGGCATGGCAATTGGGACGCGTCTCCACGTGAGGCGGGAGACCCAGGGTCCCTTTCCACGTGCCACAGGGATCCTGGGACTCCTATCCATTTTCAAGAGGAGTCAGGCATCGTCTCCTTTGGAAGCATTGATCTCCGCGGACCTCTCGAGTTTTCAAAGGATGTGAGGCTTCTGGTCGCGTTGAGGCGGAGGACTAGGTGTTTCTCTGTCGTCTCCACAGGGGATTCAGACATCCCTTCGTCTTGGGAGATGCAAGACGAGCCTGCATTCAATTCACTGCAGGGATATCCGGCCTTACTTCGAGTCAGAGCATCTCCGTGTCCATTCCACTTGAGGCCACAATCTCCGGGTCCCTCTCACATACATGTAGCTGAGAGAAGCCTCCTCTTGAGGTGCTTGTGGAAACTTGGTATTCCTCTTGAGTCGAAGCCAGGGACTAAGCTCTCATCTCGAGTTGATTTGGGGTCCACGGAGCCCTTTCATGTTGCTCCAGTGACCTCAGGATCCCTCTAGACTTGAGACAGTGATCTTGGGTTTTCTCTGGAGTGCCATCAAGGAAATCAAGGCTCCTTTCACGTTTGATGTGGAACACGGAATTGCTCTGCACGCAGTGCAGGGGAATCGGGCCTCATCTCGCGGCGAGGGGGAAGTCTCAGGGTTTTTCTCGAGTTGCGGCCGGAACCTGGGGTATATTCTCGAGTTAGGAATGTAAGGGCCCTTCCAGACAGGTGTTCGTTCAGCGACGTCAGGACTCCTGCCTGGGTGCGAGGGACACCTCGGGATTCTCCTCGAGTCTTGGCATGGCAATTGGGATGCGTATCCACATGAGGCGGGAGACCCAGGGTCCCTTTCCACGTGCCACAGGGATCCTGGGACTCCTATCCATTTTCCAGAGGAGTCAGGCATCATCTCCTTTGGAAGCATTGATCTCCGCGGACCTCTCGAGTTTTCAAAGGATGTGAGGCCTCCGCTCGCGATGAGGCGGAGGACTAGGTCTTTCTCTGTGGTCTGCACAGCGGATTCAGACATCTCTTCGTCTTGGGAGATGCAAGACGAGCCTGCATTCAATTCACTGCAGGGATATCTGGCCTTACTTCGAGTCAGAGCATCTCGGTGTCCATTCCACTTGAGGCCACAAACTCAGGGTCCCTCAAATACACCTGTAGCTGAGAGAAGCCTCCTCTTGAGGTGCTTGTGGAAAGTTGGTATTCCTCTTGAGTCGAAGCCAGGGACTAAGCTCTCATCTCGAGTTGATTTGGGGTCCACGGAGCCCTTTCCTGTTGGTCCAGTGACCTCAAGATCCCTCTAGACTTGAGACAGTGATCTTGGGTTTTCTCTGGAGTGCCATCAAGGAAATCAAGGCTCCTTTCATGTTTGATGTCGAACACGGAATTGCTCTGCATGCAGTGCAGGGGAATCGGGCCTCAACTCGCGGCGAGGGGGAAATCTCATGGTTTTTCTCGAGTTGCGGCCGGAACCTGGGGTATATACTCGAGGTACGACGGGGAGGGCCCTTCTAGACACGTGTTTGTTCAGCGGCGTCAGGACGCCTGCCTAGGTGCGAGGGACAACTCGGGATTCTCCTCGAGTCTTGGCATGGCAATTGGGACGCGTCTCCACGTGAGGCGGGAGACCCAGGGTCCCTTTCCATGTGCCACAGGGATCCTGGGACTCCTATCCATTTTCAAGAGGAGTCAGGCATCGTCTCCTTTGGAAGCATTGATCTCCGCGGACCTCTCGAGTTTTCAAAGGATGTGAGGCCTCCGCTCGCGATGAGGCGGAGAATTAGGTCTTTCTCTGTGGTCTCCACAGGGGATTCAGACATCCCTTCGTCTTGGGAGATGCAAGACGAGCCTGCATTCAATTCACTGCAGGCATATCCGGCCTTACTTCGAGTCAGAGCATCTCAGTGTCCATTCCTCTTGAGGCCACAAACTCAGGGTCCCTCTCACATATCTGTAGCTGAGAGAAGCCTCCTCGTGAGGTGCTTGTGGAAAGTTGGTATTCCTCTTGAGTCGAAACCAGGGACTAAGCTCTCATCTCGAGTTGATTTGGGGTCCACGGAGCCCTTTCGTGATGCGCCATTGACGTCAGGATCCCTCTAGACTTGGGATAGTGATCTTGGGTTTTCTCTGAAGTGCCATCAAGGAAATCAAGGCTACTTTCACGTTTGATGTGGAACACGGACTTGCTCTGCATGCAGTGCAGGGGAATCGGGCCTCAACTGGCGGCGAGGGGGAAATCTCATGGTTTTTCACGAGTTGCGGCCAGAACCTGGGGTATATTCTCGAGTTACGACGGGGAGGGCCCTTCCAGACACGTGTTTGTTCAGCGACGTTAGGACTCCTGCCTAGGTGCGAGGGACACTTCGGGATTCTCCTCGAGTCTTGGCATGGCAATTGGGACGCGTCTCCACGTGAGGCGGGAGACCCAGTGTCCGTTTTCACGTGCCACAGGGATCCTGGGACTCCTATCCATTTTCAAGAGGAGTCAGGCATCGTCTCCTTTGGAAGCATTGATCTCCTCGGACCTCTCGACTTTTCAAAGAATGTGAGGCCTCCCGTCTCGATGAGGCGGAGAACGAGGTCTTTCTCTGTGGTCTCCACAGGGGATTCAGACAACCCTTCGTCTTGGGAGATGCAAGACGAGCCTGCATTCTATTCACTGCAGGGATATCCGGCTTTACTTCGAGTCAGAATATCTCGGTGTCCATTCCACTTGAGGCCACAAACTCAGGGTCCCTCTCACATACCTGTAGTTGAGAGAAGCCTCCTCTTGTGGTGCTTGTGGAAAGTTGGTATTCCTCTTGAGTCGAAGCCAGGGACTAAGCTCTCATCGCGAGTTGATTTGTGGTCCACGGAGCCCTTTCGCATTGCTCCAGTGACCTCAGGATCCCTCTAGACTTTAGACAGTGAACTTGGGTTTTCTCTGGAGTGCCATCAAGGAAATCTAGGCTCCTTTCACGTTTGATGTGGAAAACGGAATTGCTCTGCATGCAGTGCAGGGGAATCGAGCCTCCTCTCGCGGCGAGGGGGATGTCTCAAGGTTTTTCTCGAGTTGCGGTTGAACCTGGGGTATATTCTCGAGATACGACGGGGAGGGCCCTTCCAGACACGTGTTTGTTCAGCGACGTCAGGACTCCTGCCTAGGTGCGAGGGACACCTCGGGATTCTCCTCGAGTCTAGGCATGGCAATTGGGACGCGTCTCCACGTGAGGCGGGAGACCCAGGTTCCCTTTCCACGTGCCACAGGGATCCTGGGACTCCTATCCATTTTCAAGAAGAGTCAGGAATTTTCTCCTTTGGAAGCAGTGATCTCCACGGACCTCTCTAGTTTTCAAAGGATATGAGGCCTCCGGTCTCGATGAGGCGGAGAACGAGGTCTTTCTCTGTGGTCTCCACAGGTGATTCAGACAACCCTTCGTCTTGGGAGATGCAAGAGGAGCCTGCATTCAATTCACTGCAGTTATATCCGGTCTTATTTCGAGTCAGAGCATCTCGGTGTCCATTCCACTTGAGGCGACAAACTCAGGGTCCCTCAAATATACCTGTAGCTGAGAGAAGCCTCCTCTTGAGGTCCTTGTGGAAAGATGGTATTCCTCTTGAGTCGAAGCCAGGGACTAAGCTCTCATCTCGAGTTGATTTGGGGTCCACGGAGCCCTTTCCTGTTGGTCCAGTGACCTCAGAATCCCTCTAGACTTGAGACAGTGATCTTGGGTTTCTCTGGAGTGCCATCAAGGAAATCAAGACTACTTTCACGTTTGATGTGGAACACAGAATTGCTCTGCATGCAGTGTAGGGGAATCGGGCCTCAACTGGCGGCGAGGGGGAAATCTCATGGTTTTTCACGAGTTGCGGCCGGAACCTGGGGTATATTCTCGAGTTACGACGGGGAGGGCCCTTCCAGACACGTGTTTGTTCAGCGATGTCAGGACTCCTGCCTAGGTGCGAGGGACACCTCGGGATTCTCCTCGAGTCTTGGCATGGCAATTGGGACGCGACTCCACGTGAGGCGGGAGACCCAGGGTCCCTTTCCACGTGCCACAGGGATCCTGGGACTCCTATCCGTTTTCAAGAGGAGTCAGGCATCGTCTCCTTTGGAAGCATTGATCTCCGCGGAAGTCTTTAGTTTTCAAAGGATGTGAGGCCTCGGGTCGCGATGAGGCGGAGAACTCGGTCTTTCTCTGTGGTCTCCACAGGGGATTCAGACATCCCTTCGTCTTGGGAGATGCAAGACGAGCCTGCATTCAATTCACTGCAGGTATATCCGGCCTTACTTCGAGTCAGAGCATCTCGGTGTCCATTCCACTTGAGGCCACAAACTCAGGGTCCCTCTCACATACCTGTAGCTGAGAGAAGCCTCCTCTTGAGGTGCTTGTGGAAAGTTGGTATTCCTCTTGAGTCGAAGCCAGGGACTAAGCTCTCATCTCTAGTTGATTTGGGGTCCACGGAGCCCTTTCGTGTTGCTCCAGTGACCTCAGGATCCCTCTAGAATTGAGACAGTGATCTTGGGTTTTCTCTGGAGTGCCATCAAGGAAATCAAGGCTCCTTTCACGTTTGATGTGGAACACGGAATTGCTCTGCACGCAGTGCAGGGGAATCGGGCCTCATCTCGTGGCGAGGGGGAAGTCTCATGGATTTTCTCAAGTTGCGGCCGAAACCTCGGGTATATTCTTTAGTTACGACGGGGAGGGCCCTTCCAGACACGTGTTTGTTCAGCGACGTCAGGACTCCTGCCTAGGTGCGAGGGACACCTCGGGATTCTCCTCGAGTCTTGGCATGGCAATTGGGACGCGTCTCCACGTGAGGCGGGAGACCAGGATACCTTTCCACGTGCCACAGGGATCCTGGGACTCCTATCCATTTTCAAGAGGAGTCAGGCATCGTCTCCTTTGGAAGCATTGTTCTCCGCGGACCTCTCGAGTTTTCAAAGGATGTGAGGCCTCCCGTCTCGATGAGGCGGAGAACGAGGTCTTTCTCTGTGGTCTCCACAGGGTATTCAGACAACCCTTCGTCTTGGGAGATGCAAGACGAGCCTGCATTCTATTCACTGCAGGGATATCCGGCCTTACTTCGAGTCAGAGCATCTCAGTGTCCATTCCACTTGAGGCCACAAACTCAGGGTCCCTCTCACATACCTGTAGCTGAGAGAAGCCTCCTCTTGAGGTCCTTGTGGAAAGTTGGAATTCCTCTTGAGTCGAAGCCAGGGACTAAGCTCTCATCTCGAGTTGATTTGTGGTGCACGGAGCCCTTTCGTGTTGCTCCAGTGACCTCAGAATCCCTCTAGACTTTAGACAGTGAACTTGGGTTTTCTCTGGAGTGCCATCAAGGAAATCAAGGCTCCTTTCACGTTTGATGTGGAACACGGAATTGCTCTGCATGCAGTGCAGGGGAATCGGGCCTCAACTCGCGGCGAGGGGGAAATTTCATGGTTTTTCCCGAGTTGCGGCCGGAACCTGGGGTATGTTCTCGAGTTACGACGGGGAGGGCACTTCCATACACCTGTTTATTCAGCGACGTCAGGCCTCCTGTCTAGGTGCGAGGGACACCTCGGGATTCTCCTCGAGTCTTGGCATGGCAATTTGGATGCGTCTCCACGTGAGGCGGGAGACCCAGTGTCCCTTTCCACGTGCCACAGGGATCCTGGGACTCCTATCCATTTTCAAGAGGAGTCAGGCATCGTCTCCTATGGAAGCATTGATCTCCGCGGACCTCTCGAGTTTTCAAAGGATGTGAGGCCTCCGGTCGCGATGAGGCGGAGGACTAGGTCTTTCTCTGTGGTCTCCACAGCGGATTCAGTCATCCCTTCGTCTTGGGAGATGCAAGACGAGCCTGCATTCAATGTACTGCAGGGATATCCGGCCTTACTTCGAGTCAGAGCATCTCGCTGCCCATTCCACTTGAGGCCACAAACTCAGGGTCCCTCTCACATACCTGTAGCTGAGAGAAGCCTCCTCTTGAGGTGCTTGTGGAACGTTGGCATTCCTCTTGACTCGAAGCCAGGGACTAAGCTCTCTTCTCGAGTTGATTTGGGGTCCACGGAGCCCTTTCGTGTTGCTCCAGTGACCTGAGGATCCCGCTAGACTTGAGACAGTGACTTTGGGTTTTCTCTGGAGTGCCATCAAGGAAATCAAGTCTCCTTTCACGTTTGATGTGGAACACGGAATTACTCTGCACGCAGTCCAGGGGAATCGGGCCTCATCTCGCGGCGAGGGGGAAGTCTCATGGTTTTTCTCGAGTTGCGGCCGGAACCTGGGGTATATTCTCGAGTTACGACGGGGAGGGCCCTTCCAGACACGTGTTTGTTCAGCGAAGTCAGGACTCCTGCCTAGGAGCGAGGGACACCTCGGGATTCTCCTCGAGTCTTGGCATGGGAATTGATACGCGTCTCCACGTGAGGCGGGAGACCCAGGGTCCCTTTCCACGTGCCACAGGGATCCTGGGACTCCTATCCATTTTCAAGAGGAATCAGGCATAGTCTCCTTTGGAAGCATTGATCTCTGCGGACCTCTCGAGTTTTCAAAGGATGTGAGGCCTCCGGTAGCGATGAGGCGGAGAACTCGGTCTTTCTCTGTCATCTCCACAGGGGATTCAGACATCCCTTCGTCTTGGGAGATGCAAGACGAGCCTGCATTCAATTCACTGCAGGGATATCCGGCCTTACTTCGAGTCAGAGCATCTCGGTGTCCATTCCACTTGAGGCCACAAACTCAGGATCCCTCTCACATACCTGTAGCTGAGAGAAGCCTCCTCTTGAGGTGCTTGTGGAAAGTTGGTATTCCTCTTGAGTCGAAGCCAGGGACTAAGCTCTCATCTCGAGTTGATTTGTGGTCCATGGAGCCCTTTCGTGTTGCTCCAGTGACCTCAGGATCCCTCTAGACTTGAGACAGTGGTCTTGGGTTTTCTCTGGAGTGCCATTAAGGAAATCATGGCTCCTTTCATTTTTGATGTGGAATACGGAATGGCTCTGCACGCAGGGCTGGGGAATCGGGCCTCATCTCGCGGCAAGGGGTAAGTCTCATGGTTTTTCTCGAGTTGCGGCCGGAACCTGGGGTATATTCTCGAGTTACGACGGGGAGGGCCCTTCCAGACACGTGTTTGTTCAGCGACGTCAGGACTCCTGCCTAAGTGCGAGGGACACCTCGGGATTCTCCTCGAGTCGTGGCATGGCAATTGGGACGCGTCTCCATGTGAGGCGGGAGACCCAGGGTCCCTTTCCACGTGCCACAGGGATCCTCGGACTCCTATCCATTTTCAAGAAGAGTCAGGCATCTTCTCCTTTGGAAGCATTGATCTCCGCGGACCTCTCGAGTTTTCAAAGGATGTGAGACCTACGGTCTCGATGAAGCGGAGAACTAGGTCTTTCTTTGTGGTCTCCACAGGGGATTCAGACAACCCTTCGTCTTGGGAGATGCAAGACGAGCCTGCATTCAATTCACTGCAGGGATATCCGGCCTTACTTCGAGTCAGAGCATCTCGGTGTCCATTCCACTTGAGGCCACAAACTCAGGGGCCCTCTCACATACCTGTAGCTGAGAGAAGCCTCCTCTTGAGGTGCTTGTGGAAAGTTGGTATTCCTCTTGAGAAGAAGCCGGGGACTAAGTTTTCATCTCGAGTTGATTTGGAGTCCACAGAGCCCTTTCGTTTTGCGCCAGTGACCTCAGGATCCCTCTAGACTTGAGACAGTGATCTTGGGTTTTCTCTGGAGTGCCATCGAGGAAATCAAAGCTCCTTTCACGTTTGATGTGGAACACGGAATTGCTCTGCACGCAGTGCACGGGAATCGGGCCTCATCTCGCGGCAAGGGGGAAGTCTCATGGTTTTCTCGAGTTGAGGCCGGAACCTGGGGTATATTCTCGTGTTACGACGGGGAGGGCCCTTCCAGACACGTGTTTGTTCAGCGACGTCAGGACTCCTGCCTAGGTGCGAGGGACACCTCGGAATTCTCCTCGAGTCTTGGCATGGCAATTTGGACGCGTCTCCACGTGAGGCGGGAGACCCAGTGGCCCTTTCCACGTGCAACAGGGATCCTGGGACTCCTATCCATTTTCAAGAGGAGTCAGGCAACCTCTCCTTTGGAAGCATTGATCTCCGCATACCTCTCGAATTTTCAAAGGATGTGAGGCCTCCGGTCGCGATGAGGCGGAGGACTAGGTCTTTCTCTGTCGTCTCCACAGAGAATTCAGACATCCCTTCGTCTTGCGAGATGCAAGACGAGAATGCATTCAATTCACTGCAGGGATATCCGGCCTTAAGTCGAGTGAGAGCATCTCGGTGTCCATTCCACTTGAGGCCACAAAATCAGGGTCCCTCTCACATACCTGTAGCTGAGAGAAGCCTCCTCTTGAGGTGCTTGTGGAAAGTTGGTATTCCTCTTGAGTCGAAGCCAGGGACTAAGCTCTCATCTCGAGTTGATTTGGGGTCCTCGGAGCCCTTTTGTGTTGCTCCAGTGACCTCAGGATCCCTCTAGACTTGAGACAGTGATCTTGGGTTTTCTCTGGAGTGCCATCAAAGAAATCAAGGCTCCTTTCACGTTTGATGTGGAACACGGAATTCCTCTGCACGCAGTGCAGGGGAATCGGGTCTCATCTCGCGGCGAGGGGGAAGTCTCATGGTTTTTCTCGAGTTGCGGCCGGAACCTGGGGTATATTCTCGAGTTACGACGGGGAGGGCCCTTCCAGACACGTGTTTGTTCAGCGACGTCAGGACTCCTGCCTAGGTGCGAGGGACACCTCGGGATTCTCCTCGAGTCTTGGCATGGCAATTGGGACGCGTCTCCACGTGAGGCCGGAGACCCAGGGTCCCTTTCCACGTGCCACAGGTATCCTGGGACTCCTATCCATTTTCAAGAGGAGTCAGGCATCGTCTCCTTTGGAAGCATTGATCTCCGCGGAACTCTCGAGTTTTTAAAGGATGTGAGGCCGCCGGTCGCGATGAGGCGGAGGACTAGGTCTTTCTCTGTGTTCTCCACAGCGGATTCAGACATCCCTTCGTCTTGGGAGATGCAAGACGAGCCTGCATTCAATTTACTGCAGGGATATCCGGCCTTACTTCGAGTCAGAGCATCTCGGTGTCCATTCCACTTGAGGCCACAACCTCAGGGTCCCTCTCACATACCTGTAGCTGAGAGAAGCCTCCTCTTGAGGTTCTTGTCGAAAGTTGGCATTCCTCTTGAATCGAAGCCAGGGACTAAGCTCTCATCTCGAGGTGATTTGAGGTCCACGGAGTCCTTTCGTGTTGCTACACTGACCTCAGAATCCCTCTAGACTTGAGACAGTGATCTTGGGTTTTCTCTGGAGTGCCATCAAGGAAATCAAGTCTCCTTTCACGTTTGATGTGCAACACGGAATTGCTCTGCACGCAGTCCAGGGAAATCGGGCCTCATGTCGGGGCGAGGGGGAAGTCTCATGGTTTTTCTCGAGTTGCGGCCGGAACCTGGGGTATATTCTCGAGTTACGACGGGGAGGGCCCTTCCAGACATGTGTTTGTTCAGCGATGTCAGGACTCCTGCCTAGGAGCGATGGACACCTCGGGATTCTCCTCGAGTCTTGGCATGGCAATTGGGACTCGTCTCCACGTGAGGCGGGAGACCCAGTGTCCCTTTCAATGTGCCACAGGCATCCTGGGACTCCTCTCTATTTTCAAGAGGAGTCAGGCATCGTCTCCTTTTGAAGCATTGGTCTCCGCGGAACTCTCGAGTTTTTAAAGGTTGTGAGGCCTCCGGTCGCGTTGAGGCGGAAGTCTAGGTCTCTCTGTGGTCTCCACAGGGGATTCAGACATCCCTTCGTCTTGGTAGATGCAAGACGAGCCTTCATTCAATTCACTGCATGGATATCCAGCCTTACTTCGAGTCAGAGCATCTCGGTGTCCATTCCACTTGAGGCCATAAACTCAGGGTCCCTCTCACATACCTGTAGATGAGAGAAGCCTCCTCTTGAGGTGCTTGTGGAAAGTTGGTATTCCTCTTGAGTCGAAGCCAGGGACTAAGATATCATCTCGAGTTGATTTGGGGTACACGGAGCCTTTTCGTGTTGCTCCAGTGACCTCAGGATCCCTCTAGACTTGAGACATCGATCTTGGGTTTTCTCTGGAGTGCCATCAAGGAAATCAAGGCTCCTTTCACGTTTGATGTGGAACACGGAATTGCTCTGCACGCAGTGCTGGGGAATCGGGCCTCATTGAAAGGTTGCTGCTGAACGATAAGACGCGGGATTCTTGGCCTCCGGAGGAGACGAATTCAATCCGGGGCCAGAGACGAGGCTGGATCGCTCAGAGCTTTTGTGTAATAAAGTTTTATTAAAGTATAGATAAAGCTTCTGACATAGGCATTAGAAGGGGGCAAAAGAGTACCCCCCTCCTAGTGTTTAGCTGTATGTTATATAGTCACTCACAGTCTGTTAATGAAATGAAAGGAATGTCATAAAATTTAGAATGGCATCAGATAATCCATCCCAGGCCATAAAACGATTGACTGGAATCTTGTAGAAGGGCAGAATACCAACAAATAGTTCCATTTACATAGATTAGGGGAACAATACCTGAGTAAGTAAGTTAGGCCGTTTGGCGGAACCAACATGAAGGTAGAGTCTGGGGTTCATTAACATAGCTTAAGACAACATTTCCATACGAAAAAGGAATGTATTGGTTAACTCAAAGTCTGAGAGTAGTTAGCTTTAGGTGAGACCAGGTGTCATGGCAACACAGAATGTTAAGACAAACCTCCTTTTAAATTTGTATAGAGAAGGAAAAACAGATTTCTTCCTGCCGCTTAAGAGAGATAAAAATGTCTGGCACTTACAGCCTCTTTCCTCCATTTGGAGACCCCTGGCCTTCCTGCCTGTTACCCTCTCATCATCTCGCGGCGAGGGGGAAGTCTCATGGTTTTTCTCGAGTTGCGGCCGGAACCTGGGGTATATTCTCGAGTTACGAAGGGGAGGGCCCTTCCAGACACGTGTTTGTTTAGCGACGTCAGGACTCCTGCCTAGGTGCGAGGGACACCTCGGGATTCTCCTCGAGTCTTGGCATGGCAATTTGGACGCGTCTCCACGTCACGCGGGAGACCCAGGGTCCCTTTCCACGTGCCACAGGGATCCTGGGACTCCTATCCATTTGCAAGAGGAGTCAGGAATCGTCTCCTTTGGGAGCATTGATCTCCGCATACCTCTCGAATTTTCAAAGGATGTGAGGCCTCCGGTCGCGATGAGGCGGAGGACTAGGTCTTTCTCTGTGGTCTCCACAGCGGACTCAGACATCCCTTCGTCTTGGGAGATGCAAGTCGAGCCTGCATTCAATTCACTGCAGGGATATCTGGCCTTACTTCGAGTCAGAGCATCTCCGTGTCCATTCCACTTGAGGCCAAAAACTGGGGGTCCCTCAAATATACCTGTACCTGAGAGAAGCCTCCTCTTGAGGTGCTTGTGGAAAGTTGGTATTCGTCTTGAGTCGAAGCGAGGGACTAAGCTCTCATCTCGAGGTGATTTGGGGTCCACGGAGCCCTTTCCTGTTGGTCCAGTGACCTCAGGATCCCTCTAGACTTGACACAGTGACTTTGGGTTTTCTCTGGAGTGCCATCAATTAAATCAAGGCTCCTTTCACGTTTGATGTGGAACACGGAATTGCTCTGCATGCAGTGCAGGGGAATCGGGCCTAAACTCGCTGCGAGGGGGAAATCTCATGGTTTTTCTCGAGTTGCGGCCAGAACCTGGGGTATATTCTCGAGTTACGACGGGGAGGGCCCTTCCAGACACGGGTTTGTTCAGCGACGTCAGGACTCCTGCCTAGGAGCGAGGGAATCCTCGGGATTCTCCTCGAGTCTTGACATGGCAATTGGGATGCTTCTCCACGTGAGGCGGGAGACCCAGGGTCCCTTTCCACGTGCCACAGGGATCCTGGAACTCCAATCCGTTTTCAAGAGGAGTCAGCCATCGTTTCCTTTCGAAGCATTGATCTCCACAGACCTCTCAAGTTCTCAAAGGATGTGAGTCCTCCGGTCGCGATGAGGCGGAGGGCTAGGTCTTTCTCTGTCGTCTCCACATGGGACTCATACATCCCTTCGTCTTGGGAGATGCAAGATGAGCCTGCATTCAATTCACTGCAGGGATATCCGGGCTTACTTCGAGTCAGAGCATCTCGGTGTCCATTCCACTTGAGGCCACAAACTCAGGGTCCCTCTCACATACCTGTAGCTGAGAGAAGCCTCCTCAAGAGGTGCTTGTGGAAAGTTGGTATTCCTCTTGAGTCGAAGCCAGGGACTAAGCTCTCATCTAGTGTTGAATTGGGGTCCACTGAGCCCTTTCGTGTTGCTAAAGTGACCTCAGGATCCCTCTAGACTTGAGACAGTGATCTTGGGTTTTCTCTAGAGTGCCATCAAGGAAATCAAGGCTCCTTTCACGTTTGATGCGGAACACGGAATTGCTCTGCACGCAGTGCAGGGGAATCGGGCCTCATGTCGCGGCGAGGGGGAAGTCTCATGGTTTTTCTCGATTTGCGGCCGGAACCTGGGGTATATTCTGGAGTTACGACGGGGAGGGCCCTTCCAGACTCGTGTTTGTTCAGCGACGTCAGGACTCCTGCCTAGGTGCGAGGGACACCTCGGGATTCTCCTCGAGTCTTGGCATGGCGATTGGGATGCGTCTCCACGTGAGGCGGGAGACGGGAGACCCAGGGTCCCTTTCCACGTGCCACAGGGATCCTGGGACTCCTATCCATTTTCAAGAGGAGTCCGGCATCGTTTCCTTTGGAAGCATTGATCTCTGCAGATCTCTCGAGTTTTCAAAGCATGTGAGGCCTCCGCTCGCGATGAGACGGAGAAGTAGGTTTTTCTCTGTGGTCTCCACAGGGGATTCAGACATCCCTTCATCTTGGGAGATGCAACACGAGCCTGCATTCAATTCACTGCAGGGATATCCGGCCTGACTTCGAGTCAGAGCATCTCGGTGTCCATTCCACTTGAGGCCACAAACTCAGGGACCTTCTCACATACCTGTAGCTGAGAGAAGCCTCCTCTTGAGGTGCTTGTGGAAAGTTGGTATTCCTCTTGAGTCGAAGCCAGGGACTAAGCTCTCATCTCGAGTTGATTTGGGGTCCACGGAGCCCTTTCCTGTTGCTCCAGTGACCTCAGGATCCTTCTAGACTTGAGACAGTGACTTTGGGTTTTCTCTGGAGTGCCATCAAGGAAATCAAGGCTCCTTTCACGTTTGATGTGGAACACGGAATTGCTCTGCACGCAGTGCAGGGGAATCGGGCCTCATCTCGCGGCGAGGGGGAAGTCTCATGGTTTTTCTCGAGTTGCGGCCGGAACCTGGGGTATATTCTTGAGTTATGACAGGGAGGGCCCTTCCAGACACGTGTTTGTTCAGCGATGTCAGGACTCCTGCCTAGGTGCGAGGGACAGCTCGGGATTCTCCTCGAGCCTTGGCATGGCAATTGGGACGCGTCTCCATGTGAAGTGGAAGACCCAGGGTCCCTTTCCACGTGCCACAGGGATCCTGGGACTCCTATCCACTTTCAAGAGGAGTCAGGCATCGTCTCCTTTGGAAGCATTGATCTCCGCGGACCTCTCGAGTTTTCAAAGGATGTGAGGCCTCCGGTCGCGATGAGGCGGAGAATGAGGTCTTTCTCTGTGGTCTCCACATGGGATTCAGACATCCCTCCGTCTTGGGAGATGCAAGACGAGCCTACGTTCAATTCACTGCAGGGATATCCGGCCTTACTTCGAGTCAGAGCATCTCGGTGTCCATTCCACTTGAGGCCACAAACTCAGGGTACCTCTCACACAACTGTAGCTGAGAGAAGACTCCTCATGAGGTGTTTGTGGAAATTTGGTATTCGTTTTGAGTCGAAGCCAGGGACTATGCTCTCATCTCGAGCTGATTTGGGGTCCTCGGAGCCCTTTCGTATTGCTACAGTGACCTCAGGATCCCTCTAGACTTGAGACAGTGATCTTGGGTTTTCTCTGGAGTGCCATCAAGGAAATCAAGGCTCCTTTCACGTTTGATGTGGAACCCGGAATTGCTTGCTCGCAGTGCATGGGAATCGGGCCTCATTTCGCAACGAGGGGGAAGTCTCATGGTTTTTCTCGAGTTGCGGCCGGATCCTGGGGTATATTCTCGAGTTACGACGGGGAGGGCCCTTCCAGACACGTGTTTGTTCAGCGACGTCAGGACTCCTGCCTAGGTGCGAGGGACATCTCGGGATTCTCCTCGAGTCTTGGCATGGCAATTGGGACGCGTCTCCACGTGAGGCGGGAGACCCAGGGTCCCTTTCCACGTGCCACAGGGATCCTGGGACTCCTATCCATTTTCCAGAGGAGTCAGGCATCGTCTCCTTTGGAAGCATTGATCTCCGCGGACCTCTCGAGTTTTCAAAGATGTGAGGCCTCCGGTATCGATGAGGTGGAGAACTAGGTCTTTCTCTGTGGTCTCCACAGGGGATTCAGACATCCCTACGTCTTGGGAGATGCAAGAGGAGCCTGCATTCAATTCACTGCTGGGATGTCCGGTCCTACCTCTTGTCAGAGCATCTCGGTGTCCATTCCACTTGAGGCCACAAACTCAGGGTCCCTCTCACATACCTGTAGCTGAGAGAAGCCTCCTCTTGAGGTGCTTGTGGAAAGTTGGTATTCCTCTTGAGTCGAAGCCAGGGACTAAGCTGTCATCTCGAGTTGATTTGGGGTCCAAGAGCGCTTTGCTGTTGCTACAGGGACCTCAGGATCCCTATAGACTTGAGACAGTGATCTTGAGTTTTGTCTAGAGTGCCATCAAGAAAATCAAAGCTCCTTTCACGTTTGATGTGGAAAACGGAATTGCTCTGCACGCAGTGCAGGGGAATCGGGCCTCATCTCGCGGCGAGGGGGAAGTCTCATGGTTTTATTAGAGTTGCGGTCGTAATCTGGAGTATATTCTCGAGTTACGATGGGGAGGGCCCTTCCAGACACGTGTTTGTTCAGCCACGTCAGGACTCCTGCCTACGTGCGAGGGACACCTCGGGATTCTCCTCGAGTCTTGGCATGGCAATTGGGACGCGTCTCCACGTGAAGCGGGAGACCCAGGGTCCCTTTCCACGTGCCACAGTGAGCCTGGGACTCCTATCCATTTTCAGGAGGAGTCAGGCATCGTCTCCTTTGGAAGCATTGATCTCTGCAGACCTCTCGAGTTTTCAAAGGATGTGAGGCCTCCGGACGCGATGAGGGGGAGGACTAGTTCTTTCTCTGTGGTCTCCACAGGGGATTCAGACATCCCTTCGTCTTGGGAGATGCAAGACGAGCCTGCATTCAATTCACTGCAGGGATATCAGGCCTTAATTCAAGTCAGAGCATCTCGGTGTCCATTCCACTTGAGGCCACAAACTCAGGGGCCCTCTCACATACCTGTAACTGAGAGAAGCCTCCTCTTGAAGTGCTTGTGGAAAGTTGGTATTCCTCTTGAGTCGAAGCCAGGGACTAAGCTCTCATCTCGAGTTGATTTGGGGTCCACGGAGCCCTTTCGTGTTGCTCCACTGACCTCAGGATCCCTCTAGACTTGAGACAGTGATCTTGGGTTTTCTCTGGAGTGTCATCATGGAAATCAAGGCTCCTTTCAAGTTTGATGTGGAACACGGAATTGCTCTGCACGCAGTGCAGGGGAATCGGGCCTCATCTTGCGGCGAGGGGGAAGTCTCATGGTTTTTCTTGAGTTGCGGCCCGAACCTGGGGTATATTCTCGAGTTACGACGGGGAGGGCCCTTCCAGACACGTGTTTGTTCAGCGACGTCAGGACTCCTGCCTAGGTGCGAGGGACACTTCGGGATTCTCCTCGAGTCTTGGCATGGCAATTGAGACGCGTCTCCACGTGATGCGTGAGACCCAGTGTCCCTTTCCACGTGACACAGGGATCCTGGGACTCCTATCCATTTTCAAGAAGAGTCAGGCATCATCACCTGTGGAAGCATTGATCTCCGCGGACCTCTCGAGTTTTCAAAGTATGTGAGGACTCCGGTCGCGATGAGCCGGAGATCTTGGTCTTTCTCTGTGGTCTCCACATGGGATTCAGACATCCCTCCGTCTTGGGAGATGCAAGACGAGCCTACGTTCAATTCACTGCAGGGATATCCGGCCTTACTTCGAGTCAGAGCATCTCAGTGTCCATTCAACTTGAGGCCAGAAACTCAGCGTACCTCTCACACAACTGTAGCTGAGAGAAGCCTCCTCATGAGGTGTTTGTGGAAATTTGGTATTCCTTTTGAGTCGAAGCCAGGGACTAAGCTCTCATCTCGAGCTGATTTGGGGTCCTTGGAGCCCTTTCGTATTGCTACAGTGACCTCAGGATCCCTCTAGACTTGAGACAGTGATCTTGGGTTTTCTCTGGAGTGCCATCAAGGAAATCAAGGATCCTTTCACGTTTGATGTGGAACACGGAATTGCTCTGCTCGCAGTGCATGGGAATCGGGCCTCATTTCGCAACGAGGGGGAAGTCTCATGGTTTTTCTCGAGTTGCGGCCGGAACCCGGGGTATATTCTCGAGTTACGACGGGGAGGGCCCTTCCAGACACGTGTTTGTTCAGCGACGTAAAGACTCCTGCCTAGGTGCGAGGGACACCTCGGGATTCTCCTCGAGTCTTGGCATGGCAATTGGGACGCGTCTCCACGTGAGGCGGGAGACACAGGGTCCCTTTCCACGTGCCACAGGGATCCTGGGAATCCTATCCATTTTCAAGAGGAGTCAGGCATCGTCTCCTTTGGAAGCATTGATCTCCGCGGACCTCTCGAGTTTTCAAAGGATGTGAGGCCTCCGGTCATGATGAGGCGGAGAACTAGGTCATTCTCTGTGGTCTCCACAGGGGATTCAGACATCCCTACAACTTGGGAGATGCAAGAGGAGCCTGCATTCAATTCACTGCAGGGATATCCGGTCCTACCTCTTGTCAGAGCATCTCGGTGTCCATTCCACTTGAGGCCACAAACTCAGGGTCCCTCTCACATACCTGTAGCTGAGAGAAGCCTCCTCTTGAGGTGCTTGTGGAAAGTTGGTATTCCTCTTGAGTCGAAGCCAGGGACTAAGCTGTCATCTCGAGTTGATTTGGGGTCCAAGAGCGCTTTGCTGTTGCTACAGGGACCTCAGGATCCCTATAGACTTGAGACAGTGATCTTGAGTTTTGTCTAGAGTGCCATCCAGGAAATCAAAGATCCTTTCACGTTTGATGTGGAAAACGGAATTGCTCTGCATGCAGTGCAGGGGATTCGGGCCTCATCTCGCGGCGAGGGGGAAGTCTCATGGTTTTATTAGAGTTGCGGTCGTAATCTGGGGTATATTCTCGAGTTACGATGGGGAGGGCCCTTCCAGACACGTGTTTGTTCAGCGATTTCAGGACTCCTGCCTAGGTGCGAGGGACACCTCGGGATTCTCCTCGAGTCTTGGCATGGCAATTGGGACGCGACTCCACGTGAGGTGGGAGACCCAGGGTCCCTTTCCACGTGCCACAGTGAGCCTGGGACTCCTATCCATTTTCAGGAGGAGTCAGGCATCGTCTCCTTTGGAAGCATTGATCTCTGCAGACCTCTCGAATTTTCAAAGGATGTGAGGCTTCCGGACATGATGAGGGGGAGGACTAGTTCTTTCTCTGTGGTCTCCACAGGGGATTCAGACATCCCTTCGTCTTGGGAGATGCAAGACGAGCCTGCATTCAAATCACTGCATGGATATCCGGCCTTACTTCGAGTCAGAGCATCTCGGTGTCCATTCCACTTGAGGCCACAAACTCAGGGGCCCTCTCACATACCTGTAGCTGAGAGAAGCCTCCTCTTCACGTGCTTGTGTAAAGTTGGTATTCCTCTTGAGTCTAAGCCAGGGACTAAGCTCTCATCTCGAGTTGATTTCGGGTCCACGGAGCCCTTTGCTGTTGGTCCAGTGACCTCAGGATCCCTCTAGACTTGAGACAGTGATCTTGGGTTTTCTCTGGAGTGCCATCAAGGAAATCAAGGCTCCTTTCACGTTTGATGTGGAACACGGAATTGCTCTGCATGCAGTGCAGGGGAATCGGGCCTCAACTCGTAGCGAGGGGGAAATCTCATGGTTTTTCTCGAGTTGTGGCCGGAACCTGGGGTATATTCTCGAGTTACGACGAGGAGGCCCCTTCCAGACACGTGTTTCTTCAGCGACGTCAGGACTCCTGCCTAGGTGCGAGGGACACCTCGGGATTCTCCTCGAGTCTTGGCATGGCAATTTGGACGCGTCTCCACGTGAGGCGGGAGACCCAGGGTCCCGTTCCACGTGCCACAGGGTTCCTGGGACCCGTATCCATTTTCAAGAGGAGTCAGGCATCGTCTCCTTTGGAAGCATTGATCTCCGCGGACCTCTCGAGTTTTCAAAGGATGTGAGGCCTCCGGTCATGATGAGGCGGAGAACTCGGTCTTTCTCTGTGGTCTCCACTGGGGATTCAGACATCCCTTCTTCAAGGGAGATGCAAGACGAGCCTGCATTCAATTCACTGCAGGGATATCCGGCCTTACTTCAAGTCAGAGCATCTCGGTGTCCATTCCACTTGAGGCCACAAACTCAGGGTACCTCTCACATATCTGTAGTTGAGAGAAGCCTCCTCTTGAGGTGCTTGTGGAAAGTTGGTATTCCTCTTGAGTCTAAGCCAGGGACTAAGCTCTCATCTCGAGTTGATTTGGGGTCCACGGAGCCCTTTCGTGTTGCTCCAGTGACCTCAGGATCCCTCTAGACTTGAGACAGTGATCTTGGGTTTTCTCTGGAGTGCCATCAAGGAAATCAAGGCTCCTTTCACGTTTGATGTGGAACACGGTATTGCTCAGCATGCAGTGCAGGGGAATCAGGCCTCAACTCGCGGCGAGGGGGAAGTCTCATGGTTTTTCACGAGTTGCGGCCGGAACCTGGGGTATATTCTCGAGTTACGACGGGGATGGCACTTCCAGACACGTGTTTGTTCAGCGACTTCAGGACTCCTGCCTAGGTGCGAGGCACAACTCGGGATTTTCCTCGAGTCTTGGCATGGCACTTGGGACGCGTCTCCACGTGAGGCGGGAGACCCAGTGTCCCTTTCCACGTGCCACAGGGATCCTGGGCCTCCTATCCATTTTCAAGAGGAGTCTGGCATCGTCTACTTTGGAAGCATTGATCTCCGCAGACCTCTCGAGGTTTCAAAGGATGTGAGGCCTCCGGTCGCGATGAGGCGGAGAACTAGGTCTTTCTCTGTGGTCTCCACAGGGGATTCAGACATCCCTTCGTCTTGGGAGATGCAGGACGAGCCTGCATTCACTTCACTGCAGGGATATCCGGCCTTACTTCGAGTCAGAGCATCTCGGTGTCCATTCCACTTGAGGCCACAAACTCAGGGTCCCTCTCACATACCTGTAGCTGAGAGAAGCCTCCTCTTGAGGGGCTTGTGGAAAGTTTGTATTCCTCTTGGGTCGAAGCCAGGGACTAAGCTCTCATCTCGAGTTGATTTGGGGTCCATGGAGCACTTTCGTGTTGCTCCAGTGACCTCATGATTCCTCAAGAATTGAGACAGTGATCTTGGGTTTTCTCTGGAGTGCCATCAAGGAAATCAAGGCTCCTTTCACGTTTGATGTGGAACACGGAATTGCTCTGCACGCAGTGCATGGTAATCGGATCTCATCTCGCGGCGAGGGGGAATTCTCATGGTTTTTCTCGAGTTGCGGCAGGAACCTGGGGTATATTCTCGAGTTACGACGGGGAGGGCCCTTCCAGACACGTGTTTGTTCAGCGACGTCAGGACTCCTGCCTAGTTGCGAGGGACACTTCAGGATTCTCAACGAGTCTTGGCATGGCAATTGGGACGCGTCTCCACGTGAGGCGGGAGAACCAGGGTACCTTCCAACGTGCCACAGGGATCCTGGGACTCCTATCTATTTTCAAGAGGCGTCAGGCATCGTCTCCTTTGGAAGCATTGATCTCCGCGGACCTCTCGAGTTTTCAAAGGATGTGAGGCCTCCGGTCGCGTTGAGCCGGTGGACTAGGTCTTTCTCTGTGGTCTCCACAGGGGATTCAGACATCCCTTCGTCTTGGGAGATGGAAGACGAGCCTGCATTCAATTCACTGCAGGGATATCCGGCCTTACTTCGAGTCAGAGCATCTCGGTGTCCATTTCACTTGAGGCCACAAATTCAGGGTCCCTCTCACATACCTGTAGCTGAGAGAAGCCTCATCTTGAGGTGCTTGTGGAAAGTTGGTATTCCTCTTAAGTCGAAGCCAGGGACTAAGCTATCATCTCGAGTTGATTTGGGGTCCACGGAGCCCTTTCATGCTGCTACAGTGGCCTCAGGATCCCTCTAGACTTGACACAGTGACTTTTGGTTTTCTCTGGAGTGCCATCAAGGAAATCAAGGCTCCTTTCACGTTTGATGTGGAACACGGAATTGCTCTGCACACAGTGCAGGGGAATCGGGCCTCATCTCGCGGCGAGGGGGAAGTCTCATGGTTTTTCTTGAGTTGCGGCCGGAACCTGGGGTATATTCTCGAGTTACGACGGGGAGGGCCCTTCCGGACAAGTGTTTGTTCAGCGACGTCAGGACTCCTGCCTAGGTGCGAGGGACACCGCGGGATTCTCCTCGAGTCTTGGCATGGCAATTGTGACGCGTCTCCACGTGAAGCGGGAGACCCAGGGTCCCTTTCCACGTGCCTCAGGTATCCTGGGACTCCTATCCATTTTCAAGAGAGTCAGGCATCGTCTCCTTTGGAAGCATTGATCTCCCTGGACCTCTCGAGTTTTCAAAGGATGTGAGGCCTCCGGTCGCGATGAGGCTGAGGACTGGGTCTTTCTCTGTGGTCTCCACAGGGGATTCAGACATCCCTTCGTATTGGGAGATGCAAGACGAGCCTGCATTCAATTCACTGCAGGGATATCCGGCCTTACTTCGAGTCAGAGCATCTCGGTGACCATTCCACTTGAGGCCACAAACTCAGGGTCCCTCTCACATACCTGTAGCTGAGAGAAGCCTCCTCTTGAGGTGCTTGTGGAAAGTTGGTATTCCTCTTGAGTCGAAGCCAGGGACTAAGGTCTCATCTAGAGTTGATTTGGGGTCCACGGAGCCCTTTCGTGTTGCTCCAGTGACCTCAGGATCCCTCTAGACTTGAGACAGTGAACTTGGGTTTTCTCGGGAGTGCCATCAAGGAAATCAAGGCTCCTTTCATTTTTGATGTGGAATACGGAATTGCTCTGCACGCAGGTCAGGGGAATCGGACCTCATCTCGCGGCGAGGGGGAAGTCTCATGGTTTTTCTCGAGTTGCGGCCGGAACCTGGGGTATATTCTCGAGTTACGACGGGGAGGGCCCTTCCAGACACGTGTTTGTTCAGCGATGTCAGGACTCCTGCCTAGGTGCAAGGGACACCTCGGGATTCTCCTCGAGTCTTGGCATGGCAATTTGGACGCGTCTCCACGTGAGGCGGGAGACCCAGGGTCCCTTTCCAAGTGCCACAGGGATCCTGGGACTCCTATCCATTTTCAAGAAGAGTCAGGCATCTTCTGCTTTGGAAGCATTGATCTCCGCGGACCTCTCGAGTTTTCAAAGGATGTGAGGCCTCCGGTCGCGATGAGGCGGAGAACGAGGTCTTTCTCTGTGGTCTCCAAAGGGGATTCAGACAACCCTTCGTCTTGGGAGATGCAAGACGAGCCTGCATTCAATTCACTGCAGGGATATCCGGCCTTACTTCGATTCAGAGCATCTCGGTGTCCATTCCACTTGAGGCCAGAAACTCAGGGTCCCTCTCCCATACCTGTAGCTGAGAGAAGCCTCCTCTTGAGGTGCTTGTGGAAAGTTGGTATTCCTCTTGAGTCCAAGCCAGGGACTAAGCTCTCATCTCGAGTTGATTTGGGGTCCACGGAGCCCTTTCGTGTTGCTCCAGTGACCTCAGGATCCCTCTAGACTTGAGACAGTGAACTTGATTTTTCTCTGGAGTGCCATCAAGGAAATCAAGGCTCCTTTCACGTTTGATGTGGAAAACGGAATTGCTCTGCACGCAGTGTAGGGGAATTGGGACTCATCTCGCGGCGAGGGGGAAGTCTCATGGTTTTTCTCAAGTTGCGGCCGGAACATGGGGTAAATTCTCGAGTTACGACGGGGAGGGCCCTTCCAGACACGTGTTTGTTCAGCGACGTCAGGACTCCTGCCTAGGTGCGAGGGACACTTCTGGATTCTCCTCGAGTCTTGGCATCCAATTGGGACGCATCTCCACCTGAGGCGGGAGACCCAGCGTCCCTTTCCACGTGCCACAGGGATCCTGGGAATCCTATCCATTTTCAAGAGGAGTCAGGCATCGTCTCCTTCGGAAATATTGATCTCCGCGGACCTCTCGAGTTTTCAAAGGTGATGAGGCCTCCGGTTGCGTTGAGGTGGAGGACTAGGTCTTTCTCTGTGGTCTCCACAGGGGATTCAGACAACCCTTCGTCTTGGGAGATGCAAGACGAGCCTGCATTCAATTCACTGCAGTTATATCCGGCCTTACTTCGAGTCAGAGCATCTCGGTGTCCATTCCACTTGAGGCCACAAACTCAGGGTCCCTCTCACATACCTGTAGCTGAGAGAAGCCTCCTCTTGAGGTGCTTGTGGAAAGTTGGTATTCCTCTTGAGTCTAAGCCAGGGACTAAGCTCTCATCTCGAGTTGATTTGGGGTCCACGGAGCCCTTTCTTGTTTGTCCAGTGACCTCAGGATCCCTCTAGACTTGAGACAGTGATATTGGGTTTTCTCTGGAGTGCCATCAAGGAAATCAAGGCTCCTTTCACGTTTGATGTGGAACACGGAATTGCTCTGCATGCAGTGCAGCGGAATCGGGCCTCAACTCGCGGCGAGGGGGAAATCTCATGGTTTTTCTCGAGTTGCGGCCGGAACCTGGGGTATATTCTCGAGTTACGACAGGGAGGGCATTTCCAGACACGTGTTTGTTCAGCGACGTCAGGACTCCTGCCTAGGTGCCAGGGACACCTCGGGATTCTCCTCGAGTCTAGGCATGGCAATTTGGACGCGTCTCCACGTGAGGCGGAAGACCCAGGGTCCCTTTCCACGTGCCACAGGCATCCTGGGACTCCTATCCATTTTCAAGAGGAGTCAGGCATCGTCTCCTTTGGAAGCATTGATCTCCGCGGACCTCTCGAGTTTTCAAAGGATGTGAGGCCTCCAGTCGCCATGAGGCGGAGAACTAGGTCTTTCTCTGTGGTCTCCACAGGGGATTCAGACATCCCTTCGTCTTGGGAGATGCAAGACGAGCCTGCATTCAATTCACTGCAGGGATATCCGGCCTTACTTCGAGTCAGAGCATCGTGGTGTCCATTCCACTTGAGGCCACAAACTAATGGTCCCTCTCACATACCTGTAGCTGAGAGAAGCCTCCTCTTGAGGTGCTTATGGAAAGTTGGTATTACTCTTGAGTTGAAGCCAGGGACTCAGCTCTCATCTCGAGTTGATTTGGGGTCCACGGAGCCCTTTCGTGTTGCTCCAGTGACCTCAGGATCCCTCTAGACTTGAGACAGTCATCCTGGGTTTCTCTGGAGTGCCATCAAGGAAATCAAGGCTCCTTTCAACTTTGATGTGGAACTCGGAATTGCTCTGCACGCAGTGCAGGGGAATCGAGCCTCATCTCGCGGCAAGGGGGATGTCTCATTGTTTTTCTCGAGTTGCGGCCGGAACCTTGGGTATATTCTCGAGTTACGGCGGGGAGGGCCCTTCCAGACACGTGTTTGTTCAGAGACGTCAGGCCTCCTGCCTAGGTGCAAGGGACACCTCAGGATTCTCCTCGAGTCTTGGCATGGCAATTGGGACGCGTCTCCACGTGAAGCGGGAGACCCAGTGTCCCTTTTCACGTGCCACAGGGATCCTGGATCTCCTATCCATTTTCAAGAAGAGTCAGGCATCGTCTCCTTTGGAAGCATTGATCTCCGCAGGCCTCTCGAGTTTTCAAAGGATGTGAGGCCTCCGGTCGCGATGAGGCGGAGGACTAGTTCTTTCTCTGTGGTCTCCACAGCGGATTCAGACATCCCTTCCTCTTGGAAGATGCAAGAGGAGCCTGCATTCAATTCACTGCAGGGATATGCGGCCTTACTTCGAGTCAGAGCATCTCGGTGTCCATTCCACTTGAGGCCACAAACTCAGGGTCCCTCTCACATACCTGTAGCTGAGAGAAGGCTCCTCTTGAGGTGCTTGTGGAAACTTGGTATTCCTCTTGAGTCGAAGCCAGGGACTAAGCTCTCATCTCGAGTTGATTTGGGGTCCACGGAGAAATTTCGTGTTGCTCCAGTGACCTCAGGATCCCTTTAGACTTGAGACAGTGATCTTGGGTTTTCTCTGGAGTGCCATCAAGGAAATCAAGGCTCCTTTCACGTTTGATGTGGAACACGGAATTGCTCTGCACGCAGTCCAGGGGAATCGGGCCTCATGTAGCGGCGAGGGGGAAGTCTCATGGTTTTTCTCGAGTTGCGGCCGGAACCTGGGGTATATTCTCGAGCTACGACGTGGATGGCCCTTCCAGACACGTGTTTGTTCAGCGACGTCAGGACTCCTGCCTAGGTGCGAGGGACACCTCGGGATTCTCCTCGAGTCTTGGCATGGCAATTGGGACGCGTATCCACGTGAGGCGGGAGACTAAGGGTCCCTTTCCACGTGCCACAGGGATCCTGGGACTCCTATCCATTTTCAAGAGGAGTTAGGCATCGTCTCCTTTGGAAGCATTGATCTCCGCGGACCTCTCGAGTTTTCAAAGGATGTGAGGCCTCCGGTCGCGATGAGGCGGAGAACTATGTCTTTTGCTGTGGTCTCCACAGCGGATTCAGATAACCCTTCGTCTTGGGAGATGCAAGAGGAGCCTGCATTCAATTCACTGCAGGGATATCCGGCCTTACTTCGAGTCAGAGCATCTCGGTGTCCATTCCACTTGAGGCCACAAACTCAGGGTCCCTCTCACATACCTGTAGCTAAGAGAAGCCTCCTCTTGAGGTGTTTGTGGAAAGTTGGTATTCCTCTTGATTCGAAGCCAGGGACTAAGCTCCCATCTCGAGTTGATTTGGGGTCCACGGAGCCCTTTCGTGTTGCTACAGTGACCTCAGGATCCCTCTAGACTAGAGACAGTGATCTTGGCTTTTCTCTGGAGTGCCATCAAGGAAATCAAGGCTCCTTTCACTTTTGATGTGGAATACGGAATTGCTCTGCACGCAGGGCAGGGGAATCGGGCCTCATCTCACGGCGAGGGGGAAGTCTCATGGTTTTTCTCGAGTTGCGGCCGGAACCTGGGGTATATTCTCGAGTTACAACGGGGAGGGCCCTTCCAGACACGTGCTTGTTCAGCGACGTCAGGACTCCTGCCTAGGTGCAAGGGAAACCTCGGGATTCTCCTCGAGTCTTGGCATGGCAATTGGGACGCGTCTCCACGTGAGGCGGGAGACCCAGGGTCCCTTTCCACGTGCCACAGGGATCCTGGGACTCCTATCCATTTTCAAGAGGAGTCAGGCATCGTCTCCTTTGGAAGCATTGATCTCTGCAGACCTCTCGAGTTTTCAAAGAATGTGAGGCCTCCGGTCGAGATGAGGCGGAGAACTCGGTCTTTCTCTGTGGTCTCCACAGGGGATTCAGACATCCCTTCGTCTTGGGAGATGCAAGACGAGCCTGCATTCAATTCACTGCAGGGATATCCGGCCTTACTTCGAGTCAGAGCATCTCGGTGTCCATTCCACTTGAGGCCACAATCTCAGGGTCCCTCAAATATACCTGTAGCTGAGAGAAGCCTCCTGTTGAGGTGCTTGTGGAAAGTTGGTATTCCTCTTGAGTGTAAGCCAGGGACTAAGCTCTCATCTCGAGTTGATTTGGGGTCCACGGAGCCCTTTCCTGTTTGTCCAGTGACCTCAGGATCCCTCTAGACTTGAGACAGTGATCTTGGGTTTTCTCTGGAGTGCCATCAAGGAAATCAAGGCTCCTTTCACGTTTGATGTTGAACACGGAATTGCTCTGCATGCATTGCAGGGGAATCGGGCCTCAACTCGCGGCGAGGGGGAAATCTCATGGTTTTTCTCGAGTTGCGGCCGGAACCTGGGGTATATTCTCGAGTTACGACGGGGAGGGCCCTTCCAGACACGTGTTTGTTCAGTGACGTCAGGACTCCTGCCTAGGTGCCAGGGACACCTCGGGATACTCCTCGAGTCTTGGCATGGCAATTGGGACGCCTCTCCACGTGAGGCGGGAGACCCAGGGTCCCTTTTCACGTGCCATAGGGATCCTGGGACTCCTATCCATTTTCAAGAGGAGTCAGGCATCGTATCCTTTGGACGCATTGATCTCCGCGGACCTCTCGAGTTTCCAAAGCATGTGAGGCCTCCGCTCGCGATGAGGCGGAGAATTAGGTCTTTCTCTGTGGTCTCCACAGGGGATTCAGACATCCCTTCGTCTTGGGAGATGCAAGACGAGCCTGCATTCAATTCACTGCAGGGATATCCGGCCTTACTTCGAGTCAGAGCATCTCGGTGTCCATTCCACTTGAGGCCACAAACTCCGGGGCCCTCTCACATACGTGTAGCTGAGAAAAGCCTCCTCTTGAGGTGCTTGTGGAAAGTTGGTATTCCTCTTGAGTCGAAGCGAGGGACTAAGCTCTCATCTCGAGTTGATTTGGGGTCCAGGGAGCCCTTTCGTGTTGCTACAGTGACCTCAGGATCCCTCTAGACTTGAGACAGTGATCTTGGGTTTTCTCTGGAGTTCCATTAAGGAAATCAAGGCTCCTTTCATTTATGATGTGAAATACGGAATTGCTCTGCATGCAGGGCAGGGGAATCGGGCCTCATCTCGCCTCGAGGGGGAAGTCTCATGGTTTTTCTCGAGTTGCGGCCGGAACCTGGGGTATATTCTCGAGTTACGACGGGGAGGGCCCTTCCAGACACGCGTTTGTTCAGCGACGTCAGGACTCCTGCCTAGGTGGGAGGGACACCTCGGGATTCTCCTCGAGTCTTGGCATGGAAATTGGGACCCGTCTCCACGTGAGGCGGGAGACCCAGTGTCCCTTTCCACGTGCCACAGTGATCCTGGGACTCCTATGCATTTTCAAGAGGAGTCAGGCATCTTCTCCTTTGGATGCATTGATCTCTGCAGACCTCTCGAGTTTTCAAAGGATGTGAGGCCTCCGGTAACGATGAGGCGGAGGACTAGGTCTTTCTCTGTGGTCTCCACAGGGGATTCAGACATCCCTTCGTCTTGGGAGATGCAAGACGAGCCTGCATTCAATTCACTGCAGGGATATCCGGCCTTACTTCGAGTCAGAGCATCTCGGTGTCCATTGCACTTGAGGCCACAACCTCAGGGTTCCTCTCACATACCTGTAGCTGAGAGAAGCCTCCTCTTGAGGTGCTTGTGGAAAGTTGGTATTCCTCTTGAGTCGAAGCCAGGGACTAAGCTCTCATCTCGAGTTGATTTGGGGTCCACGGAGCCCTTTCGTGTTGCTCCAGTGACCTCAGGATCCCTCTAGACTTGAGACAGTGATCTTGGGTTTTCTCTGGAGTGCCATCAAGGAAATCAAGGCTCCTTTCACTTTTGATGTGGAATACGGAATGGCTCTGCACGCAGTGCAGGGGAATCGGGCCTCATCTCGCGGCAAGGGGGATGTCTCATGGTTTTTCTCAAGTTGCGGCCGGAACCAGGGGTATATCCTCGAGTTAACACGGGGAGGGCCCTTCCACACACGTGTTTGTTCAGCGACGTCAGAATTCCTCCCTAGGTGCGAGGGACACCTTGGGATTCTCCTCGAGTCTTTGCATGGCAATGGGTACGCGTCTCCACGTGAGGCGGGAGACCCAGGGTCCCTTTCCACGTGCCACAGGGATCCTGGGACTCCTATCCATTTTCAAGAGGAGTCAGGCATCGTCTCCTTTGGAAGCATTGATCTCTGCAGACCTCTCGGGTTTTCAAAGGATGTGAGGCCTCCGGTCGAGATGAGGCGGAGAACTCGGTCTTTCTCTGTGGTCTCCACAGGGGATTCAGACATCCCTTCGTCTTGGGAGATGCAAGACGAGCCTGCATTCAATTCACTGCAGGGATATCCGGCCTTACTTCGAGTCAGCGCATCTCGGTGTCCATTCCACTTGAGGCCACAATCTCAGGGTCCCTCAAATATACCTGTAGCTGAGAGAAGCCTCCTCTTGAGGTGCTTGTGGAAAGTTGGTATTCCTCTTGAGTGTAAGCCAGGGACTAAGCTCTCATCTCAAGTTGATTTGGGGTCCACGGAGCCCTTTCCTGTTGGTCCAGTGACCTCAGGATCCCTCTAGACTTGAGACAGTGATCTTGGGTTTTCTCTGGAGTGCCATCAAGGAAATCAAGGCTCCTTTCACGTTTGATGTGGAACACGGAATTGCTCTGCATGCAGTGCAGGGGAATCGGGCCTCAACTCGCGGCGAGGGGGAAATCTCATGGTTTTTCTCGAGTTGCGGCCGGAACCTGGGGTATATTCTCGAGTTTCGACGGGGAGGGCCCTTCCAGACACGTGTTTGTTCAGCGACGTCAGGACTCCTGCCTAGGTGCGAGGGACACCTCGGGATTCTCCTCGAGTCTTGGCATGGCAATTGGGACGCGTCTCCACGTGAGGCGGGAGACCCAGGGTCCCTTTCCACGTGCCACAGGGATCCTGGGACTCCTATCCATTTTCAAGAGGAGTCAGGCATCGTCTCCTTTGGAAGCATTGATCTCTGCAGACCTCTCGGGTTTTCAAAGGATGTGAGGCCTCCGGTCGAGATGAGGCGGAGAACTCGGTCTTTCTCTGTGGTCTCCACAGGGGATTCAGACATCCCTTCGTCTTGGGAGATGCAAGACGAGCCTGCATTCAATTCACTGCAGGGATATCCGGCCTTACTTCGAGTCAGCGCATCTCGGTGTCCATTCCACTTGAGGCCACAATCTCAGGGTCCCTCAAATATACCTGTAGCTGAGAGAAGCCTCCTCTTGAGGTGCTTGTGGAAAGTTGGTATTCCTCTTGAGTGTAAGCCAGGGACTAAGCTCTCATCTCAAGTTGATTTGGGGTCCACGGAGCCCTTTCCTGTTGGTCCAGTGACCTCAGGATCCCTCTAGACTTGAGACAGTGATCTTGGGTTTTCTCTGGAGTGCCATCAAGGAAATCAAGGCTCCTTTCACGTTTGATGTGGAACACGGAATTGCTCTGCATGCAGTGCAGGGGAATCGGGCCTCAACTCGCGGCGAGGGGGAAATCTCATGGTTTATCTCGAGTTGCGGCCGGAACCTGGGGTATATTCTCGAGTTTCGACGGGGAGGGCCCTTCCAGACACGTGTTTGTTCAGCGACGTCAGGACTCCTGCCTACGTGCGAGGGACACCTCGGGATTCTCCTCGAGTCTTTGCATGGCAATGGGTACGCGTCTCCACGTGAGGCGGGAGACCCAGGGTCCCTTTCCACGTGCCACAGGGATCCTGGGACTCCTATCCATTTTCAAGAGGAGTCAGGTATCGTCTCCTTTGGAAGCATTGATCTCCGCGGACCTCTCGAATTTTCAAAGGATGTGAGGCCTCCGGTCGCGATGAGGCGGAAAATTAGGTCTTTCTCTGTCGTCTCCACAGGGGATTCGGACATCCCTTCATCTTGGGAGATGCAAGACGAGCCTGCATTCAATTCACTGTAGGGATATCCGGCCTTACTTCGAGTCAGAGCATCTCGGTGTCCATTCCACTTGAGGCCACAAACTCAGGGTCCCTCTCACATACCTGTAGCTGAGAGAAGCCTCCTCTTGAGGTGCTTGTGGAAAGTTCGTATTCCTCTTGAGTCGAAGCCAGGGACTAAGCTCTCATCTCGAGTTGATTTGGGGTCCATGGAGCCCTATCGTGTTGCTCCAGTGACCTCAGGATCCCTCTAGACTTGAGACAGTGATCTTGGGTTTTCTCTGGAGTGCCATCAAGGAAATCAAGGCGCCGTTCAAGTTTGATGTGGAACACGGAACTGCTCTGCACGCAGTACAGGAGAATAGGGCCTCATCTCGCGGCGAGGGGGAAGTCTCATGGTTTTTCTCGAGTTGCGGCCGGAACCTGGGGTATATTCCCGAGTTACGACGGGGAGGGCCCTTCCAGACACGTGTTTGTTCAGCGACGTCAGGACTCCTGCCTAGGTGGGATGGACACCCGGGATTCTCCTCGTGTCTTTGCATGGCAATTGGGACGTGTCTCCACGTGAGGCAGGAGACCCAGGGTCCCTTTCCACGTGCCACAGGGATCCTGGGACTCCTATCCATTTTCAAGAGGAGTCAGGCATCATCTCCTTTGGAAGCATTGACCTACGCGGACCTCTCGAGTTTTCAAACGATGTGAGGCCTCCGGTCGGAATGAGGCGGAGAACAAGGTCTTTCTCTGTGGTCTCCACAGGGGATTCAGACATCCCTTCGTCTTGGGAGATGCAAGACGAGCCTGCATTCAATTCACTGCAAGGATATCCGGCGTTACTTCGAGTCAGAGCATCTCGGTGTCCATTCCACTTGAGGCCACAAACTCAGGGTCCCTCTCACATACCTGTAGCTGAGAGAAGCCTCCTCTTGAGGTGCTTGTGGAAAGGTTGTGTTCCTCTTGAGTCGAAGCCAGGGACTAAGCTCTCATCTCGAGTTGATTTGGGTTCCACGGAGACCTTTCGTATTGCTACAGTGACCTCAGGATCCCTCTAGACTTGGGACAGCGATCTTGGGTTTTCTCTGGAGTGCCATCAAGGAAATCAAGGCTCCTTTCACGTTTGATGTGGAACACGGAATTGCTCTGCACGCAGTGCAGGGGAATCGCGCCTCATCTCGCGGCCATCGGGAAGTCTCATGTTTTCTCTCGAGTTGCGGCCGGAACCTGGGGTATATTCTCGAGTTACGACGGGGAGGGCCCTTCCAGACACGTGTTTGTTCAGCGACGTCAGGACTCCTGCCTAGGTGCGAGGGACACCTCGGGATTCTCCTCGAGTCTTGGCATGGCAATTGGGACGTGTGTCCTCGTGAGGCAGCAGACCCAGGTTCCCTTTCCACGAGCCACACGCATCCTGGGACTCCTATCTATTTTCAAGAGGCGTCAGGCATCGTCTCCTTTGGAAGCATTGATCTCCGCGGACCTCTCGAGTTTTCAAAGGATGTGAGGCCTCCGGTCGCGTTGAGCCGGTGGACTAGGTCTTTCTCTGTGGCCTCCACAGGGGATTCAGACATCCCTTCGTCTTGGGAGATGGAAGACGAGCCTGCATTCAATTCACTGCAGGGATATCCGGCCTTACTTCGAGTCAGAGCATCTCGGTGTCCATTTCACTTGAGGCCACAAATTCAGGGTCCCTCTCACATACCTGTAGCTGAGAGAAGCCTCATCTTGAGGTGCTTGTGGAAAGTTGGTATTCCTCTTAAGTCGAAGCCAGGGACTAAGCTATCATCTCGAGTTGATTTGGGGTCCACGGAGCCCTTTCCTGCTGCTACAGTGGCGTCAGGATCCCTCTAGACTTGACACAGTGACTTTTGGTTTTCTCTGGAGTGCCATCAAGGAAATCAAGGCTCCTTTCACGTTTGATGTGGAACACGGAATTGCTCTGCACACAGTGCAGGGGAATCGGGCCTCATCTCGCGGCGAGGGGGAAGTCTCATGGTTTTTCTTGAGTTGCGGCCGGAACCTGGGGTATATTCTCGAGTTACGACGGGGAGGGCCCTTCCGGACACGTGTTTGTTCAGCGACGTCAGGACTCCTGCCTAGGTGCGAGGGACACCGCGGGATTCTCCTCGAGTCTTGGCATGGCAATTGGGACGCGTCTCCACGTGAAGCGGGAGACCCAGGGTCCCTTTCCACGTGCCTCAGGTATCCTGGGACTCCTATCCATTTTCAAGAGAGTCAGGCATCGTCTCCTTTGGAAGCATTGATCTCCCTGGACCTCTCGAGTTTTCAAAGGATGTGAGGCCTCCGGTCGCGATGAGGCTGAGGACTAGGTCTTTCTCTGTGGTCTCCACAGGGGATTCAGACATCCCTTCGTATTGGGAGATACAAGACGAGCCTGCATTCAATTCACTGCAGGGATATCCGGCCTGACTTCGAGTCAGAGCATCTCGGTGTCCATTCCACTTGAGGCCACAAACTCAGGGTCCCTCTCACATACCTGTAGCTGAGAGAAGCCTCCTCTTGAGGTGCTTGTGGAAAGTTGGTATTCCTCTTGAGTCGAAGCCAGGGACTAAGGTCTCATCTAGAGTTGATTTGGGGTCCACGGAGCCCTTTCGTGTTGCTCCAGTGACCTCAGGATCCCTCTAGACTTGAGACAGTGATCTTGGGTTTTCTCTGGAGTTCCATCAAGGACATCATGGCTCCTTTCAAGTTTGATGTGGAACACGGAATTGCTCTGCACGCAGTGCAGGGGAATCGGGCCTCATGTCGCGGCGAGGGGGAATTCTCATGGTTTTTCACGAGTTGCGGCCAGAACCTGGGGTATATTCTCGAGTTACGACGGGGAGGGCCCTTCCAGACACGTGTTTGTTCAGCGACATCAGGACTCCTGCCTAGGTGCGAGGGACACCTCGGGATTCTCCTCGAGTCTTGGCATGGCAATTGGGACGCGTCTCCTCGTGAGGCGGGAGACCCAGGGTCCCTTTGCACGTGCCACAGGAATCCTGGGACTCCTATCCATTTTCAAGAGGAGTCACGCATCGTCTCCTTTGGATGCATTGATCTCCGCGGACCTCTCGAGTTTTCAAAGGATGTGAGGCCTCTGGTCGCGTTGAGGCGGAGGACTAGTTCTTTCTCTGTGGCCTCTACAGGGGATTCAGACATCCCTTCGTCTTGGGAGATGAAAGACGAGCCTGCATTCAATTCACTGCAGGGATATCCGGCCTTACTTTGAGTCAGAGCATCTCGGTGTCCATTCCACTTGAGGCCACAAACTCAGGGTCCCTCTCACATACCTGTAGCTGAGAGAAGCCTCCTCTTGAGGTGCTTGTGGAAAGTTAGTATTCCTCTAGTGTCGAAGCCAGGAACTAAGCTCTCATCTCGAGTTGATTTGGGGTCCACGGAGCCCTTTCATGTTGCTCCAGTGACCTCAGGATCCCTCTAGACTTGAGACAGTGATCTTGGGTTTTCTCTGCAGTACCATCAAGGAAATCAAGGCTCCTTTCACCTTTGATGTGGAACACGGAATTGCTCTGCACGCAGTGCAGGGGAATCGGGCCTCATCTCGCGGCGAGCGGGAAGTCCTATGGTTTTCTCAAGTTGCGGCCGGAACATGGGGTATATTCTCGAGTTAGGACGGGAAGGGCCCTTCCAGACACGTGTTTGTTCAGCGACGTCAGGACTCCTGCCTAGGTGCGAAGGACACCTCGGGATTCTCCTCGAGTCTTGGCATGGCAATTGGGACGCGTCTCCACGTGAGGCGGGAGACCCAGGGTCCCTTTGCACGTGCCACAGGAATCCTGGGCCTCCTATCTATTTTCAAGAGGCGTCAGGCATCGTCTCCTTTGGAAGCATTGATCTCCGCGGACCTCTCGAGTTTTCAAAGGATGTGAGGCCTCCGGTCGCGATGAGGCGTAGAACTAGGTCTTTCTCTGTGGTCTCCACAGGGGATTCAGACATCCCTTCGTCTTGGGAGATGCAAGGCGAGCCTACATTCAATTCACTGCAGGGATATCCGGCCTTACTTCGAGTCAGAGCATCTCGGTGTCTGTTCCACTTGAGGCCACAAACTCAGGGTACCTCTCACATACCTGTAGCTGAGAGAAGCCTCTTCTTGAGGTGCTTGTGGAAACTTGGTATTCCTCTTGAGTTGAAGCCAGGGACTAAGCTGTCATCTCAAGTTGATTTGGGGTCCACGGAGCCCTTTCGTGTTGCTCCAGTGACCTCAGGATCCCTCTAGACTCGAGACAGTGACTTTGGGTATTCTCTGCAGTGGCATCAAGGAAATCAAGGCTCCTTTCACGTTTGATGTGGAACACGGAATTGCTCTGCACGCATTGCAGGGGAATCGGGCCTCATCTCGCGGCGAGGGGGAAGTCTCATGGTTTTTCTCGAGTTGCGGCCGGAACCTGGGGTATATTCTCGAGTTACGACGGGAAGGGCACTTCCAGACACGTGTTTGTTCAGCGACGTCAGGACTCCTGCCTAGGTGCGAGGGACACCTCGGGATTCTCCTCGAGTCTTGGCATGGCAATTGGGACGCGTCTCCACGTGAAGCGGGAGACCCAGGGTCCCTTTCCACGTGCCACAGGGATCCTGGGACTCCTATCCATTTTCTAGAGGAGTCAGGCATCGTCTCCTTTGGAAGCATTGATCTCCGCGGACCTCTCGAGTTTTCAAAGGATGTGAGGCCTCCGGTCGCGATGAGGCGGAGAACTATGTCTTTCTCTGTGGTCTCCACAGCAGATTCAGACATCCCTTCGTCTTGGGAGATGCAGGACGAGCCTGCATTCACTTCACTGCAGGGATATCCGGCCTTACTTCGAGTCAGAGCATCTCGGTGTCCATTCCACTTGAGGCCACAAACTCAGGGTCCCTCTCACATACCTGTAGCTGAGAGAAGCCTCCTCTTGAGGTGCTTGTGGAAAGTTAGTATTCGTCTTGAGTCGAAGCCAGGGACTAAGCTCTCATCTCGAGTTGATTTGGGGTCCACGGAGCCCTTTCGTGTTGCTACAGTGACCTCAGGATCCCTCTAGACTTGAGAGAGTGATCTTGGGTTTTCTCTGGAGTGCCATCAAGGAAATCAAGGCTCCTTTCCCGTTTGATGTGGAACACGGAATTGCTCTGCACGCAGCGCAGGGGAATCGGGCCTCATCTCGCGGCGAGGGGGAAGTGCTATGGTTTTTCTCGAGTTGCGGCCGGAACCTGGGGTATATTCTCGAGTTACGACGGGGAGGGCCCTTCCAGACACGTGTTTGTTCAGCGACGTCAGGACTCCTGCCTAGGTGCGAGGGACACCTCGGGATGCTCCTCGAGTCTTGGCATGGCAATTGGGACGCGTCTCCACGTGAGGCGGTAGACCCAGGGTCCCCGTCCATGTGGACAGGGATCCTGGGACTCCTATCCATTTTCAAGAGGAGTCAGGCATCGTCTCCTTTGGAAGCATTGATCTCCGCAGTCCTCTCGAGTTTTCACAGGATGTGAGGCCTCCGGTCGCAATGAGGCGGAGGACTAGGTCTTTCTCTGTGGTCTCCATAGGGGATTCAGACATCCCTTCGTCTTGGGAGATGCAAGACGAGCCTGCATTCAATTCACTGCAGGGATATCCGGCCTTACTTCGAGTCAGAGCATCTCTGTGTCCATTCCACTTGAGGCCACAAACTCAGGGTCCCTCTCACATACCTGTAGCTGAGAGAAGCCTCCTCTTGAGGTGCTTGTGGAAACTTGGTTTTCCTCTTAAGTCGAAGCCAGGGACTAAGCTCTCATCTCGAGTTGATTTGGGGTCCACGGAGCCCTTTCGTGCTGCTACAGTGGCCTCAGGTTCACTCTAGACTGGAGACAGTGATTTTGTGTTTTCTCTGGAGTGCTATCAAGGAAATCAAGGCTCCTTTTACGTTTGATGTGGAACACGGAATTGCTCTGCACGCAGTGCAGGGGAATCGGGCCTCATCTCGCGGCGAGGGGGAAGTCTCATGGTTTTTCTCGAGTTGCGGCCGGAACCTGGGGTATATTCTCGAGTTACGACGGGGAGGGCCCTTCCAGACACGTGTTTGTTCAGTGACGTCAGGACTCCTGCCTAGGTGCGACGGACACCTCGGGATTCTCCTCGAGTCTTGGCATGGCAATTGGGACGCGACTCCACGTGAGGCGGGAGACCCAGGGTCCCTTTCCACGTGCCACAGGGATCCTGGGACTCCTATCCATTTTCAAGAGGAGTCAGGCATCGTCTCCTTTGGAAGCATTGATCTCCGCGGACCTCTCGAGTTTTCAAAGGATATGAGGCCTCCGGTCGCGATGAGACGGAGAATTAGGTCTTTCTCCGTGGTCTCCACGGGGGATTCAGACATCCCTTCGTCTTGGGAGATGCAGGACGAGCCTGCATTCACTTCACTGCAGGGATATCCGGGCTTACTTCGAGTCAGAGCATCTCGGTGTCCATTCCACTTGAGGCCACAAACTCAGGGTCCCTCTCACATACCTGTAGCTGAGAGAAGCCTCCTCTTGAGGTGCTGGTGGAAAGTTAGTATTCCTCTTGAGTCGAAGCCAGGGACTAAGCTCTCATCTCGATTTGATTTGGGGTCCACGGAGCCCTTTCGTGTTGCTCCAGTGACCTCAGGATCCCTCTAGACTTGAGACAGTGATCTTGGGTTTTCTCTGGAGTGCCATCAAGGAAATCAAGGCTCCTTTCCCGTTTGATGTGGAACACGGAATTGCTCTGCACGCATTGCAGGGGAATCGGGCCTCATCTCGCGGCGAGGGGGAAGTCCTATGGTTTTTCTCGAGTTGAGCCGGAACCTGGAGTATATTCTCGAGTTACGACGGGGAGGGCCCTTCCAGACACGTGTTTGTTCAGTGACGTCAGGACTCCTGCCTAGGTGCGAAGGACACCTCGGGATTCTCCTCGAGTCTTGGCATGGCAATTGGGACGCGTCTCCACGTGAGGCGGGAGATCCAGGGTACCTTTCCACGTGCCACAGGGATCCTGGGACTCCTATCTATTTTCAAGAGGAATCAGGCATCGTCTCCTTTGGAAGCATTGATCTGCGCGGACCTCTCGAGTTTTCAAAGGATGTGAGGCCTCCGGTCGCGATGAGGTGGAGAATGAGGTCTTTCTCTGTGGTCTCCACAGGGGATTCAGACATCCCTTCGTCTTCGGAGATGCAAGACGAGCCTGCATTCACTTCACTGCAGTGATATCCGGCCTTACTTCGAGTCAGAGCATCTCGGTGTCCATTCCACTTGAGGCCACAAACTCAGGGTCCCTCTCACATACCTGTAGCTGAGAGAAGCCTCCTCTTGAGGTGCTTGTGGAAACTTGGTTTTCCTCTTAAGTCGAAGCCAGGGATTAAGCTCTCATCTCGAGTTGATTTGGGGTCCACGGAGCCCTTTCGTGCTGCTACAGTGGCCTCAGGATCCCTCTAGACTTGAGACACTGACTTTGGGTTTTCTCTGGAGTGCCATCAAGGAAATCAAGGCTCCTTTCACGTTTGATGTGGAACACGGAATTGCTCTGCCCGCAGTGCTGGGGAATCGGGCCTCATCTCGCGGCGAGGCGGAAGTCTCATGGTTTTTCTCGAGTTGCGGCCGGAACCAGGGGTATATTCTCGAGTTATGACAGGGAGGGCCCTTCCAGACACGTGTTTGTTCAGCGATGTCAGGACTCCTGCCTAGGTGCGAGGGATAACTCGGGATTCTCCTCGAGCCTTGGCATGGCAATTGGGACGCGTCTCCACGTGAAGTGGAAGACCCAGGGTCGCTTTCCACGTGCCACAGGGATCCTGGGACTCCTATTTATTTTCAAGAGGAGTCAGGCATCGTCTTCTTTGTAACCATTGATCTCCGCGGACCTCTCGAGTTTTCAAAGGATGTGAGGCCTCCGGTCGCGATGAGGCAGAGGACTAGGTCTTTCTCTGTGGCCTCCACAGGGGATTCAGACATCCCTTCTTCTTGGGAGATGCAAGACGAGCCTGCATTCAATTCACTGCAGGGATATCCGGCCTTACTTCGAGTCAGAGCATCTCGGTGGCCATTCCACTTGAGGCCACAAACTCAGGGTCCCTCTCACATACATGTAGCTGAGAGAAGCCTCCTCTTGAGGTGCTTGTGGAAAGTTGGTATTCCTCTTGAGTCGAAGCCAAGGACTAAGCTCTCATCTCGAGTTGATTTGGAGTCCACGGAGCCCTTTCGTTTTGCTCCAGTGACCTCAGGATCCCTCTAGACTTGAGACAGTGATCTTGGGTTTTCTCTGGAGTGCCATCAAGGAAATCAAGGCTCCTTTCCCGTTTCATGTGGAACACGGAATTTCTCTGAATTCAGTGCAGGGGAATCGGGCCTCATCTCGCGGCGAGGGGGAAGTCCTATAGTTTTTCTCGAGTTGCGTCCAGAACCTGGGGTATATTCTCGAGTTACGACGGGGAGGGCCCTTCCAGACACGTGTTTGTTCAGCGACGTCAGGAATCCTGCCTAGGTGCGAGGGACACCTCGAGATTCTCCTCGAGTCTTGGCATGGCAATTGGGACGCGTCTCCACGTGAGGCGGAAGACCCAGGGTACCTTTCCACGTGCCACAGGGAACCTGGGACTCCTATCTATTTTCAAGAGGCGTCAGGCATCGTCTCCTTTGGAAGCATTGATCTCCGCGGACCTCTCGAGTTTTCAAAGGATGTGAGGCCTCCGGTCTCGATGAGGCAGGGAACTAGGTCTTTCTCTGTGGTCTCCACAGGGGATTCAGACATCCCTTCGTCTTGGGAGATGCAAGACGAGCTTGCATTCAATTCACTGGAGGGATATCCGGCCTTACTTCGAGTCAGAGCATCTGGTGTCCATTCCACTTGAGGCCACAAACTCAGGGTACTTCTCACATCCATGTAGCTGGGAGAAGCCTCCTCTTGAGGTGCTTGTGGAAACTTGGTATTCCTCTTGAGTCGAAGCCAGGGACTAAGCTCCCATCTCGAGTTGATTTGGGGTCCACGGAGCCCTTTCGGGTTGCTCCAGTGACCTCAGGATCCTTCTGGACATGAGACAGTGACTTTGGATTTTCTCTGGAGTGCCATCAAGGAAATCAAGGCTCCTTTCACGTTTGATGTGGAACACGGAATTGCTCTGCACGCAGTGCAGGGGAATCGGGCCTCATCTCGCGGCGAGGGGGAAGTCTCATGGTTTTTCTCGAGTTGCGGCCGGAACCTGGGGTATATTCTCGAGTTACGACGGGGAGGGCCCTTCCAGACACGTGTTTGTTCAGCGACGTCAGGACTCCTGCCTAGGTGCGAAGGACACCTCGGGATTCTCCTCGAGTCTTGGCATGGCAATTGGAACGCGACTCCATGTGAGGCGGGAGACCCAGGGTCCCTTTCCACGTGCCACAGGGATCCTGGGACTCCTATCCATTTTCAAGAGGAGTCAGGCATCGTCTCCTTTGGAAGCATTGATCTGCGCGGACCTCTCGAGTTTTCAAAGGATGTGAGGCCTCCGGTCGCCATGAGGCTGAGAACTAGGTCTTTCTCTGTGGTCTCCACAGGGGATTCAGACATCCCTTCGTCTTTGGAGATGCAAGACGAGCCTGCATTCACTTCACTGCAGGGATTTCCGGACTTACTTCGAGTCAGAGCATCTCTGTGTCCATTCCACTAGAGGCCACAAACTCAGGGTCCCTCTCACATACCTGTAGCTGAGAGAAGCCTCCTCTTGAGGTGCTTGTGGAAACTTGGTTTTCCTCTTAAGTTGAAGCCAGGGACTAAGCTCTCATCTCGAGTTGATTTGGGGTCCACGGAGCCCTTTCGTGCTGCTACAGTGGCCTCAGGATCCCTCTAGACTTGAGACAGTGACTTTGGGTTTTCTCTGGAGTGCCATCAAGGAAATCAAGGCTCCTTTCACGTTTGATGTGGAACACGGAAATGCTCTGCAGGCAGTGCAGGGGAATCGGGCCTCATCTCGCGGCGAGGGGGAAGTCTCATGGTTTTTCTCGAGTTGCGGCCGGAACCTGGGGTATATTCTCGAGTTATGACAGGGAGGGCCCTTCCAGACACGTGTTTGTTCAGCCACGTCAGGACTCCTGCCTAGGTGCGAGGGACACCTCGGGATTCTCCTCGAGTCTTGGCATGGCAATTGGGACGCGTCTCCACGTGAAGCGGGAGACCCAGGGTCCCTTTCCACGTGCCACAGTGAGCCTGGGACTCCTATCCATTTTCAGGAGGAGTCAGGCATCGTCTCCTTTGGAAGCATTGATCTCTGCAGACCTCTCGAGTTTTCAAAGGATGTGAGCCCATCGGACGCGATGAGGGGGAGGACTAGTTCTTTCTCTGTGGTCTCCACAGGGGATTCAGACATCCCTTCGTCTTGGGAGATGCAAGACGAGCCTGCATTCAATTCACTGCAGGGATATCCGGCCTTACTTCGAGTCAGAGCATCTCGGTGTCCATTCCACTTGAGGCCACAAACTCAGGGTCCCTCTCACATACCTGTAACTGAGAGAAGCCTCCTCTTGAGGTGCTTGTGGAAAGTTGGTATTCCTCTTGAGTCGAAGCAAGGGACTAAGCTCTCATCTCGAGTTGATTTGGGGTCCACGGAGCCCTTTCGTGTTGCTCCACTGACCTCAGGATCCCTCTAGACTTGAGACAGTGATCTTGGGTTTTCTCTGGAGTGTCATCAAGGAAATCAAGGCTCCTTTCAAGTTTGATGTGGAACACGGAATTGCTCTGCACGCAGTGCAGGGGAATCGGGCCTCATCTTGCGGCGAGGGGGAAGTCTCATGGTTTTTCTTGAGTTGCGGCCCGAACCTGGGGTATATTCTCGAGTTACGACGGGGAGGGCCCTTCCAGACACGTGTTTGTTCAGCGACGTCAGGACTCCTGCCTAGGTGCGAGGGACACTTCGGGATTCTCCTCGAGTCTTGGCATGGCAATTGAGACGCGTCTCCACGTGATGCGTGAGACCCAGTGTCCCTTTCACGTGACACAGGGATCCTGGGACTCCTATCCATTTTCAAGAAGAGTCAGGCATCATCACCTGTGGAAGCATTGATCTCCGCGGACCTCTCGAGTTTTCAAAGTATGTGAGGACTCCGGTCGCGATGAGCCGGAGATCTAGGTCTTTCTCTGTGGTCTCCACATGGGATTCAGACATCCCTCCGTCTTGGGAGATGCAGACGAGCCTACGTTCAATTCACTGCAGGGATATCCGGCCTTACTTCGAGTCAGAGCATCTCAGTGTCCATTCAACTTGAGGCCAGAAACTCAGCGTACCTCTCACACAACTGTAGCTGAGAGAAGCCTCCTCATGAGGTGTTTGTGGAAATTTGGTATTCCTTTTGAGTCGAAGCCAGGGACTAAGCTCTCATCTCGAGCTGATTTCGGGTCCTTGGAGCCCTTTCGTATTGCTACAGTGACCTCAGGATCCCTCTAGACTTGAGACAGTGATCTTGGGTTTTCTCTGGAGTGCCATCAAGGAAATCAAGGCTCCTTTCACGTTTGATGTGGAACACGGAATTGCTCTGCTCGCAGTGCATGGGAATCGGGCCTCATTTCGCAACGAGGGGGAAGTCTCATGGTTTTTCTCGAGTTGCGGCCGGAACCTGGGGTATATTCTCGAGTTACGACGGGGAGGGCCCTTCCAGACACGTGTTTGTTCAGCGACGTAAAGACTCCTGCCTAGGTGCGAGGGACACCTCGGGATTCTCCTCGAGTCTTGGCATGGCAATTGGGACGCGTCTCCACGTGAGGCGGGAGACACAGGGTCCTTTTCCACGTGCCACAGGGATCCTGGGACTCCTATCCATTTTCAAGAGGAGTCAGGCATCGTCTCCTTTGGAAGCATTGATCTCCGCGGACCTCTCGAGTTTTCAAAGATGTGAGGCCTCCGGTCGCGATGAGGCGGAGAACTAGGTCTTTCTCTGTGGTCTCCACAGGGGATTCAGACATCCCTACGTCTTGGGAGATGCAAGAGGAGCCTGCATTCAATTCACTGCAGGGATATCCGGTCCTACCTCTTGTCAGAGCATCTCGGTGTCCATTCCAATTGAGGCCACAAACTCAGGGTCCCTCTCACATACCTGTAGCTGAGAGAAGCCTCCTCTTGAGGTGCTTGTGGAAAGTTGGTATTCCTCTTGAGTCGAAGCCAGGGACTAAGCTGTCATCTCGAGTTGATTTGGGGTCCAAGAGCGCTTTGCTGTTGCTACAGGGACCTCAGGATCCCTATAGACTTGAGACAGTGATCTTGAGTTTTGTCTAGAGTGCCATCCAGGAAATCAAAGATCCTTTCACGTTTGATGTGGAAAACGGAATTGCTCTGCACGCAGTGCAGGGGATTCGGGCCTCATCTCGCGGCGAGGGGAAGTCTCATGGTTTTATTAGAGTTGCGGTCGTAATCTGGGGTATATTCTCGAGTTACGATGGGGAGGGCCCTTCCAGACACGTGTTTGTTCAGCGATGTCAGGACTCCTGCCTAGGTGCGAGGGACACCTCGGGATTCTCCTCGAGTCTTGGCATGGCAATTGGGACGCGACTCCACGTGAGGCGGGAGACCCAGGGTCCCTTTCCACGTGCCACAGTGAGCCTGGGACTCCTATCCATTTTCAGGAGGAGTCAGGCATCGTCTCCTTTGGAAGCATTGATCTCTGCAGACCTCTCGAGTTTTCAAAGGATGTGAGGCCTCCGGACGTGATGAGGGGGAGGACTAGTTCTTTCTCTGTGGTCTCCACAGGGGATTCAGACATCCCTTCGTCTTGGGAGATGCAAGACGAGCCTGCATTCAATTCACTGCAGGGATATCCGGCCTTAGTTCGAGTCAGAGCATCTCGGTGTCCATTCCACTTGAGGCCACAAACGCAGGGGCCCTCTCACATACCTGTAGCTGAGAGAAGCCTCCTCTTGAGGTGCTTGTGGAAAGTTGGTATTCCTCTTGAGTCGAAGCCATGGACTAAGCTCTCATCTCGAGTTGATTTGGGGTCCACGGATCCCTTTCGTGTTGCTCCACTGACCTCAGGATCCCTCTAGACTTGAGACAGTGATCTTGGGATTTCTCTGGAGTGTCATCAAGGAAATCAAGGCTCCTTTCACGTTTGATGTGGAACACGGAATTGCTCTGCACGCAGTGCAGGGGAATCGGGCCTCATCTTGCGGCGAGGGGGAAGTCTCATGGTTTTTCTTGAGTTGCGGCCCGAACCTGGGGTATATTCTCGAGTTACGACGGGGAGGGCCCTTCCAGACACGTGTTTGTTCAGCGACGTCAGGACTCCTGCCTAGGTGCGAGGGACACCTCGGGATTCTCCTCGAGTCTTGGCATGGCAATTTGGACGCGTCTCCACGCGAGGCGGGAGACCCAGGGTCCCTATCCACGTGCCACAGGGATCCTGGGACTCCTATCCATTTTCAAGAGGAGTCAGGCATCGTCTCCTTTGGAAGCATTGATCTCCGCATACCTCTCGAGTTTTCAAAGGATGTGAGGCCTCCGGTCGCGATGAGGCGGAGGTCTAGGTCTTTCTCTGTCGTCTCCACAGGGGATTCAGACATCCCTTCGTCTTGGGAGATGCAAGACGAGCCTGCATTCAATTCACTGCAGGGATATCCGGCCTTACTTTGAGTCAGAGCATCCCGGTGTCCATTCCACTTGAGGCAACAAACTCAGGGTCCCTCTCACATACCTGTAGCTGAGAGAAGCTTCCTCTTGAGGTGCTTGTGGAAAGTTGGTATTCCTCTTGAGTCGAAGCCAGGGACTAAGCTCTCATCTCGAGTTGATATGGGGTCCACGGAGCCCTTTCGTGTTGCTCCAGTGACCTCAGGATCCCTCTAGACTTGAGACAGTGATCTTGGGTTTTCTTTGGAGTGCCATCAAGGAAATCAAGGCTCCTTTCACGTTTGATGTGGAACACGGAATTGCTCTGCACGCAGTGCAGGGGAATCGGATCTCATCTCGCGGCGAGGGGGAAGTCTCATGGTTTTTCTCGAGTTGCTGCCGGAACCTGGGGTATATTCTCGAGTTTCGACGGGGAGGGCCCTTCCAGACAAGTGTTTGTTCAGCGACGTCAGGACTCCTGCCTAGGTGCGAGGGACATCTCGGGATTCTCCTCGAGTCTTGGCATGGCAATTGGGATGCGTATCCACGTGAGGCGGGAGACCAAGGGTCCCTTTCCACGTGCCACAGGGATCCTAGGACTCCTATCCATTTTCAAGAGGAGTCAGGCATCGTCTCCTTTGGAAGCATTGATCTCCGCGGACCTCTCGAGTTTTCAAAGGATGTGAGGCCTCCGGTCGCTATGAGGCGGAGGACTAGGTCTTTCTCTGTGGTCTCCACAGCGGATTCAGATAACCCTTCGTCTTGGGAGATGCAAGAGGAGCCTGCATTCAATTCACTGCAGGGATATCCGGCCTTACTTCGAGTCAGAGCATCTCGGTGTCCATTCCACTTGAGGCCACAAACTCAGGGTCCCTCTCACATACATGTAGCTGAGAGAAACCTCCGTTTGAGGTGCTTGTGGAAAGTTGGTATTCCTCTTGCTTCGAAGCCAGGAACTAAGCTCTCATCTCGAGTTGATTTGGGGTCCACGAAGCCCTTTCGTGTTGCTACAGTGACCTCAGGATCCCTCTAGACTAGAGACAGTGATCTTGGGTTTTCTCTGGAGTGCCATCAAGGAAATCAAGGCTCCTTTCACTTTTGATGTGGAATACGGAATTGCTCTGCTCGCAGGGCAGGGGAATCGGGGCTCATCTTGTGGCGAGGGGGAAGTCTCATTGTTTTTCTCGAGTTGCGGCCGATACCTGGGGTATATTCTCGAGTTACAACGGGGAGGGCCCTTCCAGACACGTGTTTGTTCAGCAACGTCAGGACTCCTGCCGAGGTGCAAGGGACACCTCGGGATTCTCCTCGAGTCTTGGCATGGCAATTGGGACGCGTATCCACGTGAGGCGGGAGACCCAGGGTCCCTTTCCACGTGCCACAGGGATCCTGGGACTCCTATCCATTTTCAAGAGAAGTCAGGCATCGTGTCCTTTGGAAGCATTGATCTCTGCAGACCTCTCGAGTTTTCAAAGGATGTGAGGCCTCCGGTCGCGATGAGGCGGAGAACTAGGTCTTTCTCTGTCGTCTCCACAGGGGATTCAGACATCCCTTCGTCTTGGGAGATGCAAGACGAGCCTGCATTCAATTCACTGCAGGGATAACCGGCCTTACTTCGAGTCAGAGCATCTCGGTGTCCATTCCACTTGAGGCAACAAACTCAGGGTCCCTCAAATATACCTGTAGCTGAGAGAAGCCTCCTCTTGAGGTGCTTGTGGAAAGTTGGTATTCCTCTTGAGTCGAAGCCAGGGACTAAGCTCTCATCTCGAGTTGATTTTGGGTCCACGGAGCCCTTTCGTGTTGCTCCAGTGACCTCAGGATCCCTCTAGACTTGAGACAGTGATCTTGGGTTTTCTCTGGAGTACCATCAAGGGAATTAAATCTCCTTTCACGTTTGATGTGGAAAACGGAATTGCTCTGCACGCATCCAGGGGAATCGGGACAAATGTCGCGGCGATGGGGAAGTCTCATGGTTTTTCTCGAGTTGCGGCCGATACCTGGGGTATATTCTCGAGTTACGACGGGGAGGGCCCTTCCAGACACTTGTTTGTTCAGCGACGTCAGGATTCCTTCCTAGGTGCGAGGGACACTTCGGGATTGTCCTCGAGTCTTGGCATGGCAATGGGGAGGCGTCTCCACGTGAGGCGGGAGACCCAGGGTCCCTTTCCACGTGCCACAGTGATCCTGGGACTCCTACCCATTTTCAAGAGGGGTCAGGCATCGTCTCCTTTGGAAGCATTGATCTCCGCGGACCTCTCGAGTTTTCAAAGGATGTGAGGCTTCCGCTCCCAATGAGGCGGAGAACTCGGTCTTTCTCTGTCATCTCCACAGGGGATTCAGACATCCCTTTGTCTTGGGAGATGCAAGACGAGCCTGCATTCAATTCACTGCAGGGATATCTGGCCTTACTTCGAGTCAGAGCATCTCGGTGTTCATTCCACTCGAGGCAACAAACTCAGGGGCCCTCTCACATACCTCTAGCTGAGAGAAGCCTCCTCTTAAGGTGCTTGTGGAAAATTGGTATTCCTCTTGAGTCGAAGCCAGGGCCTAAGCTCTCATCTCGAGTTGATTTGTGGTCCACGGAGCCCTTTCGTGTTGCTCCAGTGACGTCAGGATCCCTCTAGACTTGAGACAGTGAACTTGGGTTTTCTCGGGAGTGCCATCAAGGAAATCAAGGCTCCTTTCATTTTTGATGTGGAATACGGAATTGCTCTGCACGCAGGGCAGGGGAATCGGACCTCATCTCGCGGCGAGGGGGAAGTCTCATGGTTTTTCTCGAGTTGCGGCCGGAACCTGGGGTATATTCTCGAGTTACGGCGGGGAGGGCCCTTCCAGACACGTGTTTGTTCAGCGACGTCAGGACTCCTGCCTAGGTGCCAGGGACACCTCGGGATTCTCCTCGAGTCTTGGCATGGCAATTTGGACGCGTCTCCACGTGAGGCGGGAGACCCAGGGTCCCTTTCCAAGTGCCACAGGGATCCTGGGACTCCTATCCATTTTCAAGAAGAGTCAGGCATCTTCTGCTTTGGAAGCATTGATCTCCGCGGACCTCTCGAGTTTTCAAAGGATGTGAGGCCTCCGGTCGCGATGAGGCGGAGAACGAGGTCTTTCTCTGTGGTCTCCAAAGGGGATTCAGACAACCCTTCGTCTTGGGAGATGCAAGACGAGCCTGCATTCAATTCACTGCAGGGATATCCGGCCTTACTTCGATTCAGAGCATCTCAGTGTCCATTCCACTTGAGGCCAGAAACTCAGGGTCCCTCTCCCATACCTGTAGCTGAGAGAAGCCTCCTCTTGAGGTGCTTGTGGAAAGTTGGTATTCCTCTTGAGTCGAAGCCAGGGACTAAGCTCTCATCTCGAGTTGATTTGGGGTCCACGGAGAAATTTCGTGTTGCTCCAGTGACCTCAGGATCCCTCTAGACTTGAGACAGTGAACTTGAGTTTTCTCTGGAGTGCCATCAAGGAAATCAAGGCTCCTTTCACGTTTGATGTGGAAAACGGAATTGCTCTGCACGCAGTGCAGGGGAATTGGGACTCATCTCGCGGCGAGGGGGAAGTCTCATGGTTTTTCTCGAGTTGCGGCCGGAACCTGGGGTAAATTCTCGAGTTACGACGGGGAGGGCCCTTCCAGACACGTGTTTGTTCAGCGACGTCAGGACTCCTGCCTAGGTGCGAGGGACACTTCTGGATTCTCCTCGAGTCTTGGCATCCAATTGGGACGCATCTCCACCTGAGGCGGGAGACCCAGCGTCCCTTTCCACTTGCCACAGGGATCCTGGGAATCCTATCCATTTTCAAGAGGAGTCAGGCATCGTCTCCTTCGGAAATATTGATCTCCGCGGACCTCTCGAGTTTTCAAAGGTGATGAGGCCTCCGGTTGCGTTGAGGTGGAGGACTAGGTCTTTCTCTGTGGTCTCCACAGGGGATTCAGACAACCCTTCGTCTTGGGAGATGCAAGACGAGCCTGCATTCAATTCACTGCAGGGATATCCGGCCTTACTTCGAGTCAGAGCATCTCGGTGTCCATTCCACTTGAGGCCACAAACTAATGGTCCCTCTCACATACCTGTAGCTGAGAGAAGCCTCCTCTTGAGGTGCTTATGGAAAGTTGGTATTACTCTTGAGTTGAAGCCAGGGACTCAGCTCTCATCTCGAGTTGATTTGGGGTCCACGGAGCCCTTTCGTGTTGCTCCAGTGACCTCAGGATCCCTCTAGACTTGAGACAGTGATCCTGGGTTTCTCTGGAGTGCCATCAAGGAAATCAAGGCTCCTTTCAAGTTTGATGTGGAACTCGGAATTGCTCTGCACGCAGTGCAGGGGAATCGAGCCTCATCTCGCGGCAAGGGGGATGTCTCATTGTTTTTCTCGAGTTGCGGCCGGAACCTGGGGTATATTCTCGAGTTACGGCGGGGAGGGCCCTTCCAGACACGTGTTTGTTCAGAGACGTCAGGCCTCCTGCCTAGGTGCAAGGGACACCTCAGGATTCTCCTCGAGTCTTGGCATGGCAATTGGGACGCGTCTCCACGTGAAGCGGGAGACCCAGTGTCCCTTTTCACGTGCCACAGGGATCCTGGATCTCCTATCCATTTTCAAGAAGAGTCAGGCATCGTCTCCTTTGGAAGCATTGATCTCCGTAGGCCTCTCGAGTTTTCAAAGGATGTGAGGCCTCCGGTCGCGATGAGGCGGAGGACTAGTTCTTTCTCTGTGGTCTCCACAGCGGATTCAGACATCCCTTCCTCTTGGAAGATGCAAGACGAGCCTGCATTCAATTCACTGCAGGGATATGCGGCCTTACTTCGAGTCAGAGCATCTCGGTGTCCATTCCACTTGAGGCCACAAACTCAGGGTCCCTCTCACATACCTGTAGCTGAGAGAAACCTCCTCTTGAAGTGCTTGTGGAAAGTTGGTATTCCTCTTGAGTCGAAGCCAGGGACTAAGCTCTCATCTCGAGTTGATTTGGGGTCCACGGAGAAATTTCGTGTTGCTCCAGTGACCTCAGGATCCCTCTAGACTTGAGACAGTGATCTTGGGTTTTCTCTGGAGTGCCATCAAGGAAATCAAGGCTCCTTTGACGTTTGATGTGGAACACGGAATTGCTATGCACGCAGTCCAGGGAAATCGGGCCTCATGTAGCGGCGAGGGGGAAGTCTCATGGTTTTTCTCGAGTTGCGGCCGGAACCTGGGGTATATTCTCGAGTTACGACGTGGATGGCCCTTCCAGACACGTGTTTGTTCAGCGACGTCAGGACTCCTGCCTAGGTGCTAGGGACACCTCGGGATTCTCCTCGAGTCTTGGCATGGCAATTGGGACGCGTATCCACGTGAGGCGGGAGACCAAGGGTCCCTTTCCACGTGCCACAGGGATCCTGGGACTCCTATCCATTTTCAAGAGGAGTCAGGCATCCTCTCCTTTGGAAGCATTGATCTCCGCGGACCTCTCGAGTTTTCAAAGGATGTGAGGCCTCCGGTCGCGATGAGGCGGAGGACTATGTCTTTCGCTGTGGTCTCCACAGCGGATTCAGATAACCCTTCGTCTTGGGAGATGCAAGAGGAGCCTGCATTCAATTCACTGCAGGGATATCCGGCCTTACTTCGAGTCAGAGCATCTCGGTGTCCATTCCACTTGAGGCCACAAACTCAGGGTCCCTCTCACATACCTGTAGCTAAGAGAAGCCTCCTCTTGAGGTGTTTGTGGAAAGTTGGTATTCCTCTTGATTCAAAGCCAGGGACTAAGCTCCCATCTCGAGTTGATTTGGGGTCCACGGAGCCCTTTCGTGTTGCTCCCGTGACCTCAGGATCCCTCTAGACTAGAGACAGTGATCTTGGCTTTTCTCTGGAGTGCCATCAAGGAAATCAAGGCTCCTTTCACTTTTGATGTGGAATACGGAATTGCTCTGCACGCAGGGCAGGGGAATCGGGCCTCATCTCGCGGCGAGGGGGAAGTCTCATTGTTTTTCTCGAGTTGCGGCCGGAACCTGGGGTATATTCTCGAGTTAAAACGGGGAGGGCCCTTCCAGACACGTGCTTGTTCAGCGACGTCAGGACTCCTGCCTAGGTGCAGGGGACACCTCGGGATTCTCCTCGAGTCTTGGCATGGCAATTGGGACGCCTCTCCACGTGAGGCGGAAGACCCAGGGTCCCTTTCCACGTGCCACAGGGATCCTGGGACTCCTATCCATTTTCAAGAGGAGTCAGGCATCGTCTCCTTTGGAAGCATTGATCTCTGCAGACCTCTCGAGTTTTCAAAGGATGTGAGGCCTCCGGTCGAGATGAGGCGGAGAACTCGGTCTTTCTCTGTGGTCTCCACAGGGGATTCAGACATCCCTTCGTCTTGGGAGATGCAAGACGAGCCTGCATTCAATTCACTGCAGGGATATCCGGCCTTACTTCGAGTCAGAGCATCTCGGTGTCCATTCCACTTGAGGCCACAATCTCAGGGTCCCTCAAATATACCTGTAGCTGAGAGAAGCCTCCTCTTGAGGTGCTTGTGGAAAGTTGGTATTCCTCTTGAGTGTAAGCCAGGGACTAAGCTCTCATCTCGAGTTGATTTGGGGTCCACGGAGCCCTTTCCTGTTGGTCCAGTGACCTCAGGATCCCTCTAGACTTGAGACAGTGATCTTGGGTTTTCTCTGGAGTGCCATCAAGGAAATCAAGGCTCCTTTCACGTTTGATGTGGAACTTGGAATTGCTCTGCATGCAGTGCAGGGGAATCGGGCCTCAACTCGCGGCGAGGGGGAAATCTCATGGTTTTTCTCGAGTTGCGGCCGGAACCTGGGGTATATTCTCGAGTTACGACGGGGAGGGCCCTTCCAGACACGTGTTTGTTCAGTGACGTCAGGACTCCTGCCTAGGTGCAAGGGACACCTCGGGATTCTCCTCGAGTCTTGGCATGGCAATTGGGACGCCTCTCCACGTGAGGCGGGAGACCCAGTGTCCCTTTCCACGTGCCACAGGGATCCTGGGACTCCTATCCATTTTCAAGAGGAGTCAGGCATCGTATCCTTTGGACGCATTGATCTCCGCGGACCTCTCGAGTTTCCAAAGCATGTGAGGCCTCCGCTCGCGATGAGGCGGAGAATTAGGTCTTTCTCTGTGGTCTCCACAGGGGATTCAGACATCCCTTCGTCTTGGGAGATGCAAGACGAGCCTGCATTCAATTCACTGCAGGGATATCCGGCCTTACTATGAGTCAGAGCATCTCGGTGTCCATTCCACTTGAGGCCACAAACTCCGGGGCCCTCTCACATACGTGTAGCTGAGAAAAGCTTCCTCTTGAGGTGCTCGTGGAAAGTTGGTATTCCTCTTGAGTCGAAGCGAGGGACGAAGCTCTCATCTCGAGTTGATTTGGGGTCCAGGGAGCCCTTTCGTGTTGCTACAGTGACCTCAGGATCCCTCTAGACTTGAGACAGTGATCTTGGGTTTTCTCTGGAGTTCCATTAAGGAAATCAAGGCTCCTTTCATTTTTGATGTGAAATACGGAATTGCTCTGCATGCAGGGCAGGGGAATCGGGCCTCATCTCGCCTCGAGGGGGAAGTCTCATGGTTTTTCTCGAGTTGCGGCCGGAACCTGGGGTATATTCTCGAGTTACGACGGGGAGGGCCCTTCCAGACACGCGTTTGTTCAGCGACGTCAGGACTCCTGCCTAGGTGCGAGGGACACCTCGGGATTCTCTTCGAGTCTTGGCATGGAAATTGGGACCCGTCTCCACGTGAGGCGGGAGACCCAGTGTCCCTTTCCACGTGCCACAGTGATCCTGGGACTCCTATGCATTTTCAAGAGGAGTCAGGCATCTTCTCCTTTGGAAGCATTGATCTCTGCAGACCTCTCGAGTTTTCAAAGGATGTGAGGCCTCCGGTAACGATGAGGCAGAGGACTAGGTCTTTCTCTGTGGTCTCCACAGGGGATTCAGACATCCCTTCGTCTTGGGAGATGCAAGACGAGCCTGCATTCAATTCACTGCAGGGATATCCGGCCTTACTATGAGTCAGAGCATCTCGGTGTCCATTGCACTTGAGGCCACAACCTCAGGGTTCCTCTCACATACCTGTAGCTGAGAGAAGCCTCCTCTTGAGGTGCTTGTGGAAAGTTGGTATTCCTCTTGAGTCGAAGCCAGGGACTAAGCTCTCATCTCGAGTTGATTTGGGGTCCACGGAGCCCTTTCGTGTTGCTCCAGTGACCTCAGGATCCCTCTAGACTTGAGACAGTGATCTTGGGTTTTCTCTGGAGTGCCATCAAGGAAATCAAGGCTCCTTTCACTTTTGATGTGGAATACGGAATGGCTCTGCACGCAGTGCAGGGGAATCGGGCCTCATCTCGCGGCAAGGGGGATGTCTCATGGTTTTTCTCAAGTTGCGGCCGGATCCAGGGGTATATTCTCGAGTTAACACGGGGAGGGCCCTTCCACACACGTGTTTGTTCAGCGACGTCAGGATTCCTCCCTAGGTGCGAGGGACACCTTGGGATTCTCCTCGAGTCTTGGCATGGCAATTGGGACGCGTCTCCACGTGAGGCGGGAGACCCAGGGTCCCTTTCCACGTGCCACAGGGATCCTGGGACTCCTATCCATTTTCAAGAGGAGTCAGGCATCGTCTCCTTTGGAAGCATTGATCTCTGCAGACCTCTCGGGTTCTCAAAGGATGTGAGGCCTCCGGTCGAGATGAGGCGGAGAACTCGGTCTTTCTCTGTGGTCTCCACAGGGGATTCAGACATCCCTTCGTCTTGGGAGATGCAAGACGAGCCTGCATTCAATTCACTGCAGGGATATCCGGCCTTACTTCGAGTCAGCGCATCTCGGTGTCCATTCCACTTGAGGCCACAATCTCAGGGTCCCTCAAATATACCTGTAGCTGAGAGAAGCCTCCTCTTGAGGTGCTTGTGGAAAGTTGGTATTCCTCTTGAGTGTAAGCCAGGGACTAAGCTCTCATCTCGAGTTGATTTGGGGTCCACGGAGCCCTTTCCTGTTGGTCCAGTGACCTCAGGATCCCTCTAGACTTGAGACAGTGATCTTGGGTTTTCTCTGGAGTGCCATCAAGGAAATCAAGGCTCCTTTCACGTTTGATGTGGAACACGGAATTGCTCTGCATGCAGTGCAGGGGAATCGGGCCTCAACTCGCGGCGAGGGGGAAATCTCATGGTTTTTCTCGAGTTGCGGCCGGAACCTGGGGTATATTCTCGAGTTATGACGGGGAGGGCCCTTCCAGACACGTGTTTGTTCAGCGACGTCAGGACTCCTGCCTACGTGCGAGGGACACCTCGGGATTCTCCTCGAGTCTTGGTATGGCAATGGGTACGCGTCTCCACGTGAGGCGGGAGACCCAGGGTCCCTTTCCACGTGCCACAGGGATCCTGGGACTCCTATCCATTTTCAAGAGGAGTCAGGCATCGTCTCCTTTGGAAGCATTGATCTCCGCGGACCTCTCGAATTTTCAAAGGATGTGAGGCCTCCGGTCGCGATGAGGCGGAAAATTAGGTCTTTCTCTGTCGTCTCCACAGGGGATTCGGACATCCCTTCATCTTGTGAGATGCAAGACGAGCCTGCATTCAATTCACTGTAGCGATATCCGGCCTTACTTCGAGTCAGAGCATCTCGGTGTCCATTCCACTTGAGGCCACAAACTCAGGGTCCCTCTCACATACCTGTAGCTGAGAGAAGCCTCCTCTTGAGGTGCTTGTGGAAAGTTCGTATTCCTCTTGAGTCGAAGCCAGAGACTAAGCTCTCATCTCGAGTTGATTTGGGGTCCATGGAGCCCTATCGTGTTGCTCCAGTGACCTCAGGATCCCTCTAGACTTGAGACAGTGATCTTGGGTTTTCTCTGGAGTGCCATCAAGGAAATCAAGGCGCCGTTCAAGTTTGATGTCGAACACGGAATTGCTCTGCACACAGTGCAGGGGAATCGGGCCTCATCTCGAGGCAAGGGGGATGTCTCATGGTTTTTCTCAAGTTGCGGCCGGAACCAGGGGTATATTCTCGAGTTACGACGGGGAGGGCCCTTCCAGAAACGTGTTTGTTCAGCGACTTCAGGACTCCTGCCTAGGTGCGAGGGACACCTCGGGATTCTCCTCGAGTCTTGGCATGGCCATTGGGACGCGTCTCCACGTGAGGCGGGAGACCCAGGGTCCCTTTCAACGTGCCACAGGGATCCTGGGACTCCTATCCATTTTCAAGAGGAGTCAGGCATCATCTCCTTTGGAAGCATTGACCTCCGCGGACCGCTCGAGTTTTCAAAGGATGTGAGGCCTCTGGTCGCGATGAGGCGGAGAACTCGGTCTTTCTCTGTGGTCTCCACTGGGGATTCAGACATCCCTTCTTGTAGGGAGATGCAAGACGAGCCTGCATTCAATTCACTGTAGGGATATCCGGCCTTACTTCGAGTCAGAGCATCTCGGTGTCCATTCCACTTGAGGCCACAAACTCAGGGTCCCTCTCACATACCTGTAGCTGAGAGAAGCCTCCTCTTGAGGTGCTTGTGGAAAGTGGGTATTCCTCTTGAGTCGAAGCCAGTGACTAAGCTCTCATCTCGAGTTGATTTGGGGTCCACGGAGCCCTTTCGTGTTGCTACAGTGACCTCAGGATCCCTCTAGACTTGAGACAGTGATCTTGGGTTTACTCTGGAGTGCCATCAAGGAAATCAAGGCTCCTTTCACGTTTGATGTGGAACACGGAATTGCTCTGCATGCAGTGCAGGGGAATCGGGCCTCAACTCGCGCCGAGGGGTAAATCTCATGGTTTTTCACGAGTTCCGGCCGGAACCTGGGGTATATTCTCGAGTTACGACGGGGAGGCCCTTCCAGACACGTGTTTGTTCAGCGAAGTCTGGACTCCTGCCTAGGTGCGAGGGACACCTCGGGATTCTCCTCGAGTCTTGGCATGGCAATTGGGACGCGTCTCCACGTGAGGCGGGAGACCCAGTGTCCCTTTCCACGTGCCACAGGGATCCTGGGACTCCTATCCATTTTCAAGAGGAGTCAGGCATCGTCTCCTTTGGAAGCATTGATCTCCGCGGACCTCTCGAATTTTCAAAGGATGTGAGGCCTCCGGTCGCGATGAGGCGGAAAATTAGGTCTTTCTCTGTCGTCTCCACAGGGGATTCGGACATCCCTTCATCTTGGGAGATGCAAGACGAGCCTGCATTCAATTCACTGTAGGGATATCCGGCCTTACTTCGAGTCAGAGCATCTCGGTGTCCATTCCACTTGAGGCCACAAACTCAGGGTCCCTCTCACATACCTGTAGCTGAGAGAAGCCTCCTCTTGAGGTGCTTGTGGAAAGTTCGTATTCCTCTTGAGTCGAAGCCAGAGACTAAGCTCTCATCTCGAGTTGATTTGGGGTCCATGTAGCCCTATCGTGTTGCTCCAGTGACCTCAGGATCCCTCTAGACTTGAGACAGTGATCTTGGGTTTTCTCTGGAGTGCGATCAAGGAAATCAAGGCGCCGTTCAAGTTTGATGTCGAACACGGAATTGCTCTGCACACAGTTCAGGGGAATCGGGCCACATCTCGAGGCAAGGGGGATGTCTCATGGTTTTTCTCAAGTTGCGGACGGAACCTGTGGTATATTCTCGAGTTACGACGGGGAAGGCCCTTCCAGACACGTGCTTGTTCAGCGACGTCAGGACTCCTGCCTACGTGCGAGGGACACCTCGCGATTCTCCTCGAGTCTTGGCATGGCAATTGGGACGCGTCTCCACGTGAAGCGGGAGACCCAGTGTCCCTTTTCACGTGCCACAGGGATCCTGGATCTCCTATCCATTTTCAAGAAGAGTCAGGCATCGTCTCCTTTGGAAGCATTGATCTCCGCAGGCCTCTCGAGATTTCAAAGGATGTGAGGCCTCCGGTCGCGATGAGGCGGAGGACTAGTTCTTTCTCTGTGGTCTCCACAGCGGATTCAGACATCCCTTCCTCTTGGAAGATGCAAGACGAGCCTGCATTCAATTCACTGCAGGGATATGCGGCCTTACTTCGAGTCAGAGCATCTCGGTGTCCATTCCACTTGAGGCCACAAACTCAGGGTCCCTCTCACATACCTGTAGCTGAGAGAAACCTCCTCTTGAAGTGCTTGTGGAAAGTTGGTATTCCTCTTGAGTCGAAGCCAGGGACTAAGCTCTCATCTCGAGTTGATTTGGGGTCCACGGAGAAATTTCGTGTTGCTCCAGTGACCTCAGGATCCCTCTAGACTTGAGACAGTGATCTTGGGTTTTCTCTGGAGTGCCATCAAGGAAATCAAGGCTCCTTTCACGTTTGATGTGGAACACGGAATTGCTCTGCACGCAGTCCAGGGGAATCGGGCCTCATGTAGCGGCGAGGGGGAAGTCTCATGGTTTTTCTCGAGTTGCGGCCGGAACCTGGGGTATATTCTCGAGTTACGACGTGGATGGCCCTTCCAGACACGTGTTTGTTCAGCGACGTCAGGACTGCTGCCTAGGGGCGAGGGACACCTCGGGATTCTCCTCGAGTCTTGGCATGGCAATTGGGACGCGTATCCACGTGAGGCGGGAGACCAAGGGTCCCTTTCCACGTGCCACAGGGATCCTGAGACTCCTATCCATTTTCAAGAGGAGTCAGGCATCGTCTCCTTTGGAAGCATTGATCTCCGCGGACCTCTCGAGTTTTCAAAGGATGTGAGGCCTCCGGTCGCGATGAGGCGGAGGACTATGTCTTTCGTTGTGGTCTCCACAGCGGATTCAGATAACCCTTCGTCTTGGGAGATGCAAGAGGAGCCTGCATTCACTGCACTGCAGGGATATCCGGCCTTACTTCGAGTCAGAGCATCTCGGTGTCCATTCCGCTTGAGGCCACAAACTCAGGGTCCCTCTCACATACCTGTAGCTAAGAGAAGCCTCCTCTTGAGGTGTTTGTGGAAAGTTGGTATTCCTCTTGATTCGAAGCCAGGGACTAAGCTCCCATCTCGAGTTGATTTGGGGTCCACGGAGCCCTTTCGTGTTCCTACAGTGACCTCAGGATCCCTCTAGACTAGAGACAGTGATCTTGGCTTTTCTCTGGAGTGCCATCAAGGAAATCAAGGCTCCTTTCACTTTTGATGTGGAATACGGAATTGCTCTGCACGCAGGGCAGGGGAATCGGGCCTCATCACGTGGCGAGGGGGAAGTCTCGTGGTTTTTCTCGAGTTGCGGCCGGAACCTGGGGTATATTCTCGAGTTACAACGGGGAGGGCCCTTCCAGACACATGTTTGTTCAGCGACGTCAGGACTCCTGCCTAGGTGCAAGGGACACCTCGGGATTCTCCTCGAGTCTTGGCATGGCAATTGGGACGCCTCTCCACGTGAGGCGGGAGACCCAGGGTCCCTTTCCACGTGCCACAGGGATCCTGGGACTCCTATCCATTTTCAAGAGGAGTCAGGCATCGTCTCCTTTGGAAGCATTGATCTCTGCAGACCTCTCGAGTTTTCCAAGGATTTGAGGCCTCCGGTCGAGATGAGGCGGAGAACTCGGTCTTTCTCTGTGGTCTCCACAGGGGATTCAGACATCCCTTCGTCTTGGGAGATGCAAGACGAGCCTGCATTCAATTCACTGCAGGGATATCCGGCCTTACTTCGAGTCAGAGCATCTCGGTGTCCATTCCACTTGAGGCCACAATCTCAGGGTCCCGCAAATATACCTGTAGCTGAGAGAAGCCTCGTCTTGAGGTGCTTGTGGAAAGTTGGTATTCCTCTTAAGTTGAAGCCAGGGACTAAGCTCTCATCTCGTGTTGATTTGGGGTCCACGGAGCCCTTTCCTGTTGGTCCAGTGACCTCAGGATCCCTCTAGACTTGAGACAGTGATCTTGGGCTTTCTCTGGAGTGCCATCAAGGAAATCAAGGCTCCTTTCACGTTTGATGTGGAACACGGAATTGCTCTGCATGCAGTGCAGGGGAATCGGGCCTCAACTCGCGGCGAGGGGGAAATCTCATGGTTTTTCTCGAGTTTCGGCCGGAACCTGGGGAATATTCTCGAGTTACGACGGGGAGGGCCCTTCCAGACACGTGTTTGTTCAGCGACGTCAGGACTCCTCCCTAGGTGCAAGGGACACCTCGGGATTCTCCTCGAGTCTTGGCATGGCAATTGGGACGCCTCTCCACGTGAGGCGGGAGACCCAGGGTCCCTTTCCACGTGCCACAGGGATCCTGGGACTCCTATCCATTTTCAAGAGGAGTCAGGCATCATCTCCTTTGGAAGCATTGATCTCCGCAGACCTCTCGAGTTTTCAAACGATGTGAGGCCTCTGGTCTCGATGAGGCGGAGAACTAGGTCTTTCTCTGTCGTCTCCACAGGGGATTCAGACATCCCTATGTCTTGGGAGATGCAAGACGAGCCTGCTTTCAATTCACTGCAGGGATATCCGGCCTTATATCTAGTCAGAGCATCTCGGTGTCCATTCCACTTGAGGCCACAAACTCAGGGTCCCTCTCACATACATGTAGCTGACAGAAGCCTCCTCTTGAGGTGCTTGTGAAAAGTGGGTATTCCTCTTGAGTCGAAGCCAGAGACTAAGCTCTCATCTCGAGTTGATTTGGGGTCCACGGAGCCCTTTCCTGTTGCTCCAGTGACGTCAGGATCCCTCTAGACTTGAGACAGTGATCTTGGGTTTTCTCTGGAGTGCCATCAAGGAAATCAAGGCTCCTTTCACGTTTGATGTGGAACACGGAATTGCTCTGCACGCAGTGCAGGGGAATCGGGCCTCATCTCGCGGCGAGGGGGAAGTCTCATGGTTTTTCTCGAGTTGTGGCCGGAACCTGGGGTATATTCTCGAGTTACGACGGGGAGGGCCCTTCCAGACACGTGTTTGTTCAGCGACGTCAGGACTCCTGACTAGGAGCGAGGGACACCTCAGGATTCTCCTCGAGTCTTGGCATGGCAATTGGGAGGCGTCTCCACGTGAGGCGGGAGACCCAGGGTCCCTTTCCCCGTGCCACAGGGATCCTGGGACTCCTATCCATTTTCAAGAGGAGTCAGGCATCATCTCCTTTGGAAGCATTGATCTCCGCGGACCTCTCGAGTTTTCAAACGATGTGAGGCCTCCGCTCGCGATGAGGCGGAGAACTCGGTCTTTCTCTGTCTTCTCCACAGGGGATTCAGACATCCCTTCGTCTTGGGAGATGCAAGACGAGCCTGCATTCAATTCACTGCAGGGATATCCGGCCTTACTACGAGTCAGAGCATTTCGGTGTCCATTCCACTTGAGGCCACAAACTCAGGGTCCCTCTCACATACCTGTAGCTGAGTGAAGCCTCCTCTTGAGGTACTTGTGGAAAGTTGGGATTCCTCTTGAGTCGAAGCCAGGTTCTAAGCTCTCATCTCGAGTTGATTTGTGGTCCACGGAGCCCTTTAGTGTTGCTCCAGTGACCTCAGGATCCCTCTAGACTTGAGACAGTGAACTTGGGTATTCTCTGGAGTGCCATCAAGGAAATCAAGGCTCCTTTCACGTTTGATGTGGAAAACAGAATTGCACTGCACGCAGTGCAGGGGAATCGGGCCTCATCTCGCGGCGAAGTTGAAGGCTCATGGTTTTTCTCGAGTTGCGGCCGGAACCTGGGGTATACTCTCGAGTTACGACGGGGAGGGCCCTTCGAGACACGTGTTTGTTCAGCGACGTCAGGACTCCTGCCTAGGTGCGAGGGACACCTCGGGATTCTCCTCGAGTCTTGGCATGGCAACTGGGACGCGTCTCCACGTGAGGCGGGAGACCCAGGGTCCCTTTCCACGTGCCACAGGGATCCTGGGACTCCTATCCATTTTCAAGAGGAGTCAGGCATCGTCTCCTTCGGAAGTATTGATCTCCGCGGACCTCTCGAGTTTAAAGGATATGAGGCCTCCGGTTGCGTTGAGGTGGAGAAATAGGTCTTTCTATGTGGTCTCCACAGGGGTTCAGACAACCCTTCGTCTTGTGAGATGAAAGACGAGCCTGCATTCAATTCACTGCAGGGATATCCGGCCTTACTTCGAGTCAGAGCATCTGGGTGTCCATTCCACTTGAGGCCACAAACTCAGGTTCGCTCTCACATACTTGTAGCTGAGAGAAGCCTCCTCCTGAGGTGCTTGTGAAAAGTGGGTATTCCCTTGAGTCGAAGCCAGGGACTAAGCTCTCATCTCGAGTTGATTTGGGGTCCACGGAGCCCTTTCCTGTTGCTCCAGTGACCTCAGGATCCCTCTAGACTTGAGACAGTAATCTTGGGTTTTCTCTGGAGTGCCATCAAGGAAATCAAGGCTCCTTTCACGTTTGATGTGGAACACGGAATTGCTCTGCATGCAGTGCAGGGGAATCGGGCCTCATCTCGCGGCGAGGGGGAAGTCTCATGGTTTTTCTCGAGTTGCGGCCGGGACCTGGGGTATATTCATGAGTTACGACGGGGAGGGCCCTTCGAGACACGTGTTTGTTCAGCCACGTCAGGACTCCTGCCTAGGTGCGAGGGACACCTCGGGATTCTCCTCGAGTCTTGGCATGGCAATTGGGACGCGTCTCCACGTGAGGCGGGAGACCAAGGGTCCCTTTCCACGTGCCACAGGGATCCTGGGACTCCTATCCATTTTCAAGAGGAGTCAGGCATCGTCTCCTTTGGAAGCATTGATCTCCGCGGACCTCTCGAATTTTCAAAGGATGTGGGGCCTCCGGTCGCGATGAGGCGGAGGACTAGGTCTTTCGCTGTGGTCTCCACAGCGGATTCAGATAACCCTTCATCTTGGGAGATGCAAGAGGAGCCTGCATTCCATTCACTGCAGGGATATCCGGCCTTACTTCGAGTCAGAGCATCTCGGTGTCCATTCCACTTGAGGCCACAAACTCAGGGTCCCTCTCACATACTTGTAGCTGAGAGAAGCCTCCTCCTGAGGTGCTTGTGAAAAGTGGGTATTCCTCTTGAGTCGAAGCCAGGGACTAAGCTCTCATCTCGAGTTGATTTGGGGTCCACGGAGCCCTTTCGTGTTGCTAGAGTGACCTCAGGATCCCTCTAGACTAGAGACAGTGATCTTGGGTTTTCTCTGGAGTGCCATCAAGGAAATCAAGGCTCCTTTCACTTTTGACGTGGAATACGGAATTGCTCTGCATTCAGGGCAGGGGAATCGGGCCTCATCTCGCGGCGAGGGGGAAGTCTCATGGTTTTTCTCGAGTTGCGGCCGGAACCTGGGGTATATTCTCGAGGTACAACGGGGAGGGCCCTTCCAGACACGTGTTTGTTCAGCGACGTCAGGACTCCTGCCTAGGTGCATGGGACACCTCGGGATTCTCCTCGAGTCTTGGCATGGCAATTGGGACGCCTCTCTACGTGAGGCGGGAGACCCAGGGTCCCTTTCCACGTACCACAGGGATCCTGGGACTCCTATCCATTTTCAAGAGGAGTCAGGCATCGTCTCCTTTGGAAGCATTGATCTCTGCAGACCTCTCGGGTTTTCAAAGGATGTGAGGCCTCCGGTCGAGATGAGGCGGAGAACTCGGTCTTTCTCTGTGGTCTCCACAGGGGATTCAGACAACCCTTCGTCTTGGGAGATGCAAGACGAGCCTGCATTCAATTCACTGCAGGGATATCCGGCCTTACTTCGAGTCAGAGCATCTCGGTGTCCATTCCACTTGAGGCCACAATCTCAGGGTCCCTCAAATATACCTGTAGCTGAGAGAAGCCTCCTCTCGAGGTGCTTGTGGAAAGTTGGTATTCCTCTTGAGTGTAAGCCAGGGACTAAGCTCTCATCTCGAGTTGATTTGGGGTCCACGGAGCCCTTTCCTGTTGGTCCAGTGACCTCAGGATCCCTCTAGACTTGAGACAGTGATCTTGGGTTTTCTCTGGAGTGCCATCAAGGAAATCAAGGATCCTTTCAAGTTTGATGTGGAACACGGAATTGCTCTGCATGCAGTGCAGGGGAATCGGGCCTCAACTCGCGGCGAGGGGGAAATCTCATGGTTTTTCTCGAGTTGCGGCCGGAACCTGGGGTATATTCTCGAGTTACGACGGGGAGGGCCTTTCCAGACACGTGTTTGTTCAGCGACGTCAGGACTCCTGCCTACGTGCGAGGGACACATCGGGATTTTTCTCGAGTCTTGATATGGCAATGGGGACGCGTCTCCACGTGAGGCGGGAGACCCAGGGTCCCTTTCCACGTGCCACAGGGATCCTGGGACTCCTATCCATTTTCAAGAGGAGTCA